>NC_140169.1:28516023-28721023 GCF_963971535.1 Notolepis coatsorum
ATGAAAAGGGGGGACACCCTCCTTTACCCCCACCCCCGCGACCATACAACTATACGTAGCACCCCTCCGCCACTGACCACGCCCCCAAATGTGTCCCCCCCCACCACTGACAACAGAGTTACGCCCTTGGGGAGGGGGTTATAGTTGAGTTGTTTATAGTGAGTGTGATGGGTCCGGATCTGCTGAGGGTGGTTTTGGTGCCGATGAGAAATAGTTCTGTCTTGTCGCTGTTTAGTTTGAGGGAGTTGTAGGTCAGCCAGGATTGTAGTTCGGATATGCAGGACTCGATGTGACTGAGGGGTGGGTTGTGGGGGGACTGTGCTGATGTAGAGTTGGGTGTCGTCGGCGTAGCAGTGGAAGTCGAGGAAGTCTGTAATGTAAAACTTAACGATAAACTGTCTTGGACAAAACCTATTGATAAGGTTGAGGTTAGAAGAGTGCATATGTAACAGGAAAGTGCAATAACGATATACAATGTACAGGTGATTAAACTGGATGTAAAATATATAAACTAGTACTACTGATTAATAGTCCTAATCAGATTACAGTGTTATCGTATTATTATGTACAGTGATACAGGTATAAAAACACTATGGTAGTAAGTCATACTGGCCAGTGGTATAACTAGTAAGAGTAGTTAAGGCATATATGTACATATATAGATATCCTGTTCCACCCCAGGTGAAAATCTGCATAAAATGTATACCTAGGTAAATGGAATATTGCTCCACTTCTACAAGGGCTATTTGCATATTCTTGGTATCTAGGTACATCTATGGACCTCAGTGAATGTATTCTCAGTGTCAGACATATTGTGTCTATTACTAGGCTTGCTTAGATTGTGATGAAACAAAGGAAAATATGAATTATGATTTTTCTTTTCATCTTTGACAGTGAATAACACCATGATAATAATGACCAGACTTAAAAAACTGCCACTGACCTCGTTCAGTACCCTCTTGAGATCTAAGGAAATTAATAAAGGGAAGATGATAAAACCGAAGGTTCTGTATATACAGTACTGAATTCTCCCATCCGGACCAATGCAATTTGAAATATTATTATAGAATATAGAATATATGTTTATACATTACCTTATTATAGCCAATTCGCACATTTATATATATATATACATATAGTATCTTTGAAATGCCCGAGTTCAATTTGGATTTAGTATCACCAGGCATGCATAATAACAGATAATATCTATTGTAATCGACTGTACTTTTTTATTTTTCTCACAGTGCAACCATTTTGAAACTAATTTCAGATCTAGTTGTTCCTATATGCTAACAATAGGGAGGAGAAACTAACTGCGTTTCAATATTTGTCAAATCGTTACCTTTTGTGGCTTATCAAGAATAATAACAGTTATTGACATATTCATAATTCAACTCTGAACTTTGAACCCCCATAGAACTTGAAGGGAAATGTAGTTTGGAAAAACGTCAATGCTGTTCGACAGCTCTGAGTGCCCTCGACAAAATGGCCGCAAGAAACTACAATTTGCGTTTTTTCTAAATTTCCAAAATGGTCGCCGGCTCGGATTCAGCTCGGATTATACTTCTTCAAAACGAGAAGGTAAAACCATATTATGCCACTTATAACCTATTGCTAACCTATTGCCAACCTAACGTTTTACATTCTACATGCTTTTGTGACATGTTTGTGAAAACGGTTGATTTTAAAATCGCAAATGATTTCCATCAGTCATAAAAATATGGATCTATGATCATAATGGCAAAAGGGGTCGGTACCGACCCTGAGGGGTGAAACAGGGTCGGTACCGACCCCTTTTGCCATTATGATCATAGATCCATATTTTTATGACTGATGGAAATCATTTGCGATTTTAAAATCAACCGTAAAAAGGATTATATGCAGGTATATACAGACAGATGTGGATAAATATATATACTGGAAGTATAAATATATATATTATACGCTATATACAGCATTATTGTGCATGCTATCATACAGAGTTATAGACTATAGTTTGAGGTAGGTAGTTATGATTACAGTGTAAGGCAGTTGTAGACAGTGAAGGCAGTAGGCCTTCAAACAAATGTGTCAAGATCAAGCTCAACTTTATTTATATAGCACATTTAAAACCAACCGAAGTTGCACCAAAGTGCTTTACAATATAAAAACAGAAATACTAAAAATACAACACAAACACAAAGTCAAAAGCTACAATACATTAAAAACAATCATGACACGACCGGGATGTATGGCTTACCAAGCCTAAAAAAGCCAATGAAAACAGATGAGTCTTCAGCTGTGTTTTGAAACTCTCTGGGCAGACCTAATTGACAGTGGAAGACTGTTCAATAATTTAGGGGCAGCCACCGCAAAAGCTCGGTCGCCTTTTGTTTTTAGCCTAGACCTCGGGACATCTAAAAGTTATTTATTTGATGACCTCAGTGCTCTAGCTGGGGTACAAACATGGAGACGTTCAGCTAGGTACTGAGGGGCCAGAACATTCAATGCCTTATACACAAACATGGCAATTTTAAAATCAATCCTGAAGCGAACAGGGAGCCAGTGCAGGGAAGCCAGTACTGGTTTGATGTGTTCACGCTTCTTTGTGCCGGTCAAGAGGCATGTCAAACAGGTTCCTCAGGTACTGCTGTTCTCTCATCTTGACTGCTGCTCAATGGTCTGTTAAAAGAATGAATAAGCTTCAACTTGTACAAAATAGAGCTGCATGCATTGTTTTCGCTGCCCATTCAGAACTAAATGGAATGCATGTTGTCCTCAAATGGCTGAAAGTTGAGGATAGGCTATCATGTAATGTTCTTACACTTACACAACATTTGTATATGTTTCTATGTCTATATTGTAGGATCTTGCATGTTGAGGAAGTTCATGATCATTATACAAGATGGGTTAAAAAAGAATTCCCTTTGCCTTCAGCAAGATTGTGTTGGATGCAAACATGTGTTTTGTATAGATCCATCTCGTTATGGAATAAGTTGCCAGTATAAGAAATACTAATTATTTAATTGTGTTTATATATATATATTATATTAGTGCTGTCAGGCGATAATTTTTTTTTATCTAATTAATTACAGGATTTGTAATTAATTTGATCGAATTAATCGCATTTTAATCGCATAACCATTTTATGCCTGATATTCTATAAAAAAATGTATTGATATTCTCATTTGGTTCATTACAATTTACTCAAAATAAATTTTTCATTCAATCAATCACCGCGCAGATTGATTGATTGAATGAAAACTTTATTAACAGATTGCAGAATGGGTACAATACAGTACGGCTCAATACACACAATTGTTAAGGGGATGCAGACCTGAGAAAGACTTTTGTCTTGTTTACATCAGGGTCCCCCATTTTCAATTCATAATGAATTATAAGTAAGGGTGCAACTTGCACCGTGCAATCCATTCTTTGTGGATCTAGCCCACAGTATTTCTGACACTGGGAATACATTCCCTGAGATTCATAGATGTCCTAGAATCAGATACCAAGAACATGCAAATTGACCATATTTAAAGTCTGTAAATGTGTATTCTACATTCTTATAGAATGAATGAGATACAAAAAAAATATTATAAAAAAGAAATACGCGATAATTTGCTGTGTAATTAATTAATCTAATTAACGCGATAAACTGACAGCCCTAATATATATATATATATATATATATATATATATATATATATATATATATATATATATATATATAGAGGTGGGCATAGATTAATTTGTTTTATCTAGATTAATCTATCTGCAATCCTGGAGTTAATCTAGATTAAAATGGCAAAAAAAAATATGTGTGTTCTACCCAAATAATGACCAGAGGAGGAGATTTATCCTCTCCTCTTCATCTGAGGAGTCACTAGCTGTTCTATCTCCTTGTGCAACAGCATGAACATGTCTCTTCTTTTTGTAATTTCCAGTGTTTCTTTTAAAACCAGACTTATCGTAATTTTCTGTGCCCTTCTTATTTCTACATGCAATTTTTTTTCCACAATTACTCCAATCCATTTCTTTACACCAACATGTTGGTGCAAGATGTCCTGTTTTTCCACAACGAAAACACGGACCCTGTCTGCTTTGCCCGTCACTGACCTTGTGCACTCTACTGGTCGTTGCATGTAACTGCTGGGCTTCCTTTGATGCCATTTCCATTGTTACACTGATATTGACAGCTCTCTCCAGTGTCAAATCACTCTCTGTCAGTAGTTTCTTCTGTGCACCTTCATTTCTTAATCCACACACAAGCCTGTCTCTCAATGTGTCTTTTAGTGAATCTCTAAATTCACAATGTTCAGCTAATTTTCTTAAAGCTGCAAGAAACATTGTAACAGACTCTCCTTCCTCCTGGCTGCATCTGTGGACAGACGGTGTGGGGGGAGTGGAGCACAACTGTTCTCCACCACATGCTGCTCACACACACTGCTGCTGCAGACTGACTGCTCACACACACTGCTTCTGCAGACTGACTGCTCACACACACTGCTTCTGCAGACTGACTGCTCACACACACTGCTTCTGCAGACTGACTGCTCACACACACTGCTTCTGCAGACTGACTGCTCACACACACTGCTTCTGCAGACTTTGTCCTCTTCAATTCCATTAGCTATAATGAAGTAATCAAAACGCTCCGTGTAACAGTTCCATTGCTCCACATTGTCATCAAACGGTCCAATATTTCCAATAAGCCATTTCTGTTGTAAACACTCATGATAGTCCAGTCGATCCTTCCTTTAGTGTGTAAAGTGGATTTCCTCCTCTTGTAGATGTTTCCAAGTGCCGGGCAGCGACGTGAGCTAACATGCTAACTCGCTAAGCTAACATGGTAAACAAAGCTCCCGACGGACTTCTTCTTTCTTGCATTGCGCAGATTCAGACGTCCATATCGCCGAATTGTGTTATATCCTGAGGACTTCTTAACCTCACCTGTATAACAATGATTACCGGACCACTACTTTAGTTTGACACCTTATTCAGACTACAGCTCAGATACATGCGTGCAATCACTTCCTGGTACCACAGCATCACGCTGGGAACTACGGCAAGTATTTAAGGACAATACATCACACTCCCAGACCCAACTTTGAGAAATAGATTAACGGCGTCAATTGTATTATCGCGCGATAATAGTCCCGCGTTAACGCAGCACTTTAACGGCGTTAACGGCCCAGCTCTAATATATATATATATATATATATATATATATATATATATATATATATATATATAAGGCTGTCAAAGTTAACGCGGTATTGTGTGTGTGTGTGTGCGTGCGAGATGTATAGAGAGAGAGGGGGGTGAGAGAGATGAGGAAGGGGCAAGAGAGAAAGAGAGCTGAGAGAGAGGGGGGGTGTGTGATTACTCAGCCCTTGTGTGGGTGAATGTAACAAGTTCCTAACGTTTTGATTTCCCCTATTATTTCATGCACACTTTATTCATTGTTTTAAATTATTATTTTCTTTTAAGTTATTTTGTGCATCACTCTTGTTTTGAATTTGATGCAAATTTGCAATGCATGAGGGTCATCCTTTTGTGTTAAATGGCTGCATAAAGCAAGCATTTGTTGACTCGCATGTTGATAAGAGTATTAAAACTCGGAACTTGAAAAAGATCTGTTTAAGGTAGAAAAATAAATGCGATTAATCGCGAGTTAACTATGGACAATCATGCGATTAATCGAGTTAAATATTTTAATCGATTGACAGCACTAATATATATATATATATATAACAAAATAAAAAGTCCTAAAAAAGGTATGTTCGTTAAACACTGAAATTACAGGTTATTTACTTAGGAATGTTATGTATATATGTTTTGAGTTAAGTAGTCGATTGTTCTGCTGTAGGTGTTACTATTAACAATAAATCTTTGTGGGGGTTGTTTGGTTGAGGTCAGTGGGCTGGATGGTTGAGGACAGTGGGCTGGATGGTTGAGGACAGTGGGCTGGATGGTTGAGGACAGTGGGCTGGATGGTTGAGGACTGGGTGGGCTGGATGGTTGAGGACTGGGTGGGCTGGATGGTTGAGGACAGTGGGCTGGATGGTTGAGGACAGTGGGCTGGATGGTTGAGGACAGTGGGCTGGATGGTTGAGGACAGTGGGCTGGATGGTTGAGGACAGTGGGCTGGATGGTTGAGGACAGTGGGCTGGATGGTTGAGGACAGTGGGCTGGATGGTTGAGGACAGTGGGCTGGATGGTTGAGGACAGTGGGCTGGATGGTTGAGGACAGTGGGCTGGATGGTTGAGGACAGTGGGCTGGATGGTTGAGGACATTTTGGTTTATGCTTCACGTAGTTGAGCATAAAACTTGCAAGCATGCATGTATGTAATGTATAATATTTGTAAGGATGTTTGTATAAATCTTTAATATTGTGGACCCCAGGAAGAGTAGCTGCTGCCATGTATGGCAGCTAATAGGGACCTTAATAAACAATAAAAATAAAAAGCTCTGTGTAAATGCAGTCCATTCCATTCCTGTCCGTCAGGTCAGACCCCTACGTGAACACCCTGCTGAAGATGCACCTGCGCTCAGCCTACAGCTGTCATGAGCTGTTCGGCTTCGACATCATGCTGGATGAGAACCTGAAACCCTGGGTCCTAGAGGTCAACATATCACCCAGGTAAAACACACGCACGCACGCACGAAGAGATTTGATCTCTATGTCATGACCGGTCCCTGCAGACTGTTCCAACTGCACCACTAAGGCATTGATGTAAATGTTAAACAGTGTTGGACTGGCAGCCCTGTCTCACACCTCGTTTTGGGGTGAAGAATTCTGTTTCTAGGTGCGGCTGGGTGGCGCAGTGGAGAATGCACTCGCCTACCACCGCAGAGACTCTGGGATCGAATCCAGCTGTCAGCGGTACCTCCGGCTTGGTCAGTCGTCCCTACTAACACAATTGGCAGTGTTAGCGGGTGGGAAGCCGGCGTGGTATGTGTCCTGGTCGTTGTAAACTGCTGGTTCCTACTGGTCGGTCGGGGCGCCTGTTCAGCAGGGAGGGGATCTGGGGGAAATAGCATGAACCTCCGCATGCGTTACATTTCTCCAGTGAGACTCCTCGCTGTCAGGTGAAAAGAAGCGGCTGGCTGACTCCACATGTATCGGAGGAGGCATGTGGTAGTTCTACACCCTCCCTAGGCCGACAGTGAGGCAATGTGTGCAACGACCAGGAAGGGAATTGGCATAACGACTAAATTGGGATGGGAGCAAAATACAGAAAAAGTGAAAATAAAATAAAAATAAAATAAAAATCCGTTTCTCTCTCTCTCTCTCTCTCTCTCTCTCTCTCTCTCTCTCTCTCTCTCTCTCTCTCTCTCTCTCTATCATTCTCTCTATCTCTATCATTCTCTCTATCTCTATCATTCTCTATCATTCTGTATGTGTCTCTCTCTATCACTCTCTCTATCACTCTCTCTATCATTCTCTCTCTATCATTCTGTCTCTCTCTCTCTATATATATCTCTCTTTCTCTATCATTCTGTGTGTGTGTGTCTCCCCCCCCATTATCTCTCTCTCTCTCTCTCTCTCTCTCTCTCTCTCTCTCTCTCTCTCTCTCTCTCTCTCTCTCTCTCTCTCTCTCTCTCTCTCTCTCTCTCTCTCTCTCTCTCTCTCTAAAACCCGTACTCTCTGTGCTCATAGCCTCCATTCCAACACAGCGCTGGACGTTGCCATTAAAGGCCAGATGATCAGAGATGTGTTGAACCTGGCTGGTTTCCTGCTTCCCCAGAGAGAAGAGGTGGTGGCAGCCTCCTGTAGCTCCACTTCCAGCTCCACCAGCAGGTAGGGAGGAGGCACTACACCCAGAGAGACATCATCTGTACTATGAAGTAGATAAAGAAAATGCATAAAACACTTTGGGCGGGATCCACTAAGAATGGATTATGGGGGACCCTGATGTAAACAAGACGAAAGTCTTTCTCTGATCTTTACAATTAACAATTAACAATTGTGTGTATTGAGCCGTACTGTATTGTACCCATTCTCCAATCTGTTAATAAAATGTTCAATCAATCACCTGCGCGGGGTTTGCACGCAGATTCTGCTCCGTCTTTGCGAGCTATCCACTAAAGGACATTGTGCGATGAGATACCAGTGCAGACACGCCCAAATTATGTGTGGCTCGCGAGCAGTCTGCACTCTGCACTCCTGACAGCGCTGTTGGCAGATATGTGTGTGTGTGTGTGTGTGCTTAACACATTCGTGGCCATTCGATTTCCCCATCTAGCTATAGCTGGGCCAGCTTTCCATTACATAGTTTCACTGTGCGTCACCGTCACATTGTTTGTAGAGCTAAATCTATATTTTATATTATAGCTATGGATACAATACCATGGTCATTTGACAGTAATTATCTTCCGTTCAAGATGCAAAAAAGAATAAATTTTCACGCATTATCCCGTGGTGAATATAAGTATAATTTCAGAATGATCCGGGCTAATTCCTGGGAAGGAGGCTACAGGGCGCAATGTGAATTCTACTAAAACCATTGGCGTTTCGTCCCTGGACACGCTACTATTTTCAAATCAAATCTATATCATAGGTATTATGTTTCATCATGATTGCATGAAAGGGGGGGGGGGGGGGTCGTTTCTGATTATTTGATTGCCAGTAACGTCATTCGTTATTACCACAACACACGGCGATCAGGGAGATGGGTATGATGACCTTGCACGATCAAGCTGAAATTGATGTCAGATTGTCCTTACCTGTGGTCGGTGGTATTCCAAGAAGAATATTCCAATTATTTGATCGCCATCTGGTCCATCCTATGTCCATCTGGTCCACGACATAACCCACCACAACATATGGATCGGGGTCCCGAAAACGATTCAATGCGATCGGGTGAAGCCCTAGGTTTCCCATTACTAGAAAAGTCCGTCCAGAGCGGTTTAAACGTAGCACCCGGTCTGGAACAGGGTTTACTGCACTCTCGATACTGCCTACTAGCAGGATCTGGCCGGTACTGCACCTTCGGAGTCCCAGTATGCCTTTTAACGGCAACATACAGGTCCCTGACATTGAATAGGATATAAAAAAAAAAGGGAAAACTATCCAAAAACTTATATATTTTGGCCGTTAACCGCTGGCGCCCAATACCGTATATATACGTGGTTGGCTGCAAAAGTGTTAAATACAAATTAAGTAAGCTCTATACATTACGAACTAAACAAAATACAATACGAAATGAACGGAATACTAAAGAAAATAGATCTTATGAACACTATCTAATTTGTTCGAGAAATATAAAGCCACATGCCGAGATAGCCTTTGCAACGTGGCGTGATTTAGAAATAGAATATATAGAAATAAGGCTAAGCACTAAAGGTAATTTCAAATGCTTGGTTCTGAGATTATCAATACAGTAAACATTTATTTCTGATAGGTGTGCAACGTCATGATTATTATTATTATTATGAAGTTATTATTATTATTAAATGAAATGAACTCCTCTCCTTCACTAGAATATAATATAATTATGAAATCAAATATAGGCCAGGGCCCTCATTTATCAATGTTGCGTACACACAGATATGTGCGTAACCCGTGCGTACGATCATTTCTAAGCAAAGTCTGTGACTTATCAATTTGAACTTGTGGTTGACTTTGTGCGTATATCTATGCACAGCTCGGAGCATGCGTACCTGGCGCCCAGTGGTAGAATATGAATATTGCAACGCGGAAATAAGCTTCCGTGCATTAGTTTCAACACTGGCGTGTTCTGTATGGCCCGTAATTCATTATAGTTCATTGTAAAATAGCAACAGTAGTGTAATTATGGTCAAAACCCTATAAATAGCATTTGGAATAATAGGTCTTTCTATTTACTGTTGCATAATGTAGGCTATGGCTGCTATTATATGTAGGGCTGTCTTAAATACTTCGAAGCTTCGTTCGATGGCACAAGCTTCGAAAATTAAAAAAAAATCGAAGTGTGTAAAAAAAAAAGAAAAATAAAAGAAAATCTCAAATCTTGCGCCTCCATTCCAATGAAACGAAAGTAAGCGGAGCCTCGACTCCACCTCTCTACAACACGCACGTGGAGATTATCTGTGTTGAAAACAACAAGGACATGTGCAGCAGACATGTCGACGAAGAAGTAATCAGACGTGTGGTTACACTTTAAAATATGCAAAGACAATGCCCAAAAAGCCGAGTGCCAGATATGCCAGAAGAAAATGGCTTATCACAACTCTACAACAACTTTGTCAAATCACCTAAAAAACTTAAGTATCGTTGTACATGACGGCGACGCCACACAAAACATTAATAAGGCTATGCCTACTGTATGCTGCTATGACTAATGTGTTACCAAGTTGGCTAATTTAATTGTAATCATCTGCTTTTGTAGGTGCATTGTCTGATATAATTATAAATTAAATATAATATAATTGTTTGCTTGATAGACGAAGGTTGCAACATAATTATGTAATGTCATGTCGTTGGCTGTGAGAGCAGCCCCACTGCACCCAGGCAGCGCAGCCGAGTGAAACCTTGTTGGCTGCGTCACAGTCACGAAAGGGGCTACTTAATTAATTAATCCAATCCACTTTATAGAGCACATTTAAAAACAACTAAGTTTACCAAAGTGCTGTACAAGTCCCACAACATAAGATAAAAAAATATATAATATACATATATTTTTTTTAAGCTTCGAAGCTCTTCCCCCGAAGCTTCGATTGCCAAAAAAAGCTTCGAAGGTCAGCCCTAATTATATGTAATTCATATAGGCTACCTAATACCGACAACAAAATAGATTGTATGCCTCTAGTACAAATCATATTATACCCGGTAGCCAATCGAACAAAACTAATAAAGGCATTCATATTCCAGCATGGTTATAATGACACACCAATGCCAAACAGTGGTTAACGAACGGTCTTTATTAGTATTTTGAGCTGTACAGGCAGAATTGCAGCAATGGTCTTAGGGAGTCGTTGATATCTGACATCACCGTGTACAAGTCCGCCAGCCTTTTATTTATCCCATAACACGGGTTGTGTCTTCTTGGTTCGACAGCGTCTCTGTGAACAATCTCGCTTGTGGAGTTTCTCAGAGTTTGCTCGGGTCAGTCCATTATTTCACATCCCATGGGGGGTGTTTCATTACCATAATGGATAATCATGCACGAGCATTGACGGTAAGAACAAATGGTATTTATCAACACGGAGGAGCGTAGGACCTGTGTACGCACGGTTGATAAATACCAATATTTCTGTGTGTACACACATTCTAAATTCTGTGCTTAAAGGTGACATGCATTATACATGTCATTTTTCAGTCTCTAGCATTGTATTATAGTAATAGGAGTTAGTATCAATGTGTTTTTGTGTCTAAATACCATATTGGCGGATTGCTCTGATTCAGCTCAGAGCATTTCCTGCTAGATTGAATCAGGTCATCCTGATTTGAAGGCCTGAGTGACGTCACTCGGGCTCTGGGTAGCGCACAGTGATGCGATTGGCTCTGTGGTTGGAGCTAATGCCCGCCCACAATCTACCTAGACTAGACAGCGAGTGGAAACCACTTCCTCATACTGCGGCAGAGTGAAACCCGACACCTCTGCATACACTCTGGAGGGAGAGAGAGAGAGAGAGATAGAGAGGGATAGAGAGAGAGAGGGAGAGACAGAGAGAGAGAGAGAGAGAGAGAGAGAGACCACTGTGCAAACACACGCTCAGGTCCCCCCCCCCCCATTCGGGAGCACAAGCTGCCGCGCGGTGAAAGAAAGAAAAAAAGAAGAAAGGGAGAGAGGGAGGGATGGAGAGAGGGGGCCTTATCAATAACGGCCTGTCTTGCAAACACTCCACGCGCAGGTGTGTCCCGTCCGCGTGAATATTAAAGGCAACCAACTTGTGTTCAGCTTTTCGTTCAGCGTTTCTCTGATTGGCCACACGGCCAATCAATCAATCCACTAGCACACGCCCTCGCGCAAAGAGAGACGCGGCAAAAGCGCTGGTCGAACCAGCGGTGTTCTGTTGTGTGACTGTACTCTACAGCGGTGTTCTGTTGTGTGACTGTACTAAACACTTCCACCACATGACCGACATTTGACATACAGTACACCTCCTATCTATGTTGGGATTATGTTTGGTCATGACAAAACAATAAAAATCGCTTCGCAAAATATGAGAGCGCGCCGCTGTCATTGAAGGGCTTCCTACAACAGAGCACCGCCGCTGCTGCTGCTGAAGCTGTATCAAGCCGGCGGCGGTGCACGGACGCCGGGGAAAAACCACCGCGTCGCCCCGCTGGCGCTTCAGGCTCAGCAGCCTCCACGGGCGAAATAACATATAACGTTACAGTTCCACACTGATGTACAGTGAGTGTCTAATATGGCTGTCGCGAAGTCATGCCTCTCCCTCTGAAAGCCCATCCACGCTGTGTATCATAGACTACGTTTCGCGTTCCATTGATTAACGCCATTACCTGCTGTGCTGTAGGAAGCAGAGGTACAGTAAGTTACAGTAGGTGTAGGTTACATGTTTAATCAAAGCCCATACAATTTTTTAGATGAATGATTGTGGATATAATATAGAAAACACATCATTATGATATTTGAAATATTATGAAAAATTGTATGGGCTTTGATTAAACATGTAACCTACACCTACTGTAACTTACTGTACCTCTGCTTCCTACAGCACAGCAGGTAATGGCGTTAATCAATGGAACGCGAAACATAATAACTTTACGCTTTCTAGTTCAGCGCATTTCATAACTGTATGGGCTTTGTTTATACACGAGTGCGAATCTGGTAGTCTATGATACACAGCGTGGATGGGCTTTCAGAGGGAGAGGCATGACTTCGCGACAGCCATATTAGACACTCACTGTACATCAGTGTGGAACTGTAACGTTATATGTTATTTCGCCCGTGGAGGCTGCTGAGCCTGAAGCGCCAGCGGGGCGACGCGGTGGTTTTTCCCCGCCGTCCGTGCACCGCCGCCGGCTTGATACAGCTTCAGCAGCAGCAGCGGCGGTGCTCTGTTGTAGGAAGCCCTTCAATGACAGCGGCGCGCTCTCATATTTTGCGAATGCATAAACTATATCCGCCATAATTTAAGATATAGTTTATGCATTCGCAAATATGAGAGCTCTGTCAGCGATTTTTATTGTTTTGTCATGACCAAACATAATCCCAACATAGATAGGAGGTGTACTGTATGTCCACTGCTACCGCAGCTGAACACAAGTTGGTTGGAACAGCAGCCTGCCGCTCGCTTGCCGCTCGCTTGCTCCTTGGATTTCATTTGGGACGTGCGCTTGCCTGCGCGTGGGGGGCGGGGGGGGCGCGGCCAATCAGAGAAAAGCCGAACACAAGTTGGTTGCCTTTAATATTCACGCGTCCCGTCCCCCCGTCCCCCCCCCCCATTCGAGAGCACAAGCTGCCGCGCGGTGAAAGAAAGAAAAAAAGAAGAAGGGGAGAGAGGGAGGGAGGGAGGGAGGGAGGGAGAGAGGGGGCCTTATCAATAACGGCCTGTCTTTTCTCTCTCTCTCTCTCTCTCTCTCTCTCTCTCTCTCTCTCTCTCTCTCTCTCTCTATATGGGTAACGCATGTATTCCCGGTAACCTGCCCCATTTCTAAGCCATATAACCCAGGACGTTATACGAACAACATTAAAATCTTTTCTCATGTCAAGAATGATTGTTATAGATGCAAAAAAAAACGAAAAAAAAAACATCATGTAATGAGGGATGGCGGACCTCTAAAGTTGACCTAAGTTACCGGGAATACCAATTCACTATCTCCTCCAATTTAAGAGAGAATTAAAATGTTTTGGTTGTTTTGTAGGGATATCATCATCATGTAACATAATACCATAGTTCTCTCCGAGTTATCTCAAGAGAATTCAAATGTAGCTGAATCTGAAGGAAAAATACGGGTAGAGGGATATGAGTCAAAATAGTTCATGGCCTTCAATTGATGACAAACAAAAAAGGCTTAATTTTCATGGCAGATGCATGATATGTTTTGGGCATGATCTTGGCACCCAAATGAACAACCAAAATGAGTTTCGTCTTTTGTGGCCAATTATTTTAGGAGATAATTACGTTTCACATATTGATCCCAGGTTACCGCGAATACCTATCTTCACAATTCCAGATAAACACTTAAATCTCCTATTTTACTAAAGATTGGTGAGATTTAATTTTTGGAAATCATAACAGCAATAATAAGGGTTAGGTGTAAACCAGAATTACTAGAATATGTTGTGTTTTGTCTGTTAAAATGAGCAAAAACAAGGAAAGGGTATTCCCAGTAACTTAACAAACAAGTGCAAAAAATACAGTTCTAGAACAAGTATTTTAATTTTTTCTATATTCAAGAAAGTGGAAAGGAACCCAACATTTTCAATTGTCTGCACACAATCGTTGTTTTGTTATTCCAAGATGGCATTTGAACAGAATTTTGGAAAAAACAGGTATTCCTGGTCACCATGCCCCTAGTCAGTCTACACCACCATGCCCCTAGTCAGTCTACACCACCACCATGCCCCTAGTCAGTCTACACCACCACCATGCCCCTAGTCAGTCTACACCACCATGCCCCTAGTCAGTCTACACCACCACCATGCCCCTAGTCAGTCTACACCATCACCATGCCCCTAGTCAGTCTACACCACCATGCCCCTAGTCAGTCTACACCACCACCATGCCCCTAGTCAGTCTACACCACCACCATGCCCCTAGTCAGTCTACACCACCACGCCCCTAGTCAGTCTACACCACCATGCCCCTAGTCAGTCTACACCACCACCATGCCCCTAGTCAGTCTACACCACCACCATGCCCCTAGTCAGTCTACACCACCACCATGCCCCTAGTCAGTCTACACCACCACCATGCCCCTAGTCAGTCTACACCACCACCATGCCCCTAGTCAGTCTACACCACCACCATGCCCCTAGTCAGTCTACACCACCACCATGCCCCTAGTCAGTCTACACCACCATGCCCCTAGTCAGTCTACACCAACCTGCCCCTAGTCAGTCTACACCACCACCATGCCCCTAGTCAGTCTACACCACCACCATGCCCCTAGTCAGTCTACACCACCACGCCCCTAGTCAGTCTACACCAACCTGCCCCTAGTCAGTCTATACCACCATGCCCCTAGTCAGTCTACACCACCACCATGCCCCTAGTCAGTCTACACCACCATGCCCCTAGTCAGTATACACCACCATGCCCCTAGTCAGTCTACACCAACCTGCCCCTAGTCAGTCTACACCACCACCATGCCCCTAGTCAGTCTACACCACCATGCCCCTAGTCAGTCTACACCACCACCATGCCCCTAGTCAGTCTACACCACCACCATGCCCCTAGTCAGTCTACACCACCACCATGCTCCTAGTCAGTCTACACCACCACCATGCCCCTAGTCAGTCTACACCACCATGCCACCATTCTATTATATATGCTAGCCTACCCCTGATAATATTAATACATTTAATTAATGTGTTAGCTTGTAGCTAACGGCCTGGGCCTCCATGTTGTGTTGTTAGCTTGTAGCTAACGGCCTGAGCCTCCATGATGTGTTGTTAGCTTGTAGCTTGTAGCTAACGGCCTGGGCCTCCATGATGTGTTAGCTTCAATTAATTAATTACCGGAATACATATAAGTTACCGTGAATACCTATATGGTAATGGTATTCCTGGTAACCTCTCCTTTTCACAAGTCACCGGAATACATATCAATATCTAAAGTTACCGTGAATACCTATCAGGTTACGGGAATACCTATTTAGGTAACAAAGAATACCTAGGCATGGTATTCCTGGTACCTCAAGGTATTCTCGGTTACCTATACGTTACGGGAATACCTTTCTCCAGTTACCGGGAATGCTTTACAGATATCTCTCTCTCTCTCTCTCTCTCTCTCTCTCTCTCTCTCTCTCTCTCTCTCTCTCTCTCTCTCTCTCTATCTCTATCATTCTCTCTCTCTCTATCTCTATCATTCTCTATCATTCTGTATGTGTCTCTCTCTATCACTCTCTCTATCACTCTCTCTCTCTATCATTCTCTCTCTATCATTCTGTCTCTCTCTCTCTATCTATATATCTCTCTTTCTCTATCATTCTGTGTGTGTGTCTCCCCCCCCCCATTCTCTCTCTCTCTCTCTCTCTCTCTCTCTCTCTCTCTCTCTCTCTCTCTCTCTCTCTCTCTCTCTCTCTCTCTCTCTCAATTAAATTAAATTCAAATGGCTTTATTGGCATGGCGTACTTCTGTATTCTCTCTCTCTCTCTCTCTCTCTCTCTCTCTCTCTCTCTCTCTCTCTCTCTCTCTCTCTCTCTCTCTCTCTCTCTCTCTCTCTCTCTCTCTCTCTCTCTCTGTCTGTCTACCAGTCGCAGACTGTGTGGGCTGACTGTCACTCAAAGTGCTTATGGGCGGAGCCAGGCCATAACAGCTTGAAATCCTGAGGCTGAAAAATTATAGTTTTGAGTACTTGATTAGAAATATAAAACAATGCATTTTTTGGAGAAAAAAACCTTACAGATGTCTTCAATAGACTCACAGGAATTGTTTAAAGTTGCCCAAATAGTGCTAGGAATAGCAACGCATGTCCCCTTTAAGTACGAAAATAGAACACTTTCTAAGAATTGTTGATAAATGAGGGCCCAGGGCTTTACAACTTAACACTTTGATTGCCTAAGGTTAAATTCATGATATACCATCCGTTGCCAGCTCTATTTAACATGGAGAAGTTCCCCTTCTTTGCAGGGCTATAACTTTTTAAATTCTATTGCTAGATTGCCATTATTAGGGCCCATTCAAGGTCCTATATGTATTGTTCATGGTGTAGCAACGTTAAACTTTTTCATTCACATATTCATACTAAAATATGGTCTAAAGTATAAGTATGTTTTCATCTCTTTCTGCAGCTTTCTCCAGAACGTGATTTATAGCCCCAAATGCATTATATTGATGATGAAATACAGTTTGGTAGGAATCTGTGCAAGATCAAAAATTTCAATTGGACGTACTTCTAGAATTTACTACACGTCATCTGATGTTGACCGGATGGGCGAGGGGGCGTTTATAATTCCGTGGGCAACGTTATACCATTCATCTAATGTGGGTCATATTATGTTCATCATAGCAGTTAGTAAAGAACACGTTAGAATATAACGCTAAAACTCACCCCAGTCTCCTCGGGCCGTTGGGCGATCAGCGTGGAGTAGACAGTTTTCAATTATGGGATGTCGAAATACCGGATCTATTTCCAGGTTGTATAATAGTATATACGTCCAAATCATGTTGTTTTTTCGAGTTATTTCCGCCGATCGATGTTCACTGTGTGAAGACTGAGTCTCTCTAACATTAGCGAGTGCCCGCACCACATATGGAGTGAGTCCTGCCGGGTTAAAGGTTGACATCCGGTTTTTCGATCTGCCGATCGGCCACCAGATGGTGCTCTTGAACCGCTAGAGGATTGAGAGGAGATCAGAACTGTGTGTGAAGGCTGCAGAGGGGAAATATGATTCCGATCACAGATTTTTGAAATATTGATATCAAAGACGAGTTCCGGCGTCCTCGGCAACTTGAGCATGGCGGGGAATGACGAGTTCCAGCGTTTTTTCGGCAGTTAAAGTGTTGAATACAATTAAATGGGATATAAACTAAATTAAATATAGCACAATAGAATATACCCGTTTATGTTCCGCCCATATTACCTCATTTAAATACGCGCCAATTGCACCGGCTGACGGAGCGCTTAATTTGTATTTTGTGTATTCCTCATTTCTGTCTTATTTGTCCACTTCCTGATATCTGCCAACAGCCTGTCAGGAGTGCACACTGCTCCGCGAGCCAAATGCACAGGGGAAAACTCCACACATAATGGCCGTGTCTGCTGATCCGCGCCATGTCCTTTAGTGCAGTGTTTCTCAACTGGTGGGTCGCAACCCAAAAGTGGGTCGTGGGGCCATTTTGAGTGGGTCGCGGATGTGTGTGTAAAAAAAATTATATTTTTTTCCCCCCCACTACCTATCTTTGTGAAAGTGGCTTCTCAGCTCTGGTCCAGCTGAAGACAAAGCAGAGGAACAGATTGGACATTGAGCATGACCTCAGAGTTGCTTTGTCTACCATCACCCCAGACTTTGAGACTCTTGTCAGGAGCAAACAACATCCCCAGTTATCCCATTAGTTCCCTGGGATGCAGTGGAGGCTGCTGACCAAATTTTTAGGTGAAGCACAAATTATTATATTATATTATATATTAAATTATATTTGTTAAACATCCCCAACGCTGCAACACCCCCATTCCTCCCAGGTGTCAGGCTCCTAATTCGCTTCCATTCATTTTGGGGACCATGTTTAAATATCATACTTCTGAAGTATAAACAAACTATACTGCTGTGACGATTTCAATAAAACAGACCATTCTGAGTCAATGGTATGCAAAACTGTACATTGGAATATATGTATTTACCACCTTCCTCTCCACGAGGCCACAGATGGGTTTTATGTAACACAAGGACAATGAATGAATGAATGAATGAATGAATGAATGAATGAATGAATGAAAACTTTATTTAACAGATTGCAGAATGGGTACAATACAGTACGGCTCAATACATAATTGTTAAGGGGATGCAGACCAGAGAAAGACTTTCGTCTTGTTTACATCAGGGTCCCCCATTTTCAATTCATCATAACATGACATACAGATAGACAGTACTGCTACATCTATATATGACATACAGAGATATAGACAGTACTGCTACATCCAGACATTTATGACATACCAGATCTACAAATATATATTACTGTTTAAGAGTACAACGCCTGTCATATAGACCTATAGCGTTGGAAACTCTGATTAAGGAGAGGAGAGGAGAGAGGCGGAGCGGCGGAGCTTTACAGTAACGTTACACAAACTGACATTTTAAAGCCAAGACACTTACCCATAAAGACGGTATCTCGATCGATCTCATCTTTTGTTGAATAGTGCAGCTTCTCCATGTGACGAGTCCCACTCGAGCCGCGTGCATTAATCCCATGGAAAATGTAAACAATAGCCATGTGCATCGCAAGCCAGCTTGTTGCATCAAATTGATGTTTGGCTTTTGTCTCCCGAGTGAAGTTAGAACTACACTACTGTTACGGACACGTATTGTTCTCTAAACAATTTGGCTGGCTAACGTTAGCTCACGTTAGCGTCCAGGCTAAGCAAGCTTTCGTTTTACAAACACTACAACTTACTTTTTTCTGATCCAGATGCATAAGTCTACTTCTTCATGTTGCTCAGTTGCTGGTTTATACTTCGGTCCTAATGTTGGCGCAAAGTTTAATTTAGCCTACTGTGTTGTTACAGCTGTACAGCTTACTAAACTACTGCTCTTTCAATGCTGCCTTGCGCACAGTCAAAACAGTCCAGCTGCAGGTCCGTAGGTTAGGTTTAGCTGGGGCCAATCTCAAGTTTCTTTATTAGTTGTCATACAGAAGTACAGAATACTTTTATACAAAATGCTTCTTTCCGTTACATTTTGTATAAAAGTATTCTGTACTTCTGTATGACAACTAATAAAGAAACTTGAGATTGGCCCCAGCTAAACCTAACCTACGGACCTGCAGCTGGACTGTTTTGACTGTGCAATGCAGCAATCTCTGATTGGATTTTCAAGGCTGTCAATCATTCAACCTCCGTGTATTGGATTGCAAGGCTGTAAATCATTCAATCCCCCATTCAATGGCAAGAGTTTAAATGCACAGACCGTGCTTAGATGACGTTAATAGCCTATTTTGATTGGCTATTATTTATTATTTATTTAATCCCCCATCTGCACGAATATTTACTGCAGTCATTACTGCAGTGCAGGCCTGCTCAGAGCTGTACATTTTGGCCATTTAAAAAAAAAATCACTGGCATTTTTTTACAGAGGAAAACATTTCTAATAAAAGAATTATAATAATAATAATTCAAAGAAAAAATATATATATATGTAAATTAATAATAATTATGAATTATGAGTGAATTTGTGTTTCACGTGTTGTCATAGAGAAACCTCCACTGCTGGGATGTTAAGCTAAGAAGTCTGCTAAGAAGGATATATTATTTATTATTATTATTATTTTATTTCATTGTGTTTTTAGCCCTAGTTGCACTTTTGTTACAACCCCAGTTATCTCTTTAGTTCCCCCAAACTTACTGTAGGTCTGTTATGTTAAGCTAAGAAGTCTGCTAAGAAGCATAATTATTTATTATTATTATTATTATTTTATTTCATTGGGTTTTTAGCCCTAGTTGCACTTTTGTTGCAACCCCAGTTATCTCATTAGTTCCCCCAAACTTAGGTCTGTTATGTTAAGCTAAGAAGTCTGCTAAGAAGCATATTATTTATTATTATTTTATTTCATTTGGTTTTTAGCCCTAGTTGCACTTTTGTTGCACTTGTTTGTGTTTATTTCATGTTTTTAACAGTGCATGAAAGATTGTGTATTACTGCAACAAATTCTTTTTGAAATAAATCATAGTGGTTCAAAAATTTGGGTCGCGACTTAATGACTAAGGAAAATGGGGTCCCGAGGCTAGACCAGTTGAGAACCACTGCTTTAGTGGATAGCTCGCAAAGACGGAGCAGAATCCGAGTGCAAACCCTGCGCAGGTAAGGGTGCAATTAGCACCGCACAATCCATTCTTTGTGGATCCCGCCCTTTGTGTTAACTGAGAAATCAGCTAGTATCCAGAATCGTAATGTTGTTGTAAATGTAAAATAATCACATCTAGTATATATGCCATCATAAATGTTCTTTGTTCTTCATGTTAATTTCATCAGTCAATCATCATTGAAATATGAAAAGTGAAATATAGGCCAATATCAGGTACCAATAGAAGCCTGGTATTAAGTTATTATATACCTTTCTCTTACTCTGTCTTTCTGTTTGTGGTTTAATCCCCCCCCCCCCTCTCTTTATCATATTGGTGACATGGTATATTGTGGTATTATTGTGGTTTTATGTTATATTGTGTGTTGTGTTTCCAGTCTGAGTGGAGGCCTCAGGGACAAGAGCAGAGCTGACATCTCTACTGATGAGAAGGTCAAACGGGCCTTCTACCTCACACAGCGCTTCGCTGACCAGGTACACACACGCACACACACACACACACACACGCACGCACGCACACACACACACACACACACACACACACACATACACCTACACACACACACACACCTACACACACCTACACACACCTACACACACACACACACACACACACACACACACACACACACACACACACACACACACACACACACAAAACACTGTTTTTGAAATGTGATGTGAACCTTCACATAGACCAGCTCTGAAGACAGCTTGAATCTATGTAACCACATCTCAATCATTACACCCCTAATCGGGAGGTGTAGTCTGACGTCATTTTTTGTTTCCCGCACGGTCCACCCGTATAGGGATTTATCATTGGGAAAATGTATTATCAGCTATTGTAAGAATTGTGCCTCATGAACATTGGCAAGCTTTCCATTTTTGCACAAAATGAGTTCCCTTCTATCACTAACATTATTGTTTAACCATTTTTGGTTGAAATAAAGTTAGTTATAAGGTTTTTAATTTGTCGTTAAAAAAGAACTACACTTACCAGTAGAATGCCTGTCGTTCAGTGCTGTCGGCTGTCGCCTAATACACGGCGCGGCCATTGACAGTTGCGCTGATACCAAGCTAACGAACGTTAAAGTTAACATTACCCATAGCTAACGTTACCTAGCTAAACGTACTAGACGTTAGCAATGTCTGCTGTCGTGTCCATAAGTTCCCTGGCAGCATACTTTGCTAAACCCAGGAGTCTGTGGTGACGTCAGTCAGCAGCGCCAACGGGAAGTGTAGTTCCTCAGTGAACGAAAACATAAATAATATTTTGCTACTTTTACGATTAATTGTGATATTTTTCATGCTGAGCTATAGATTGGGGATGAATACACACAGAAAGGTACACCATGCCAATGTTCATGCTTTATTTGTTTTAAACGGGACGATTTAGAAATGGGTCCATTGGAAATACATGGCAATTTCAAGGAGGGTGGACCACGCGGGAAACACCAATGACGTAGCCACTACACCTCCCTATATAATACAGACAAACACACACACGGCTACCATTATGACTAAGTCCCCCTTGTCCTGTCCTGTCCTGTAGGACTTCTACGCCACCTTGCTGGACGTGCTGACCCCAGAAGACGTGCGTGTCCTGGCAGAGGGAGAGGATGAGCTGAGTCGTAAAGGAGAGTTTGAGAGAGTCTTCCCCTCCTCCTCCTCCTCTCGCTACCTGCGCTTCTTTGAGTGTCCGCGGTACCTCAACATGCTGCTGGACCAATGGGAGCAGAGACACTGGCAGGACCGGTCGAAAGGTGGGTGTAGGCGCTAGCTTGCACAACAATCTAACTATCGATCAAACCTGGTCAAATGTAAAATGTTTTAACTGTAATGATTTGATTGAATTAAAAATGTATATGAATTGATAAATATTCAGCTGACTTGCTCCCCAACACTGCTAGTCTCGCTGCACATCTGCTTCTCTGTCTCTCCTCTCTGTCTCTCCTCTCTGCCTCTCCTCTCCCTCTCCTCTCTGCCTCTCCTCTCTCCCTCTCCTCTCTGTCTCTCCTCTCTGCCTCTCCTCTCCCTCTCCTCTCTGCCTCTCCTCTCCCTCTCCTCTCTGCCTCTCCTCTCTCCCTCTCCTCTCTGTCTCTCCTCTCTGCCTCTCCTCTCCCTCTCCTCTCTGTCTCTCCTCTCTGCCTCTCCTCTCTCCCTCTCCTCTCTGTCTCTCCTCTCTGCCTCTCCTCTCCCTCTCCTCTCTCCCTCTCCTCTCTGCCTCTCCTCTCTCCCTCTCCTCTCTGTCTCTCCTCTCTGCCTCTCCTCTCCCTCTCCTCTCTGTCTCTCCTCTCTGCCTCTCCTCTCCCTCTCCTCTCTGCCTCTCCTCTCTGCCTCTCCTCTCCCTCTCCTCTCTGTCTCTCCTCTCTGCCTCTCCTCTCTGCCTCTCCTCTCTGTCTCTCCTCTCTGCCTCTCCTCTCTGTCTCTCCTCTCTGCCTCTCCTCTCTGCCTCTCCTCTCTGCCTCTCCTCTCTGCCTCTCCTCCTCTCCTCTCTGCCTCTCCTCTCTGTCTCTCCTCTCTGCCTCTCCTCTCTGTCTCTCCTCCTCTCCTCTCTGTCTCTCCTCCTCTCTGCCTCCTCTCTGCATCTCCTCTCTGTCTCTCATCTCTGTCTCTCCTCTCTGCCTCTTCTCTCTGCCTCTCATCTCTGCCTCTCCTCTCTGTCTCTCCTCTCTGCCTCTCCTCTCTGCCTCTCCTCTCTGTCTCTCCTCTGTCTCTCCTCCCTGTCTCTCCTCTCTGTCTCTCCCCTCTGTCTCTCCTCTGTCTCTCCTCTGTCTCTCCTCCCTGTCTCCCCTCTCTGTCTCTCCTCTCTGCTTCTTCTGTCTCTCCTCTCTGCCTCTCCTCCCTGTCTCTCCTCTCTGTCTCTCCTCTCTGTCTCTTCTGTCTTTCCTCTCGTCTCTCCTCTCTGCCTCTCCTCTCTGCCTCTCCTCTCTGCCTCTCCTCTCTGCCTCTCCTCCCTGTCTCTCCTCTCTGTCTCTCCTCTCTGCCTCTTCTGTCTTTCCTCTCGTCTCTCCTCTCTGCCTCTCCTCTCTGCCTCTCCTCTCTGTCTCTCCTCTCTGCCTCTCCTCTCTGTCTCTCCTCTCTGTCTCTCCTCTCTGTCTCTCCTCTCTGTCTCTCCTCTCTGCCTCTCCTCTCTGTCTCTCCTCTCTGTCTCTCCTCTCTGCCTCTCCTCTCTGTCTCTCCTCTCTGCCTCTCCTCTCTGCCTCTCCTCTCTGTCTCTCCTCCTCTCCTCTCTTGTCTCTCCTCTCTGCCTCTCCTCTCTGCATCTCCTCTCTGCCTCTCATCTCTGTCTCTCCTCCTCTCTTGTCTCTCCTCTCTGCCTCTCCTCTCTGTCTCTCCTCCTCTCCTCTCTTGTCTCTCCTCTCTGCCTCTCCTCTCTGCATCTCCTCTCTGTCTCTCATCTCTGTCTCTCCTCTCTGCCTCTCCTCTCTGCCTCTCATCTCTGCCTCTCCCCTCTGTCTCTCCTCTGTCTCTCCTCTCTGTCTCTCCTCTCTGCCTCTCCTCTCTGCCTCTCATCTCTGCCTCCTCTGCCTCTCCTCTGCCTCTCCTCTCTGTCTCTCCTCTCTGCCTCTCCTCTCTGTCTCTCCTCTCTGCCTCTCCCCTCTGTCTCTCCTCTCTGTCTCTCCTCTCTGCCTCCTCTGCCTCTCCCCTCTGTCTCTCCTCTGTCTCTCCTCTCTGTCTCTCCTCTCTGCCTCTTCTGTCTCTCCTCTCTGCCTCTCCTCCCTGCCTCTTCTGTCTCTCCTCTCTGCCTCTTCTGTCTCTCCTCTCTGCCTTTCCCCTCTGTCTCTCCTCTCTGCCTCCTCTGCCTCTCCTCTCTGTCTCTCCTCTCTGTCTCTCCCCTCTGTCTCTCCTCTCTGTCTCTCCCCTCTGTCTCTCCTCTCTGCCTCCTCTGCCTCTCCCCTCTGTCTCTCCTCTGTCTCTCCTATCTGTCTCTCCTCTCTGCCTCTTCTGTCTCTCCTCTCTGCCTCTCCTCCCTGCCTCTTCTGTCTCTCCTCTGCCTTTCCCCTCTGTCTCTCCTCTCTGCCTCTCCTCTCTGTCTCTCCCCTCTGTCTCTCCTCTCTGCCTCCTCTGCCTCTCCTCTCTGTCTCTCCTCTCTGTCTCTCCCCTCTGTCTCTCCTCTCTGTCTCTCCTCTCTGTCTCTCCCCTCTGTCTCTCCTCTCTGTCTCTCCTCTCTGTCTCTCCTCTCTGTCTCTCCCCTCTGTCTCTCCTCTCTGTCTCTCCTCTCTGTCTCTCCTCTCTGCCTCTTCTGTCTCTCCTCTCTGCCTCTTCTGTCTCTCCTCTCTGTCTCTCCTCTCTGCCTCCTCTGTCTCTCCTCTCTGCCTCCTCTGTCTCTCCTCTCTGCCTCCTCTGTCTCTCCTCTCTGTCTCTCCTCTCTGCCTCCTCTGTCTCTCCTCTCTGCCTCCTCTGTCTCTCCTCTCTGTCTCTCCTCTCTGCCTCCTCTGTCTCTCCTCTCTGCCTCCTCTGTCTCTCCTCTCTGCCTCCTCTGTCTCTCCTCTCTGTCTCTCCTCTCTGCCTCTTCTGTCTCTCCTCTCTGTCTCTCCTCTCTGCCTCTTCTGTCTCTCCTCTCTGTCTCTCCTCTCTGCCTCCTCTGTCTCTCCTCTCTGCCTCCTCTGTCTCTCCTCTCTGTCTCTCCTCTCTGCCTCCTCTGTCTCTCCTCTCTGCCTCTCCTCTCTGCCTCCTCTGTCTCTCCTCTCTGCCTCCTCTGTCTCTCCTCTCTGCCTCCTCTGTCTCTCCTCTCTGTCTCCTCTCTGTCTCTCCTCTCTGCCTCTTCTGTCTCTCCTCTCTGCCTCTCCCCTCTGTCTCTCCTCTCTGCCTCCTCTGTCTCTCCTCTCTGTCTCTCCTCTCTGCCTCTTCTGTCTCTCCTCTCTGTCTCTCCTCTCTGTCTCCTCTCTGTCTCTCCTCTCTGCCTCCTCTGTCTCTCCTCTCTGTCTCTCCTCTCTGTCTCTCCTCTCTGCCTCTTCTGTCTCTCCTCTCTGCCTCTCCCCTCTGTCTCTCCTCTCTGTCTCTCCTCTCTGCCTCTACTGTCTCTCCTCTCTGTCTCTCCTCTCTGTCTCTCCTCTCTGCCTCCTCTGTCTCTCCTCTCTGCCTCTCCTCTCTGTCTCTCCTCTCTGCCTCTTCTGTCTCTCCTCTCTGTCTCTCCTCTCTGCCTCTTCTGTCTCTCCTCTCTGTCTCTCCTCTCTGCCTCTTCTGTCTCTCCTCTCTGCCTCTCCCCTCTGTCTCTCCTCTCTGCCTCCTCTGTCTCTCCTCTCTGTCTCTCCTCTCTGCCTCTACTGTCTCTCCTCTCTGTCTCTCCTCTCTGTCTCTCCTCTCTGCCTCCTCTGTCTCTCCTCTCTGCCTCTCCTCTCTGTCTCTCCTCTCTGCCTCTTCTGTCTCTCCTCTCTGTCTCTCCTCTCTGCCTCTTCTGTCTCTCCTCTCTGCCTCTCCTCTCTGCCTCTCCTCTCTGCCTCTCCTCTCTGTCTCTCCTCTCTGTCTCCTCTCTGTCTCTCCTCTCTGCCTCCTCTGTCTCTCCTCTCTGTCTCCTCTCTGTCTCTCCTCTCTGCCTCTTCTGTCTCTCCTCTCTGTCTCTCCTCTCTGCCTCCTCTGTCTCTCCTCTCTGTCTCTTCTCTGTCTCTCATCTCTGCCTCTTCTGTCTCTCCTCTCTGCCTCTTCTGTCTCTCCTCTCTGTCTCTCCTCTCTGCCTCCTCTGTCTCCTCTTCTGTCTCTCCTCTCTGCCTCTTCTGTCTCTCCTCTCTGTCTCTCCTCTCTGCCTCTCCTCTCTGTCTCTCCTCTCTGCCTCTTCTGTCTCTCCTCTCTGTCTCTCCTCTCTGCCTCTTCTGTCTCTCCTCTCTGTCTCTCCTCTCTGCCTCCTCTGTCTCTCCTCTCTGTCTCTCCTCTCTGCCTCCTCTGTCTCTCCTCTCTGTCTCTCCTCTCTGCCTCTTCTGTCTCTCCTCTCTGCCTCTCCTCTCTGTCTCTCCTCTTTGCCTCTTCTGTCTCTCCTCTCTGTCTCTCCTCTCTGCCTCTTCTGTCTCTCCTCTCTGTCTCTCCTCTCTGCCTCGCTGCTTGATGAAGACAGCAGGGGAGGGTATTGTGGACTGGGGCTGAGTTCATCCAATCTGATCAAATCATATGGGCACAAAACTCAGTACAGGAGCTACAATATATCCACCTATACCAATAAAAGGATGTCTCTCTCCTTTATTTCTCTTTCTCTTTCTCTCCTTCTCTTTCTCTCTCTCTCTTTCTCTCTCTCTCTAGGTATCAATCTGTTGAGGTCTCTCTGTCAGAGAAAGGTCCACCTGGGAACCACTGATCCCACCCACATAGTAAGTTCAAGTTCAAGTTCAAGTTCTTTAATAGTTGTCATACAGAAGTACAGAATACTTTCATACAAAATGCTTCTTACTGTTACGCTCCAGAGACTGTGCTAGACAAGATAGTATCAAATAACATAATATAGCATGTAATTTAGAAGAAGAAAAATGAGGTCACAGTGTTCGGTATAGACATATGTACAATGTTCTGAGTTACCATATAATATACAATACTATGCAGTGTACTAATGTACAGTACTATCTAGTGCAAAGCAGAAATGGGATGAGGTACAATTTACAGTAAGGTGTACGAGTTGTAGTGCAATCCTTCATCAATAAATATAAAGTGTGGGGAGTGGGTGCTACAGTGTGTTTGTTTAAAGTGGGTGTGTGCTATAAAGTGTGTGGAGTGGGTGCTACAGTGTGTTTGTTTAAAGTGAGTGTGTGCGTGTGGATGTGTGTGCTATGTGCGTTTGGTGGTTGTTGTTGTGTAGTGTTCATTCATTGTTCGTTTAGCAGCCTGATGGCCTGGGGATAGAAGCTTCTTCTGAGTCTTTCTGTGCTCGCCTTGAGACTCCGGTATCGCTTGCCTGACCGCAGCAGTTCAAAGAGGCAGTTGTTCGGGTGACTGGAGTCTTTAATGATTCTCTTAGCCTTGCCCTTGCAACGCTTGTTGTAAATGTTCTGGAGGGTGGGGAGCCCCCCTCCAATTGTGCGTTCGGCTGAACGTGTCACTCTTTGTAGTCTGCTTCGGTCTTGTGCAGTGCTATTCCCAAACCAGGAGGTGATGTTGCCGGTCAAGATGCTCTCTATTGTACATGAGTAGAAGTTCTTAAGGATCTTCTGACTGACTTGGAACTTCCTTAGGCGCCTGAGGAAGTAGAGGCGTTGTCGTGCCTTCTTCACAACACTGTCAATGTGTGTGGTCCATGTCAAGTCCTCGGATATGTAGGCTCCGAGGTACTTAAAGCTGTTGACTCTCTCAACCGGTGCCCCGTCGATGCTGAGGGGGCTGTAGTCCTTGACCCCCGACCTCCTGAAGTCCACAATCATCTCCTTTGTTTTGCTGACGTTCAGGGAGAGGCTGTTTTCCTGGCACCATCCCGCCAGGACCTTGACCTCTTCCAGGTAGGCCCTCTCGTCGTTGGCAGAGATCAGGCCCACCACCACTGTGTCGTCAGCAAATTTGATGATTGTATTGCTACTCCGCTGAGCCACACAGTCGTGTGTGTACAGGGAGTAGAGGAGGGGACTCAGAACACAGCCCTGGGGGGCCCCTATGTTGAGGGTGATGGATGAGGAGGTGCAGTTGCCTGCTCTCACCACCTGGGGTCTGCCAGTCAGGAAGTCCAAGACCCACTGGCAGAGGTCATAGCCCAAGCCCAGGTCCCTGAGCTTGGCTATGAGTATGGAGGGGACTATGGTATTGAATGCCGAGCTGTAGTCGATGAATAGCATTCTCACATAGTTCCCCTGCCTCTTGTCCAGGTGTGATGCTGCTGTGTGCAGCACATGGGCTATGGCGTCCTCCGTGGACCTGTTGGGGCGGTATGCAAATTGCAGGGGGTCCATGTTGATGGGGAGGGAGGAGCAGATGTAGCCCTTTACTAGCTTCTCAAAGCACTTCATGGCTATGGAGGTGAGCGCTACAGGGCGGTAGTCGTTGAGGCAAGCAGGCTTGGATTTTTTGGGTACAGGGATAATAGTGGACTTCTTCAGGCAGGTGGGGATGACAGCCTGTTCTAAGGACAGGTTAAATATGTCAGTGAATACTGGGGCCAGTTGGTCGGCACAGACTTTTAGGACGCGGCCGGGGATGCCGTCCGGACCTGCTGCCTTCCTGATATTCACTTTTTTAAAGGTCCGCCTCACCTCATGCTCTGTTACCCTGAACACTGCGCCTCCATCAGCAGCCGACCCCCCCCCCCCCATTGCCGTGGCTTGTGAGCTGGTGTTGTTATTACCAGCATCAAACCTCGCATAGAAGGTATTGAGGTCATTTGCTAAGGAGATGTCACTGTTCAGTTTGAGGGAGGCGCCTTTGTAGTCTGTCATCGTTTTGAGCCCCTGCCACATAGCTCTAGAGTCAGCTTGTTCAAACTGGAGTTCAATTTTATCCCTGTAGCGCCGTTTGGCCTCTGACACTGTCCTCCTTACGTTGTATCGCGCCACCTTGTGGTCATTCATGTTGCCTGCCACTAGGCCGTCGTTGTATGCTTTGGTGCGCTCTCTCAGAGCTTCACGGACGGATTTGTCTACCCAGGGTTTTTGATTTGGGTAAACTCTCATTTTGGTAGTGGGGATTGTTTCTTCCACCCTAGTACAAACATAGTCCAGCACTGTCTCCGTGTAGACATTAATGTTATCTGTGTCGCGGAACACATTCCAGTCTGTGCAGTGAAACACAGACCGGAGCGTCTCCTCTGACGTCAAATCCCATTTCTGCACCTCTCGCGAGACTACAGGAGTACTTTTAATTCTCTGTTTGTACTTTGGTGAAAGAAAGATTGACGCGTGATCTGATTTACCAAAGCCACTATCAGAATGAGCCTTGTAGCCACCTTTAAATTGCGTGTAACAGTGATCTAGGATGTTACCGCCTCTGGTGTTGCAAGTCACATGCTGATAGAAGTCAGGTAATACCTTTCTCAGATTGGCGCTGTTGAAATCGCCTAGCACCAAAATGGCGGCGTTAACGTTCGTTGCTTGTATTCTATTTACCTCGTCGTGGAGTCTGGAGAGCGCGGCGTTGTTGCTGGCTTGCGGTGGAATATACACTCCGATCAGGATGATCGCCGTTAACTCCCTCGGGAGGAAGAAAGGACGACACTTGATGGTTATATATTCCAGGTCTGGGGAGCAGTGGTTGGATAATTCCTTCACGTTAGTTGGATCGCTCCAATTTTTGTTAAACATGAAGGCAATACCTCCTCCACGTTGTTTACCGGACTCTGATGTCCGATCCTTGCGATGGATAAAGAAGTGATCGGCTGGTTGAATTGCGTGGTCTGGAACCTCCGGCGTGAGCCACGTTTCAGTGAAGCAGAGAACGTTGCAGTCCCTAACGTCTCTTTGGTATTGAATCCTTGCTCGGATGTCATCCAGTTTATTGTCAATTGATTGTACATTGGCTAGCAATATACTGGGTAGTGGTGTCCTGTGCCGCCTGGTTCTCAGCCTGTTACGGACTCCAGCTCTCTTTCCTCGCCGTCTGGGTCCTCTGTTCCTGGGTTCAAGGAACAAAGGATCTGGTCCTAATCTCCGGAGAATTTCTTCAGGCCATTGTTGCGGTTCGGAAAGTGACATCACTGGCTAATCTTTAAAGGGAAATTCCACCACAAAGCAATATTAAACTCTGTTACCACATTGAGTCACAACTGATTAATTCTCTCTGTGGCCAAATTGATCTCTGCTCAGAAACACCGGCAGTGTGAGGTGCTAATTTGCCAGAGATGTCTAACTATAAAGGAAGGAATCGCTGCACGTCTATGTGTGTGTCTGACTGTCCTTTGCCTATCTCAAACCGTTCATCCGACCGACTTCACGCTTGCTGGGTGTAGCGCTGAGGACCCAGGGGAGTACACTGTTGAGTGTGATCAGATGAACAATTATTGAAAACGCTGCAAGCAGCCATAACAGGAGCCAAGCAATCGGTCCAGATTCGGCTCAAACAAGGGACTAAACACGTTTCGCAATTATGCGAAATTACGCCCTACCCACAGCTGTAAAGGAATGTGAATCATTAAACACCTTCAAAACCACTCTCAATGAGCACCTACAGGAGACTGCAATTCTAAACTGGCCCCTGTAAATATCCAAACCCAACCCCCTCCAATGTACAGTTCCCCCCCCCCCCCCCCCCCCCCACCACACCTACCCGACCTCCTCCAATATACAGTTTCTTCCCCCTCAAATGTATATACTCTCCTTTTAGACTCTTTTTGTACTCATAAACAGTACTGTATATTTGTAGATCTGGTATGTCATAAATGTCTAGATGTAACAGTACTGTCTATCTGTATGTCATGTATGTCATATATGTTATGATGAATTGAAAATGGGGGACCCTGATGTAAACAAGACGAAAGTCTTTCTCTGGTCTGCATCCCCTTAACAATTGTGTGTATTGAGCTGTACTGTATTGTACCCATTCTGCAATCTGTTAATAAAATTTTCAATCAATCAAACCCTCCTTCAAAACCGCTCTCAAAGAGCACCTACGGGTGGCGGCAATTAGAAACTGGCCCCTGTAAATGTCCAAATCCTCCCCCCACCACCAATGTACAGTTTCTTCCCCTTCGGATGTATATATTTTTTATGATCTTTTTACTACACAGTTCTGTATATCTGTATGTCTTGTATGTCATAAATGTCCTGATGAATTGAAAATGGGGGACCCCGATGTAAACAAGACAAAAGTCCTTTTCTGGTCTGCATCCTCTTAGCAGTTGTTTTGTATTGAGCCGTACTGTATTGTACCCATTCTGTAATCTGTTAATAACGTTTTCAATCAATCAATCAATCAATCAATCAATCAATCAATCAATCAATCAGTCCGTTGTGCCATGCCGGGGGTTGGGGGGTGGGCTTATTTTCCTAATACCTGAGAGACCCAGAGTGGAATTCCCTTTCAACATGGTCAGTCATATGAATGACAGGGTTCTTGTCCACTCTACAGAACACATTATACACTTCATACTTAACTCATTGAACGCCAAAAACAAGTATTCTCGTTTTTCAAAGCCAACCGTTGGCCGCCAACCTTTTCATCACTTCTTTAGCAGTCTGTTGGTCTGAACAAGAGAAAACCCTCCCTACAGAGACACATGAAACCCAGAGGAATAAGCTCTTCTGGTCAGACAGCTCTTCTGGTCAGACAGCTCTTCTGGTCAGGCAGCTCTTCTGGTCAGGCAGCTCTTCTGGTCAGGCAGCTCTTTTGGTCAGGCAGCTCTTTTGGTCTGGCAGCTCTTCTGGTCAGGCAGCTCTTTTGGTCAGGCAGCTCTTTTGGTCTGGCAGCTCTTCAGGCAGCTCTTCAGGCAGCTCTTCTGGTCAGGCAGCTCTTCAGACAGCTCTTCAGGCAGCTCTTCTGGTCAGGCAGCTCTTCAGACAGCTCTTCAGGCAGCTCTTCAGGCAGCTCTTCTGGTCAGGCAGCTCTTCAGACAGCTCTTCTGGTCAGGCAGCTCTTCAGACAGCTCTTCAGGCAGCTCTTCAGGCAGCTCTTCTGGTCAGGCAGCTCTTCAGACAGCTCTTCTGGTCAGGCAGCTCTTCTGGTCAGGCAGCTCTTCAGACAGCTCTTCTGGTCAGGCAGCTCTTCAGGCAGCTCTTCAGACAGCTCTTCTGGTCAGGCAGCTCTTCAGGCAGCTCTTCTGGCAGCTCTTCTGGTCAGGCAGCTCTTCAGGCAGCTCTTCTGGTCAGGCAGCTCTTCAGACAGCTCTTCTGGTCAGGCAGCTCTTCAGGCAGCTCTTCTGGTCAGGCAGCTCTTCAGGCAGCTCTTCTGGTCAGGCAGCCCTTCAGACAGCTCTTCTGGTCAGGCAGCTCTTCTGGTCAGGCAGCTCTTCTGGTCAGGCAGCTCTTCAGGCAGCTCTTCTGGTCAGGCAGCTCTTCAGGCAGCTCTTCTGGTCAGGCAGCTCTTCAGGCAGCTCTTCTGGTCAGGCAGCCCTTAAGACAGCTCTTCTGGTCAGGCAGCTCTTCTGGTCAGGCAGCTCTTCAGGCAGCTCTTCTGGTCAGGCAGCTCTTCAGGCAGCTCTTCTGGTCAGGCAGCTCTTCAGACAGCTCTTCTGGTCAGGCAGTTCTTCAGGCAGCTCTTCTGGTCAGACAGCTCCTCTGGCAGCTCTTCTGGTCAGACAGCTCTTCTGGTCAGGCAGCTCTTCAGGCAGCTCTTCAGGCAGCTCTTCAGGTCAGGCAGCTCTTCTGGTCAGGCAGCTCTTCAGGCAGCCCTTCTGGTCAGGCAGCTCTTCAGGTCAGGCAGCTCCTCAGGCAGCTCTTCAGGCAGCTCTTCAGGCAGCCCTTCTGGTCAGGCAGCTCTTCTGGTCAGGCAGCTCTTCAGACAGCTCTTCTGGTCAGGCAGCTCGTCAGGCAGCTCTTCTGGTCAGGCAGCTCTTCAGACAGCTCTTCTGGTCAGGCAGCTCTTCTGGTCAGGCAGCTCCTCAGGCAGCTCTTCAGGCAGCTCCTCATGCAGCTCTTCTGGTCAGACAGCTCTTCTGGTCAGGAAAAATAAATAAATATATAGACTCCAGTCATAAATATATATGCCATAACAGTCTCACATATTCATAATGAATTATGATATTTTCAGCTCAAACAGCTCAGTCATGGCCTCAAACAACATCCTGTCTAATCTGCAGTCTGGGTTGCCTATAGCTTATTCCCAGCGGAAGAGCTCTGCCGCGGAGCGGAGCGGCAGAGCTTGTGGCATTATGTAGCCGTAATCCCCGATGTTTTTCATTCGACGCTTAGCTCAACTGGCAGCGCTGCCTTGCTGTGGATCCTGCGGTCCGTTGGTGACAAGTTCGAATCCCTTCATTCAATTTTATTTATTTATTTTTTTTAACATGCATTCTTTCGCCGGTTAAGTTTAGGCATGTTAACTTTAAGCATTGTTTCGGAGTTGGTTATGGTTAAGGTTAGGCATTGTTTCGGAGTTGGTTAAGGTTAGAAGGGTTAAGTTTAGGCGCTGTTAAGGAGCTGGTTAAGGTTAGAGTTTGTCTTAGAGAATGGCAATAGACAGCCTATTTCCGCGCTGCAGCGCGAGGCAATAGACAGCCTATTTCCGCGCTGCAGCTCTCTCGCGCTGCCGTGGTCACATGGGCGTCATGGCCAATCAGAGAAAACGCGGAAGCACGCGACGCACTCTTCCGCTGGGAATAAGCTACACGCGTCCGGGTTCCGGCCAGGCCACGGGGGCACCACAGCTACCCTTAACTCATTCAGGGCCAACAGCGCCCTCTGCTGATGGCCCTTCTGGGCCAACGCTTTATCCAATGGAGAATAGGACTTATTTGCGAGTGCTTAAAATATAATAGCAATAAATCTAAATAACACAGTGATCGTCAATGAGTTGCTTCCAGTCAACATGCACGAAACGGATAATTTTTTCATACATACATTTCCATTTTATACCGTGATGAATATCAATATATTTCTAGGGCGTTCTGTCTCATCTAAAAAAAATAAACAGCAAATCGAGCTTAAATGTATTTACTTAGAAATTGTGCCATTTGTCGCTTGATTTATGAATCGTTTTCAAATAAACGCTAGATTATCAATAGTATATGTGTCCTGTTGGAGCCTTGGCAACTCTATCAGCCTCGCCACGGGCCGGGTGTATGTCCGCCCCTGGACGAGCACTTCTGCCGCTCTGACCTTTTCGTCGGCACCAGTGATCACTTTGCTTACGTGGCCGGCCGGCCACGCAGCTCGGGGTAGTGACTGGTCTATGGTCATGACGACTGTGTCCACTTTTAAGTTGTCCCCGTCCTTGACCCGCTTCTGCCGGGCTGGAAGGGATGGTAGGGGGGTTAGGAGGAAGCGGGCCTGAGACTGCTTTGATCTGTGCTTGGCTGCGCCTCCACCTCCTCCGTCTGTTTCTCTTGTTTGCTCTGTACCCCGTCTGAGGAGGGGCCGGTTCCGGACGCCCCATCAAGGAGTCGCTTGGGGTGCTAGGTTCGAGGTCAGCTACGTCTGGAGCGCAGCTGAGGGGGGTGGAGTTCCGAACTCCCTCTTGTGCCCACGGTTCTCTCACAGGCCTCTCGCTTAATGTCAATAGCCTCTCAACGGGCTGTACGAGAGAGTGGCCGGTGTCGCTCACCTTTGTGTGTAGGCAGCGTGCAGACGTGGGTTGACTGTCAAGTCCGTAGAGGGGGCCCTGGAGCGTCCACCCCAGTCGGGTCTGAACCGCGACTGGGCATCCTTTGGGTCCGATGTGGGCCGCCTCAATTGGGAGAATGAGGTCCGCGTGGTCGGAGCCGATGAGCAGGGTCGGTGTGGCGCCGTCGATAAGCGGTATAGGTAGTTGACGTAGGTGCACATACTTAGCCATCAGCTGTGGGATGGGGTAGGTGTACTGTGATAGGCCTATGTCGTGGCTGGTGAAGACGTTGGTTATACTATACTGCTTCTCGAGCTGGTCCACCGCTGCTATCTTGAAGGAGACCTTCTCACCTTTTATGGTCTTCTGGTCCCTTCTGATGGTGCGTATTGTCATGGTACCTTTGGCACCCCGCAGGCCCAACTGGGCTGCTGCGGAAGCGAGGAGGAGAGTCTTTTCAGACCCGTCGTCCAGGACGGCGTAAGTGTCCAGGACCTTGTCCTCGTAGCTCAGGAGCACTCTGACCACTTTGATGAGCACTCGGGGGGTCCCGCTATGCTGGTCAATGTGGAGCACTCCTGTTGGTCGGTTGCTTTGAATCGTCTGGGGTGGTGCCGACTCGCGGTCGTCCGAGTAGCACCGTGACTCCCAGTGTCTGCTGTAGCAGTCGGGACACCAGGGAGCGGTCTGGTGGATCTTTGGTACTGGTACCACCGCCTCGGCCTGGTACATTACCGTGACGGGCCCACTTTGTTGTCCTGGCGGACGCTTGTTGATGTCATGCAGGACCTCCAAGTGGGTGCCGCCGCACCTGCCACACTTCTTCTTCAAGCGGCACTCAGCTGCCATATGGCTGCGCGCGCAGCGGAAGCAGCGGCGGTGGTCCTTGATCCACTGACTCACCTCGTCTGTGGTCAGCTTCCCGAAAGTGTCGCATTGATACAGCCGATGTTCCCCTTCACAGTACTGGCATTCAATCTTCCACTCCTCTTTCGTCGAGGGGGTGTTGTGGTTCTTGTGCTGCGGTACTGATTCGGCTTGGTGCATAACGGTCACCGACCGGCGGTTATCATTTAATCCCCGAGGTCCTGGTCTTGGGCTTGGTCCACTCCATACGAACGTGTCCAGTCGTAAGCTGCTGACCTCCCTGGCGAGGAACTCAGACAGGTCTAGGAGGGATGCCTCTGGGCCGTTGGGGTCACGGTGGTCTCTCTGCCGCCGAAAACGCTCTTGTCGGGCGGGAGGGAGCTTCTCTAATATTCTCTCTACATTAGAGTTAGCGTACAGTTCGTATATCCCTTTTTCCTTTTGGGACCCCAGCATCCCTACCAGGGACTGTACCTTGATAGAGAGGTCATCTAATGCTCTGTTGTCTCTGGCTGGGGGGAGACGGTCAATGTCTCTTATCTCCTGTATCACGTAGTCCCATATGCGTCCATAACGTTGGTCGAGGGCTACTAGAGCCGCGGTGTATGGGGTAGTAGAGTTGGAATATGCCAGCGCTATATTGTGCGCTCTGGGCACCTTCAGGTGCTTGAGTAGGATAGCATACTTGTACGTTTCATCCGGTACATCGGACATCATTGTCTCTAAGCACATTCGTAGCTCTGTGTACTGTGCTCTGTTCTCGTGTGTGAAGTCCGGGAACGTCGGTGTGCCAAGGTACGATGCCATGGATGGCTGGCACATCGGTGAGCGTTGGGGGAGAGGCCTCCTGGGCGAGTCTCCCCGTGCGTGTCGTCTTGGGCTGGTACTTGGTGGGTACCGAAGGTCGGGTACCCAGGTGCTGTTCCTCGGTGCTGACGGTGCGTCAAACTCACCCGTGAGTTGAGTCGGGGGTTTGTAGCGCAGTGCCTCGGGGCTGACGTCTGGGCTGTACTGGACCTCCTGGTCCAGAGTACGTTGCTGCTGGTCGGGGCTGTACTGGGCCTCCTGGTCCAGAGTACGTTGCTGCTGGTCGGGGCTGTACTGGGCCTCCTGGTCCAGAGTACGTTGCTGCTGGTCGACTTGACATTCCTCCTCTTCCTCTTCCTCTGCTAGGTCCTGGAGTCTTCTGTTCAGTCTCTCGGCGTGGTCCGGTTCTTCCCGGTTGCTGGGTCTCGTATGGACCGGCCGGGGAGGGGGTTCGGAGACGTGGACAGGATCCTCCTGTTGGCGGGGTCCTGGGTCGCTTGGTCGGGTAGGGGAATGTGTCCTAGACCCTTGTTGTGACGATCTCCGGGAGCTCCGTGCGGAGCGGGGGGGTGTCGCCATGGCCATCAATTGTTCTACCATCTTCGCCTGCTGCCGGTCGCGCTCTGCTTCGCGCCGGGCATGGGCGGCGTCGCGCTCTGCTTCGCGGTGGGCATTGGCGGCGTCGCGCTGTGCATTGGCGCTGGCATGGGCGGCGTGGAGCTGTGCATTTGCGGCGTCGCGCTGTGCGTTGGCGGCGGCGTGCTGTGCATCGGCGCGGCTTCTTTCAATGTTCTCTTCCGTCTGAAGGCGTCTGGTCTCCAGTCTTATGCGGTCGTCTTCACTCCTTTGTTGCGCCTGGAAGCGCTCTCGCTCGGTTGCAGAATGTTCGCGTTCACTGAGGGCTTGCGCTTGGAGTTGCGCGTGAAGGCGCTCTCGTTGGTCTGCAGCTCGTTCGCGCTCGGTGGAGGCTGCCAGGGTGGCGATGAGTGCCTGCGCCAGCATCTTGTCCGCTTCGCTGGGGGAAGACACAGGCGGAGGTGATCGGCTTCTGGCAGTGCTCGTTGGAGATCCGTTCTCCTGTCGCGCTCCGAGGAGATCCATCTCCTGGGTGTGCGTCTCTTCTGGTAGTGGGTCGGGTTCCGTCCCTGGAGCGCTTTCTTTATCCTGGAGCTCTCCGGGGACTGTCCCGTTGGCGTTGTCGGGGGGTAAAGTCATGTCATGTCCCTCCTGGTCCCCCCCGTGAGCTTGGTCAGTTACGTTAGAACCCACTAGGGTCTCTACTGGCGGGGTCGCCTGGTCGGTAGGGTTTGACATACTTTGACTATCCGCTTTATTTATTTTATCCGTACTTAACTTTTTTATAAAGCTAGGTAGTAGACTGTCAGCGTAGTCCTCTAGGGAAAGATGTGGCTGCTGTCTGCGCTGCGGGCGATCTAACTTAGGAGAACCGTTTGTGGAGTGTTCATCATCGGCCATGTTAATATTATATTAATATTACACTAATTACCCTCCGGCTCGAAGGACCAATTGTAACTGAGGGGTACAATTCCCTGACTGTATTAATAAGTATGGTATCATTAAACCACTACTGTCTTATGTACATTACTACTGGCCATACAGTACACAGGTATATGATATGAACACCTCCACAATGATACGGTTCCACACAAATATTGGTTAGAATAATATTTATTAGCAGCAATGATAGTATATAACAATACTTTACGTAGGGTCGCGCTTATAAGGCGAAAGAATGTGCGTGAGTAAATCAATAACGTAAGTCCATTATCATATTACGCAGGAGATAATGAATACCACCTGTATTTTAGGAATTATATCTATGGTACACTAGTAAGGCAGCGGGAGATACTGGTAGGGTCCCTCCGGTTGTAGGCCAGCAGGGGGAGGAAATGTTCGAATGCAAACTCTGGATCAACGGGGAATCAATAAGCTCCAGCTACGGGAGTCGGTACATTACTCCCTTGATCGGCAGACGAAAGCAGCAGCTGTAATCCAAGTATGCGTGCAGCATAGGTGAAAGCCGGCCAGCCTCTCCGAGAGACGGGCTCGAGTTATGTTCCTCACGGGTAAATCCCACACAGTAGTGGGGTGTAGACGATTCTCCTCCGCTCCAACATCCACAGGACCAAAGCAATAATCCAGCTGGAAAGGGCTCTGCATTCACCGGTGTAGATTCTCCGGTGCGCGGTACTTCACATTAACTAGGTCGAACTTGACGTTATTCCATTAAGCTCTGACACTTTTCCTATTCGCACGCGGTTATAAGTGCTCTATTTAGACGCACGGTTGCTCACTTCACTTGGTCGTTGACTCGTGATGAAGGCTTTAACGTTTGAGGGTAACGCGTTTCTAGGTTAACTTGACTTTAGGCTAACTGCTTTAGGCTAAGTGCTGCTGTATCCACCTGCGACGTATTTATACGTACGGTGAATAATCTAGTACCAGCCTTATTCCTGTCTCGTATTCTTGCGCAGAACCGGGCATGTCCAGGCAAGCCTTGGCGGTGACTTTGAACTAGACCTTGGGGGTATGGCAGTGGCGCCTAGTGGATCGCTATCCAATAGGAGAACGAAATATTATGGTCTGTACTAGGTAAAAGGGATATTCCGTGTATATGTACAAAGAATACACAAGGGATATCAGACGATATACAAATATTATGCAATATATATCAAGTAGTAAATATATATATTCGGTTTAATCTGATCCTTCGTAACACTAACACTTGAAGCCGCAAAGACATACCTACACTGTATGGTCTTCTCTCACATTGAATATTGCCTTCTAAACTGGTCATTTACTGGGGCCACAGCCATGAAACCCATAGAACAACTCTACAACAGAGCATTGAAGGTATATGACAGGAAACAGTACTCATACCACCACTGTAAAATCCTGGATAAGCATCAAATTTTAAATTTTGAAAACCTCAGACGTTATAAAAGTTCCTGCTTTGTATATAAATGCCTGCACAGATTAGCCCCTCCCCCTCTCAAGGAGTTTATCCACGAGAAAAGGAACACTGGATTAGCCACTAGATCAAACACCAGAGGGGATTGTGAGGTCCATTTTAGAAAGACCGCCTTCAGCAAAAATTGTCTCGATAAAGGGAAGTGGAACATGGAACAGCCTTCCGGTCCCCTTAAGGGAATGTCCCACCCTGTCCACCTTTAAGGGCCAACTCAGGAAATGGCTGTTAGACAGCCAAATATGCACTCATTAGGGATGTTAGTGATGTTGTACTGACTGAATGTCATGTTAGTGTGGTCATGTCAGTGATGTCAGTTTTTATGAATGAACGTTGTATGGTCCGTTTTGTGTTTGTTTTATGTTAGGACTACGGGTGGAAATTAGCCCTGTGCTATTCCCGGCATATTTACGTCCTTATCATGCTGTGATGTTATGCATACACATGTAAATTATGTTCATTAATTTGCATTGTCCTTAATAAACAAATCTTAAATCTTAATCTTATTGATGGTTACCTGCTTAATGATGAAAGTGTGATTAAATAAAGATGTTGGTGACAGACAGTAGCGGCTGAGAAGGTGATTGGTGAAGCATCTATACAGTTTAATAAGATTAATAACAAAATGTGCTATATATAGCCTACCATCTGCGTCGAATATGAAATAAAGGCATTTAAATAATAAATACATTTCTTTCATTTTAATTAGCAATAAAAAAAATTCAATACTTTTTTTTTTCTTCTTTTTTTCTCACCTACGTGTCCCGCATTGTCCCGCAAAAGCAGTGCTGCTGTCCTGCAACTGAACCATTTTGACCTGGTTACCCTATACTGCATGCCCGAGAAGTAAAACCTGGACCGGACTTATTTTTTTGATGCACAGTCCCAGCCAATCCAATCCAATGATGTGCATTACCATCCGGGAGACGATAGGCGGCGGTATTTGCCCTTTGCGAGCTCAGACCCATTCCCAATGATAACGTCAGGCTGGCACAGTCGCAAATGTCACAGTCTAAAACTATATCCATTGAATAAAGACCTGGCAATGAATGGGGTATCAGCGCCCCCTGCTGTGGCGGTCAATGTGTTAAAGGTACTGGATGACATCATCACCTCCTTGGACTCTAAGCTGGTTTGCATCGTCGCCTTTATTGATTTTTTTTTTAAACAATGTTTTTATTGCATTTTTTTCTTTTATACAAACATACATATATACAGACAATAATCACATGACAAAAATAAAAAGACACCCTCCAATCCCCTCCCCTCCCTAATTATAATACAAATGACATTTCCGTAGACATACTACAATAGAAATAATTATTGTTAATGTTAATTTATAAAGGGGAATTATCCTATAAACGGCATTCCTCAGTGTCCAGTACTTTTCCCCAGCTCTATGGATTCACATCAACAGTATCCACGTATATCCAACTCTCAATGTCTGAGATTTCTCACCCGCCTAAGTGGCAGCCTGTGTGGCCTTTGGCACCCGTCCACACAGTGGTGGGAGCCCAGCCTTAAAGTGTCCCAAGATCCTGAGATAGAACCATGTTGCTTTTCAGTACCTGATTAGAAATATAGAACAATGATCCTCTTATTTTATTTATTTATATATTTTATTTTTTATTTCTTTTCAAACCTTTCCGAGGTGTTCCATAGATTCACCGGAACTGTGTAAAAGTCCCTACATAGTGAAAGAAACATCCCAATAGCTCTCATTTAAATTACCTACCAGAAACCATGGAAATATCAGCACAAAAATTACATAAAATAAAATAAATAAAAAAATAAAAAATAAAATAAAGATAAAAATAAACAACTGTTCTTCGGCTTCTCTACCTCCATCCACCTTTCTCTTTTTTCCTTCTCTTCTTTCCCCTAAACCTTCCTCCCATTTTCCCTTTCCTTTCCTTTCCCTTACCTTTCATGTTTCCTATCTCTCTCCTTTAGATTCTTACCCTTTCCAGGAAATGTATAAACGATGACCAAGTCCTTTCAAATTGTTCTGTTTTTCCCTTCTGTATGTTAGTTTCTCCATTGCTAAGTTTTCTGACACTTCCTTTAACCATTGTTTAGCCCCTGGTCTCTGTATCTCCTTCCAGTTTAGAGCTATCACTCTCTTGGCCTGTAGCAAACAAAAATTTATCAATTTCCTCTTTCTAATATAAGCTGGGAACTTCTCCGGGTATAAGTGTAGTATACATAACTTAGGATCGGTCTGGATTTCTATCTCTGTCATCTCCGATATGAGTTCCAATATCTCCTTCCAATACTCCTGTATCTTTTCACATTCCCACATACAGTGGTATAGGGTCCCTATCTCTACCCCACACCTAGTACATTCATCCGGGATCACGGGGTAAAACTTGTGTAATTTCTCTGGTGTCATATATACTCTGTGTATCCACTTATATTGTAGGAGTTTACATCTGGTATTGATTGAAAGTGTCTGTGACATCTCACATGCTTGTTCCCAGTCCTCTTCTGCTATTTCTACCCCCATGTCCCTCTCCCATGCCCGCAAACTGCTCAAAGAGCTCTCATCCGATCCTGATAACAACACATCATAAAACTTGGATAATTGTCCTCTTCCCACCATATTGTCCCTAGTAAGCCTTTCTATTATGGATGTGGGTGGTTCCTCTGTGCCCCTGTTCTTTGAGACTACGTAGCTCCTGATTTGAAAGTATTTAAATCTATGTGATCTTGGGATTTCAAATGTGCTTACTATCTGTTCGAAGGTCATCAATTCCCCCTCTTTGTATAAGTCTTTAATCTTACCCAAACCCCTTTCTGCCCAATTTTTGAATCCCCCATCATTCCTTCCCGGTTTAAATTCCTCATTCCCCCAGATTGGTGTATACCCCGATAATTTATCTCTTCTACCTAAGTGTAAATGCGCCTTGTGCCAGATCCTTACTGTATTTTTGAGGAACGGGTTCTTTGTACTTTTATCAACAAGCTACTCTGTCGTGAATACATATATGCGCCTAGTGTTATCTTTGTCTCCTCTTTTTCTATCTCCATCCAAGCCGGTATATCTGTCTGTTGAAAGTAAAACATTGCTGTCCTGAGCTGTGCCGCCCAGTAATAAAGCCTCATATCTCGAAGTCTAAGCCCTCCTCTGTCATACGGGAGGTAAAGGAGTGTCAGTCTCAACCTGGGTTTTTTATTGTTCCATATGAAACGTGTGAACATCGTTTTCAATCTCCGAAAGAAGGTTTCAGGCAAGGGCATTGGGATTGATTGGAATAGGTATAGGAATTTAGGCAATATAGTCGTAATTACTCTGTACTAAGTCTTTAATCTCCGGGGTTATCTTTATCCCCAAATATGTAAACCCCTTGGGGGAGTTCGCAAACTGCGTGTGCACCGGTGCTTTCTCCCTTTCCTTCTCATTTAGTAACATAAGTGCGCTTTTATTTTGATTCGTCTTATATCCTGAAAATACTCCAAATTTCTCCAGTATTTCATTCGCATTTCTAATTGAGGTATCCAATTTAGTTAAGTATAGTATTATATCGTCCGCGAAAAGCGATGGGCGATGCTCCATACCCCCTATTCTCATCCCTGTGATTCCCGGGTCCTGTCTAATCGTCATCGCTAATGGTTCGATTGGGAACAGAAATAGCAACGGAGAAATCGGACATTCCTGTCTGGTAGATCTCTGTAGTTTAAACGGTGTCGATATTTGGTTGTTCGTAGTTATTTTGACCATTGGGTCTGTGTATAGAATCCTGATCCATTTTTATATATCCTTCTCCAAACCCGAACCTTTTAAGTGTTTCAAACAGATATCCCCACTCAATCCTGTCAAATGCCTTTTTTTCGGCGTCTAATGACAGAGCTGCGTGGTCTTTTTCGTTTTTCTTAGTGTGAAGAACATTTAGTAATCTCCTAATGTTATGAAACCCCTGTCTTCCCAATACAAATCCGTTCTGGTAATTTTTAATCAGATGTGGAACCGACTCCTCTATGCGCCTAGCTAGCACCTTACATAAAATATTCGTATCACAGGATATGAGGGACACAGGACGATATGAAGTTGTGTCCGAGGGTGGTTTACCCGGTTAAGTACCGAAATCATCGCCGATCTTAAGGATGGAGGCAAAGTCCCCTCTTCATATGCTTCATTGAACATTTCCAGTAGATGGGGTAGCAGTTTCCCTGCGAATCTCTTGTATATTTCTGTTGGTATCCCATCTGGGCCCGCCACCTTCCCACTATTCATAACCGTAAGCGCCTCGTTTAATTCTTCTATCGTTAGCTCTTGGTCAAACTGTTTCTGTTCCTCTTCCGTTATTTTTGGGAATTCTAACTTGTCCAGGAATTCCTTTTGTTGCTCTGTGTCTTTCGGGTATTCCGATTTATATAACTTTTCATAATATTCCTTAAAGGCGTTATTTATTTCTATTCGGTCATTCGTTTCAAGTCCATTCCCTAATTTGATCGTATTTATCATTCTTTCTGTTTGTGCCTTTCTAATTCTCCACGCTAGTATCTTGCCTGCTTTTTCCCCTTGGTCGTAGTACGACTGTTTTAGCCACTGTAAGTCCGATGTTATCTTTGTAGTGGATAGATGTTTGTACTGGGCCTTTAATACCCGCAATTCCCTCTGTTTTGCTGGGTCTTCTCCTCTATATAGCTGTTTTTCCACTTCTTTCACCTGTCTTTCTATGTCCTCCATTTGTTTATAATGTTCTTTAGATTTATGTTTAGTATAGCTTATCATTTCTCCCCTTATATACGCCTTAAATGCCTCCCATCTCACCGTTGCACTTGTCTGGTCTGTATTTATGGAGAAGTACATGTCTATTTTTTCACCTATAAAAGTCATACATTTCGGGTTGTTGAGCCATGTGGTTTGGAGTCTAAATCTAGGGGGTGCCTTCGCTATTTCCGGCATGTTCATACTTAACGTCATTGGAGAATGGTCAGACAGTAATCTACTGTCATATTCACTTCCTGTAAATTTAGATATCAAGCTCGACGAAACAAAAAAAATTTCTATTCTAGAAAACGTTGGCCTACTTAGTAATTTAGAAGCGCACGAATATTCCCTCTTGCCTGGGTTTAGTTTTCTCCATATCTCCACCAAGTCGAGGTCTCTCATAAACGTATCCATTACTTTCTTTGTTCTTCCGTGGGAGGTATCCCCCCCCCCTGATTTATCTATTTCCGGTCTCCTCACGCAGTTAAAAGTCTCCCCCCATGATGAACTGGCCCGTGAGAGTCGCCATTTTCATAAACAGTTCTTGAAAAAACAGCGGGTCATCATTGTTTGGACCATATATATTTACTAGGTTCACCTGCATGGAGGCTATAGTACCGCTTAATATTATAAATCTCCCTCCCGGGTCTACAATTTTATTTCTTAAAGTAAATGGTATCGACTTGTCTATCAGTATCATCACTCCTCTAGCTTGTGAGTTGAATGGGGCCGAGTAGACCTGTCCTTGCCATCTATTCTCAATTCTCCTGACATCTTCCCCAGTGTTGTGTGTTTCCTGTAAATAAACTATTTTCGCTCCTGATCTCTTTATCTTCCCTAGAATCTGTTTTAGCTTAATAATGTGGCTCATTCCCCTCACGTTCCAGCTCATATATTTTATTTCGTTCCTACTCATCCCTATGTCCTATGTTGCCCACTCTCTTCTTGCCCCCCTCCCCCCTCTTTCCTCCATGTTTTGTGATGTGGTGTTCCAGCCGAAGTGTCCTGTAATAATAAATAATAAAAGAAAAAACACAAATATCCCCAGACCCCACATATAAAGCTAATGTCCCCCCCTATTGGGCGTGGACTTCTGACCCTCCTCTTTTCCGACTTCCCACAGGTCCCTCTCTGCTTCCTACTAACAGGATGCATCTTACCTGCCTTTCTCTCTCTCCTGCCGCTCTACCCTCCTAGTATGCCCTAACCTCATGCTCCCTTTTTCTCATTTCTGTTATTTAACGTCTAACTTGACTAAACTATCTTCAACTTGAGTCTGTATCATTATTCTCCCGCGCAAATTCCCCCATTAACTGCTGGTTCCTTTTTTCCGCTTCTTCTTTCAACAGTAAGCGCATGGCTTCCATTGTCTGTTGGTTTCTTTTTTCCGCTTCTTCTGACAAGAGCGTGCGCATGGCTTCCATTGTCTGGTGGCTTCTTTCTGCATCTTCTCTCAAGAGCAAGCGCATGTTTTCCATTGTCATAGCCGTCTTTCCTTCTCCCTCTCCCGTCTCCGCACCTGCTGTTATCTCTTCCTTGTGTATCTCTTTGCTAGCGCTTAGTTCAGCCCTATTCGCCATCTGTATCCTGGCGTCTACCGCCGTTAGCTTCTTGCTAATCGTTCCTAGGCCCAAAGCCTCCGGAATATGGGTCTGTCTGTGCCTGGTGGAGCGTCTGCTTATCTCCGACTCCTTATCGCCTGTTCCTTCTGATTCAGAGTTCTCCATTTCATCTTCACGACAGAGTAACCTTGAAATTGTCTTCCCATTCGTTTTTCTCGGGGGTATTCAGAATTCAACGTGTTTTCAGATAGTTTAGTCAATTACCACCGGGAGCATGTGGTGTGAGTTGCTTACTGCACGGCCGCCATCTTGAAGTTCCGCCTTTATTGATTTAACCAAAGTATTCGATTCATTCAACCATCTCATCCTCCTACAGAGGCTCTCCAGCATTAGCCTTTCTTCAAAATCCTGCAGTTGGTTTGCCAGCTACCTTGCTAATCGTGTTCAGCAGGTGAAGACAGAAAACATCTTGTCCGACCCTCCCAACATCTCTAAAGGGGTGCCTCAAGGCTCCATCTTGAGTCCCTTTCTGTTCTCTGTCTACATCAACGATGTAGCCAAGGCTGCTGGCAATTCACAGATCCATCTATACGCTGACGACACCATCTTGTACTCAGCAGGCCCTTCAGTCCACTCTGCAGTATCCACTCTTCAAATTAGTTTTACCGCTATTGAACAGTCCTTTCACAGTCTCCACCTTCTTCTCAACTCCACGAAGACTCCAAGTATGCTCTTTGACAGAAAGCATGACACTGCTAGCACCCCTAAAATCACCTGTGCTGACGGCTCCGAGCTGGAGTTTGTTACTTCTTATAAATAAAAATAGGGAAACAATGTCCAGGCATGCAAGCCATTCTGAACAAGGTGTGTTCACACCGAAACGTCATGATATGATTTCAGGCTGCCAATAAATTTGGAAAAACCTGGAGTGCGTGCCTGGACATTGTTTCCCTATTTTTATGTATGATATCAGAGGTTACAGCACCCAGTGTCAAGTCTAGTGAGGTGAGCGCGTTCTACTACTACTTTTTTTTTTTTTTTTATACTTCTTATAAATACCTTGGCCTCAGGCTAGACCCATCCCTCTCCTTCTCTACTCGCATAAAACACCTGCGGGCCAAAGTCCAAGCTCGTCTGAGCTTCCTTTACCGTAATAAAGATTATTTGCCAAACACACTCTTGTCAAGATGACCATCCTCCCTATATTTGACTATGGCAACACCATCTATAGAATGGCATCCCAGTGTGCCCTCAGAAAACTTGACATACTCCATCATTCCGCCATCCATTTTGCCACTAGTGCACCCTTCATCACTCACCACTGTGACCTTTATAACCTGGTGGACTGGACATCTCTTCACACCAGAAGGCTTCGTTACTGGCTTCAAGTCATCTATAAAACCATACTTGGTAAAACACCTCTCTACCTCTGCTTCCTTCTGCACGTCTCCACTTCTGATTACAACCTAAGGTCCAGCAACTTCATCAAACTCACCATCCCCAAAGCCTGCACGCAGGGGTGTCATTTTGGTATGGCAAGGTATGGCACTCGCCATACCTTGGCAAATAATTTTTTTTTTTTTTTTTTTTTTTTTTTTTACAATTTTTTATGTTGATTTAGAATTTGAATGTCAACATTATGAACGAAGCTTCGAACAATTCGGTACAGCCCTAGCATGTTTTGATATTGTCAATTATCTCACTTTTACTAGGTGACTTTTACTGTGACTAACTGAAATATGCCCAAAAAAAAGGAAAATGGACATAGGGACGTTTTTTTTATCAAAGGGCAGCAGAGACAAGTGATACAGGGACACAGGTAAGGTCTGGCTTAGTGATTATAATAGTGCAGTTCAGCATTCAGTAACCCATACTTTTTGTGAATGTGTTTTTGATACTACATTCTGTTGAACACACACCTCAAAACCGTACCTAAGGAAAATTGGCTCAATTGCAAGAAAAGTAATAGACAGTTATGATATTACATTCTGCATAATATTGTGGTTCCCTGCTTTGGTCTGTTGACACATTTCTATACTAAAAATGCTTGTGTAGTCCTGTGTCATACCTAAATGTCATATAACTGAATTGTATAGAAACAACTCACCAAAAGTGACTATTGCACAACTGATTTGACAAAAAAAAATGCGTAATGTGTAATGTGTACTTTTGTGTACTTTGGGGCACGCCTCACATATCGGCATGTAACTCGAGAACCGCTGAACGGATTTTGTCACCTGAAAGTGCAATCGACAGGCAACAAATAGGGCTTTAATTCTATCTATTATTGTATTAGAAGAAATGCACACCCGAGCCACTAGAGGTCGGCAAAGAATGGATGTTAAGAGGTTAATGTTTTTAAATATGTTTTTTGTAGCCAAGAGTAAAGACCATAACCCTATCAAAAACAGTAGTCAATGTTTTATACGATTTATCGGAAATACGAATTTATCGGAAAATGCTAATTATCGTAAAAACCGCAAGGAAATGACTAAATCCAGATTCAACCCTGCCATTGGAAAGAGGAGCACTTTCCCTATCCATAGATGTATGATTTGGCCATAATAAGGTCAAGTTCAAGGTCAAATATGAATTTATAATTAATATCGATTATCACTAATTACTGTATCTACAAATCCTTCTGTTTAATCATCTTCCCTTTATTCATTTGCTTGGTTTTTTTGTACACATGATCTCAATAAGGTGGTGAATGAGCTCAGTGAGCATTTTCTCCTACCCGTATCAATTTTTGATCAAAGATGCAAAAATCATAAATCATAATTTATATTCTCCTTTTCTTCATTACAATTTACTCAGCCTAGTAACAGACACAATATTTCTGACACTGGAAATACATACCCCCAGGTCCCTAGATGTTTCTAAATACCAAGAACATGCTAATTGACCTTGCAGAAGTGAAGCAATCGTCCAGTTACTTAGGCAGGTACCTTTAGGCGAAATATTCCTACAGCTTAACAGGTTTTTAAACAAAATCTGTAACCGATCATAACTGACTGCCTCCCAAGCGCACGCATAGCCCTCAGACTCTTCTCTCCTCCCCCTAAGCCCCCTCACCTACCTCCTTTCTTCTCTCTCTCTCCCTCTGGTTCTCACTCTCCCTTTCTCTTTTACCTCCTCTCTCTCTTTCCTTCTCTCTCCCTTATTTATTGTAATTTTCCTTGTATACTATTGCTACTGTAATTTTGTATTTTATTTACTTGTATGCATGTACATAACCTTGTTTTTGTTGCAGCCTCCCACCCCCCTTCCCTCAAAAGGCTGTTGCTTTTTGGTCAGGCTGTTTTTGTATATAATAATTTGTTCTTCCTTCTTGCCTGGATAAATAAAGGTTAAATAAAATAAATAAATTTTATGATGTGATATATACAGCACGTACAATGTGATTATAATTAGGGCTGTCAGTTTATCGCGTTAATTAGATTAATTAATTACACAGCAAATTATCGCGTTATGAAAATTAACTCAAAATTGATTACAAAAAAAAGATTTTTTTTTTATCTCATTCATTCCATAAGAACGTAGAATACACATTACAGACTTTTTTTTATATGGTCCATTTGCATGTTCTTGGTATCTGATTCTAGGGACATCTATGGATCTCAGGGAATGTATTCCCAGTGTCCGAAATACTGTGTCTGTTACTAGGCTTGAGTAAATTGTAATGAACCAAATGAGAATATCAATAAATTTTTTTTTTATCTTTGACTGTGAATAACACTATGCTCAAATTGACCAGACCTGAAAAATCTAAGCAAATTAATAGATGGAAGATGATTAAACAGAAAGTTTTGTAGATACTGTACTGAATTCTGCCATCCGGACACATGCAATTTGAAATGTGATTATAGAATATAGAATATCAGGCATAAAATGGTTATGCGATTAAAATGCGATTAATTAGATTAATGAATTACAAATCCTGTAATTAATTAGATTAATTTTTTTAATCGCCTGACAGCACTAATTATAATACAATCATGAATGAATGAATGAATGAATGAAAACAGATTGCAGAATGGGTACAATACAGTACGGCTCAATACATACAATTGTTAAGGGGATGCAGACCTGAGAAAGACGTTTGTCTTGTTTCCATCAGGGTCCCCCATCATGATGCCTTATGACCATCACTTCAAGTAAAGTGTTAACAAATAACAAAATCTCTCTCTTTTTCTGTCTTTGTGTGTGTGTGTGTGTGTGTGTGTGTGTGTGTGTGTGTGTGTGTGTGTGTGTGTGTGTGTGTGTGTAGTGGTCCAAGTGTACCTATATCTCCAGGTTTGAAACCCGCAGACCAGACCACAGCATATCCAGGTAATATGTACAAACACACACTAAGATTCAGGTCTACATGGACAAGGGGAGGACTGATGACATTATTCTGTTCAGTATTTATAATGGACAGAAGCACTAGTTAAAGAACTTTAAGGATCGGGCAAAATGGGGCTTGTTTTAATTATTATAATTTTTTTTATACTGGTTGCCTGTTTTTAAGTTCCAGCTAAGATTGAATTTTCAGAAAATATGGCTAGGGTTTAAGAGGTTAATCCAGTGTGTCACTTCCCCCATGTCAAATTGTGTATATCTTTAGCACAATAAGTGTGTTAAAACTATATTTCTACACAAATGTACTTTTCTGAGAGTATACTTGCGAAGTGTATTTGGTAGGGATGTTCCAATCTAGTTATTTTGTCCCCGGGTCCCGATCTGAGTCATTTAATATTACCACTTGCACTTACCCTTAGCCGCCAGATGTGTAACCCTCCTACTGACGTATTGTACACATATTGTAATGCCTTGTTTCCACTAGTCAGGGTTTAGCCGTGCTGTGGCCTGTCTTTAGAACCTGGTCAAACCTGGCTGAGTATCTGCCGATACCGAGTCCAATATTTGTATTTTGCACTTCAAGTCCATTAAAGTTAGTAAAACCAGCCCAACGTACTGTAGGTAAGATATGCTTGGTGACAGTAATTGAATAGCTCTGACATCACAACTTTAATTTGATCCCTTAATGGAATTTCCGAGAATTTTATCAGGTTTAACCCGTTACTGGGCCAATATTTATTTCACGTCAAAAATAGATCAATACAGTCCGTATTAAGTGATGTTGTGTTTCTGTTTCAAATGTAGCCAAGAGTAAAGACCCTAACCCTATCAAAACAGCAGTCAACGTGTATATGTTCAGCACTACGTTTGTTTAGCAATGATTTTGAGTGTGCGAAATATGAGCTTATAAAAATCTCTGCGCATTGCACCGTAAAACTGACCATTTAGACGCGCGAACAGGAAGCCATTATGAAATCGTTGTAGTCCTAAGAAAGAGGAGACCCAGGGTTTTCAATGGATGTCTACATTTCTTACAAATATTGATGTGAATATTGTCATGTTTATATCTCACGGGTGGAACAAACCCCAACTTTATTGCGATAAAATACAACGTATATTGTTTCTTTAGCTTTCCGTGAACGTCGAGGAAAAAAACGTGTTTCAATCTGGCGATTTTTGACGCAGCTCTCGCCATTATACAAAAGTAACTGTACTTACAGTAGATTTAATTTGCAGTCTCTATCGGTCGTTTGGTGGTACTGAATTCAGATTTAACACCAGAATCCAACAGAGGAGATCTTGGCATTAAAATGATGTATCACTTGACCATATAAAGCCATTTATAGGCCTGATATTCTATATTCATATTTCATATTGCATGTGTCCAGATGGCAAAATTCTGTACTGTATCTACGAAAACCCCTGCAAATGATCTGCCCTTTGTTCATTTGCTTAGCTTTTTACTATACTTGTTCTATATACTGTAAGTTGCTGAGTGAGCTCAGTGGCATCTTTTTGCTTTTGATCATTGTTAGCATGGTGTTATTCACCGTCAAATATGAAAAATAATATATATCTGACACTGGGAATACATTCCCTGAGGTTCATAGATGTCCCTAGATACCAAGAACATGCAAATTAACCTTGTAGTTGTGGAGCAATTCTTCATTTACTTGGGTATATACTTTTAGGCGATGTTTCTGAAAATATGGCTAGGGTTTAACAGGCTAATCTAAATATCTTAATGCAAACAATCTGACTCTTATCTGTTCCTCCTCCAGTGTGGTGGTGAGCCACCAGCAGCAGTCAGAAGCCGACAGTGATGGTTCCGATGATGGCTCGGACCCAGAGATCCAGTCTGTGGTCTCCAGCATGCCTGATATCAGCCTGCTTGGCTCCCCCAGCCCCGCAGACAGCCCCTGCCCTACCCCCAACCCTAGCCCTAACCCTAGCCCGAAGCCATCATCTTATAATCAATAAAGGATCATCTTATACCTTAACCCCAGCCTCAGCCAAAGCCTGCCTCCAGGAGACTTCTTATAGTTCTATAGCAAGATCCGTGGTTCAGAAAGAAGTGGTTCTTTTGAGGGGTGAAGAAAGGCTGCTACTTCTGGTTTGAGGGGTGATGAAAGGCTGCTACTTCTGTTTTGAGTGGTGAAGAATGTCTGCTACTTCTGTTTTGAGGGGTGAAGAATACCTGCTACTTCTGTTTTGAGGGGTGAAGAATGTCTGCTACTTCAGTTTTGAGGTGTGAAGAATGTCTGCTACTTCTGTTTTGAGGGGTGAAGAATGTCTGCTACTTCTGTTTTGAGGGGTGAAGAATGTCTGCTACTTCTGTCTTGGCCACTTCACTGTGTGGGGTTGTTCCGAACCTCGTTCCTCTTACTCCCAGGAAACACGGCGGTTGATGTTTTTAGTGTTGGGCCACTTCTCTCCCACTGTCACATCTCACATCTATGGGTGCTTTCACACCGGCAGGGCTCCGGTTCAAGCTCCGGCTCCGTTCTGGAGCCTCTGAACCTTGGTGCTTTCTGGCAAACCAGCCCGCGTTTACACCTATTTAAGCAGAACCAACGGTCCACCATCTTCCGTCATCAACAGGGGGCGTTACTCAGGCTAAAGTAAACACAACAGTGGCAAAATGTGCTGTCTGCAAAACGGCTTCAAAGGTTCGGCATTGCATCTGCACCATGCCGATCCACTCAACAGGTAGCGATCTCAAGATGAGGTTAGATTCAAATGTATTGTCATTATACAGCACAAGTACAATACACCATCCAACCAGAGTGGATAAATAAATGCATAAATGAATGAAATAAAAATAAACTTTTGTAACTGAGAGATTTGAACCTGTGACCACAGGCAGCCGCACTAACCAGTTGAGCTAAAGCGTCTGACTGCGACAGACTAATCTATAGTTTACACTTGTCAGGAGCCAATTGCGCAGTCGTTCAGTATTGGCATTAATAAATGAGATGTCATGCTAATATGTCATGTTCTACAGTAGGACTTTCTACTATGATACCCAATAAAACAGTCATTAGAATAATAGAAGCCTACTTTGCTGGAACGATTAATTTCACACATATACAGTACGTGTCTGTTTGTGTGGCTTGCGCGCTGAGGCTCACTAAGCCTTTCTCCACGAATTTTTTTTTCTGAAGCATTTATTTATCCACTCTGGTTGGATGGTGTATTGTACTTGTGCTGTATAATAACAATACATTTTAATCTAATCTAATTTTGAGATCAGTCGCAAATCGCTTCCTGTTGAATGGATCGATTGAGTGCAATGCCAAACCTCTGCTGTGTGCCGTTTTCGCTTGTCTTGACAGCCTAGAATATGACACGCCCACTGATGATGTCACGATTCGCAACGAAAAACCAAACATTTTCGGTTCCAGCTGAGCACCGATTTTTCACGTTCCAAACCAATTATTTCTGATGTGAACATGCCAGCCGGTTCAAGAATAGGTTCGGGAACCGGCACGGAGCCCTGCCGGTGTGAAAGGCCTATCAGTGAGCTTGTTCTATACATCTGTGTTTAAGCCCGGTTCACACATCACATGCTTCTGAATTTATCTTTATTTATTTAAGAAAAGATTCCATCAAGACCTTTTTTAACCACAAATGCCTCTTAACACAATCTGCGCCGGAAACGAGTTAACTCGTTATTGCCCGCCATGCGTTCAGCGCCAGAAACGGGATCGTTATTTCGTTGATTCGCTATATCTATTAATAATTCATAGCTGCAGCCTCTGGTATAGCCTTCAGACCCTGTCTGAGCTGGCAGACGGTCAACACCGCCCTCTACTGCCAGGCGGAGCTATTGCATCTCATTGAAAATGGGCTGGTGTGTTTTAGGAGCCGATCTGAGCCGGGGTGGGGGGGGGGGGGGTTTAAATACTCAGGCGAGCCAGTTCTGGCATCAAACAGTAACTCCGCCCGCCCGTCATTGTGAAACGGTCGGTAGTGTGGTACGGACCTCCACAAGCATTATTTGGAATTGCGATCAGATATTTGGATTTTCTTTTGCATTACATCTGATACAAGGTAAGTACATTATATATAAATTTGATCGTTGATCTGACATTTATTTCTACCGCGATCACAGCTATCTGTGGACGTGTATGGCTGTTTACCGTTGGCTGCGGTGGGGGGAGGGGCGAGTGCCCCACTACGACGGTCATTTCATGTATGCACGAGGAGACATAATGACAATCTAGCGTTGATTTCAGGATGATTAGATAATCAGCCGAAAAATTACAACGTGATTACTGGATTACAGTCAAATGCCTTTCTCGTCTTTCTCCTGGAATGACTGAAAAGCACCCAAACCATACTCTATTCAAAACGGTATAAAACGGAAATGTACGGCTGAAAAAACAATCTCTCGGCATGTTGACTGGAAGCAACTTACTGAGACTCGACGACGTTATTAGACTCATAGATATAATATAAGATATATTTTAAGCACTCGCAAATGTCGCAGACCTGGCGATGAAGGGGGATCAGCGCCCCCATGTGTTAATGACAAATCTTAAATTGTGGTACAGGACCCAGAATGACCAAAAATGACCCTGAAATAGATCCAGTAATCTGGGTCTAAGGTTGAACCCTCCCCTTAGTCACTCACCCCAGACCAAACTCTGCTTAGCCCTATAGTCACTCACCCCAGACCAAACTCTGCTTAGCCCTATAGTCACTCACCCCAGACTAAACTCTGCTTAGCCCTAGTCACTCATCCCGGACCAAACACTACTTAGCCCTAGTCACTCATCCCGGAACAAACACTACTTAGCCCTAGTCACTCATCCCGCACCAAACACTACTTAGCCTGCCCCCTGGCTACTTTATATGAATCAAGGGTTCGGTCCAGGTTTCTTAAACTATGGGTTCAGGCCTTATTTGTTCACAGGAGCATGATTCTACAGTTAGAGGGCATTGGTCATCTAGTCTCATGATACAATCTTAGTCCACTAATAGTTGGAACTTCCACTAATTTATAAATTGACTCAAGAAATCTGTAACATTTGAGTTTCCCACGTGCAATAATCGAGTTAATTGGAACCTTTATTAATCCCCTTGGGGAAATTTGTCTTCTGCATTTGACCCATCCTAACTATTTAGGAGCAGTGGGCAGCCACAGTGTGGTCCCCGGGGACATATTCCAGTTGTAATACCATTACCTTGGCAGGAATCTGTACCAGAGAAGTGCTCATCATTTTAAATATCATACTTAACCAGAGAAGTGCTCATCATTTTAAATATCATACTTAACCAGAGAAGTGCTCATCATTTTAAATATACTTAACCAGAGAAGTGCTCATGATTTTTTCAGGAAATAACTCATTCAGTCGCTTGTCAGCAGATTGTTGTCTTTCCTGGTTGCATCCTTTTCATCGACCTAGTGAGACATTTCGTTTTCTACGCTGTTGGAAAGCAATACCGTAGCAATCCCTTTATTGTTTCTATGCTCCTAATATAAAGCCAGCTTTGTTCAAGTCAATATCAAGTGTTGCCAAACCAAGTTGAGAAAATATCCTTCAAAGTTGTACAGGTAAATACACTGGAGTATGACCACTGTAAAGTATTACACACTATATGTATATTCTGTGTGTCAAAGACAAAGAGGTGATGAAAACCCAGACATTATTTTAGTCAAATATGATAAAGAAAACTGCCAATGGTCAGCATTTTGACAACATTTTGACATTCTGTCTTGCAATCCTGAATTCATGAATTTCCCCAAGGGGATCAATTAAGGAACCTCTGACTTAAAATGTGAGAACATCAGCCTGACTCCCAGGGTCTGTGACATCATCAGCCTGGCTCCCAGGCTCTGTGACATCAGCCTGGCTCCCAGGGTCCGTGACATCCTCTTCTGACTTTAGTGATTGGCTGAAACTATGAACCACTCAACATGCTATTAGCAGGAGCATGTTGAGTGTTGCTGGTTTGGTGCTACTTAGGTATCACAGTTAGGTATTTGATTTGGTGCTATTTATCATAATCTGGGCCTTCTTGAAAGGCTTGTTCATTGTATTTTCATGATGTGTCATGCCAACCAATATGGCACAATGTTGCCGCTCATTGGCCATGGTTGTCATTTAATGATGATCACCTGTTGCTTGAAGACCAGGACATCTGAGATGGAATATTATCAATAACAGTTTGGAATTGATTGGTTTTGCTGTGTTGAGAGTGTTGTTGTTTTTTTGGTATTCAGGCCATAATATTTATAAATTGATTAACAGCCAATAGAGGAGATTTATAAATTGTTTTCCCTCCAGAATTTCAGATTTGTTTTGGTACATATTACCTATTTATTTAGAATAAATTTTTTTTGCTTCTTGTCCCATGATTTAACCTGCTTGTTATTCTGATCATATCCCCTAACATTATTATAACCGCATTGTGTGTGTGTGCCTACCTACATTACCCTACACATCCAGGACAGTTACAGGAATGTCTCTAATGGACCAGTCAGAGAAGATGACAGCTATCATGATGAGGGTCACACCAGGGGTGTCTTATCATATCGGATGATTTTAAACTGCATTTAAAACCAGTTTATTTTTAAACAATATCCTGCAATATATGCTAATACTGTATCATTTAATATATCTCCTTTTAATATTTCTGCTTGCTGAACAGTTAAATCATTAAACAATCTGTTTTGGCTTTTCATTCTTTGGGGAGTATGATCAAATGCAGTCCTTGACTAACTAAGATCAGTTTACCGTTCTGATCAAGACCGAACAGGATGTCTTGTCAGGCAGCATTGGGTGTAGAGTCTAGTATGGCTGACTAGCTGGTATAGAACTACGCCATCCTCTATGGAACATGTGTTTTGTCTTCGCATGGATCTCTGTTCAGTCTGAAATGTTATTTGGATGCTGGGGAAAGAACATAGATACTGGCCAGGGTTTAAGTATTCAGATTAAGAAGCCGAAACAAGCTGTTCATAATGAGTTCCCTTGGTGATGTCACAAGGGGACATGAGCACTACATTGTCTAGCTGTGCTTTTTGGAGCCAGAAACACTGCTTACATATTGTACTGCTCAGTTTGTAAAAAAAAAATATATATATATATATATATATTTTTTTTTTACTCTTTGTGTGGGCTGGGTAGCAGGGAAGAGAATAATGAAAATGTGGTGTGTTGCTACACCCACCAAAACACTGTTTAATACAAGGGAAGAAAGGGGTCCTGGGAAATAAATAATAGTTTCTTTGCATAAAACTTGACAAACATATTCTTCAGATTCAAGGAAGTTGTATAGAATTGTTGAAAATATACATAATGTCCTCTTTAATAGATTATATATATAATTTTCATAATTATGATTATTATTTACTTTTTATATAATAAAGATACATAATATATTCTCTTTAACCCTCTGAGACCCACATAGACCCATTCTGTCTTTTTGTGTAGTCAACTGAAGACCAAGGAGATGATGGTAGAAGTTGAATCACTTATCTTTAATATAAAAAGGACACCATTAACTAACTGAAAACAAATTATTCTGATAAATGTCAACTGTCATTAAACGTCGTCAAACTAAAAGTGACACATTATTATACAGCATGGAAAAAACTTAAAATACATAATGTTATCTTTATGATCAGATTACACTATAATATTATCTTTATGGTCAGATTACATTAGGTACATATTATCTTTTACGGTCAGATATGACACTAGGTACATAATGTTAACTTTATGGTCAGAGATTACACTAGGTACATTATGGCATCTTTATGGTCAGAGATTACACTAGGTACATAATGTTAACTTTATGGTCAGAGATTACACTAGGTACATTATGGCATCTTTATGGTCAGAGATTACACTAGGTACATAATTTATCTTTATGATCAGATTACACTTTAGAGTTTAATTGCATTCAGATGCTTACCTTTGTCTTGGCTGTTATGTGCCTTAATATATAATAATAAAGATACATCATGTGTCACCTATAAGAGGTTTAAGTATAAACACTGGCTCCAATGTTGTTTTTAAAGGTGCCCTCCGCGTGAACACTTTCGGCAACCAACATGTACTTCCGCGTTTCTCTGATTGGCCAGCGCTCTCCTTCGTGAATACCAGCCGCTCTACGCTCATTTACCCCCTCATGAGTCACGTGAAACACTGCAGACCACTGATTGGTCAGAAATCTAAATATCAAATAAATAAAACACAAAGGAACATTATTAAAAAGGCAGGACATACATACAGAGCAACAACTGAACTGAACAACAACTGGCGGACAACAATATTGTACATAGCGTGATCAATATAACTCGCTATTGATTGTTTGTACTAGTAACTAATGGTTAATGCTAGTAGAATAGACACAACGTGAGGTAATCACCATCCATTTTAAACCGGTTATTACCTAATGCTGCGTCTGGATCGGACACTGTCCTTCAAACAACACCTCGAAGATGTCAGGGCAAAGACAACATCAAGGGTTGCGCTGATCCGACGCCTCGCAGGTACAACCTGGGGAGCCACTGCCAAGACCCTTCGGATATCCACCCAAGCCCTGGTCTTCTCGGCAGCAGAGTACTGTGCCCCAGTCTGGAGCAGAAGCCTGCACGTTAAAAAAGTTGATGCGGCTACTAACAACGCCCTCCGGATCATCACTGGATGCCTGAAGGCTACACCCGTCTTCCTGCTGCCAGTCCTTGCAGGAATCGCACCAGCTGGCCTACGACGAGAGGCTGCCACTCTCGCCCTAGCAAGGAAGGCAGTGAAGCATGACTGGCACATCCTACACAACACCACAACAACAACAGCACCTATGAGCAGACTCAAGTCCCGCCACCCCTACAACAAGGTGGCACAAGAGATGCTCCGTTCCACCACTGAGGACCTATCCAGAAATGGATGGCTGGCGGCAGCCTGGAAGAGAGAGTGGGAGAGTGCTGGGCCAACCCGTATCCACCACCACATCTGGGATCCAGGAGATGGCGCCACAGGAGACGATCTTCCACGCCGGCAATGGGTTCTGCTGAACCGTTTAAGATCTGGGGTTGGTCGCTTTAAAGCATCATTAAAGAAGTGGGGCCTGGCAGACAGCGCTGCATGTGAGTGTGGAGACCCTGAGCAGACTGTTGACCACATCCTGACCATCTGCCCCCTATACAAACCACCCTCGGAAGCCAGCCTCTTTGATGTGGGACCAGAGTTAAGGGCATGGCTACAAGATACGGAGTTGGACCTCTGACGTTACACGAAAGAAGAAGAAGCTTAATGCTAACTGTTACAAAGGGTCAGATTAAACCGAATATATGTATTTATTGATTGATATATATTGCATAATATTTGTATATCGTTTGATATCCCTTGTGTATTCTTTGTACATATACACGGAATATCCCTTTAACCTAGTACAGACCATAATATTTCGTTCTCTTATTGGATAGCTTTCCACCAGCGCCAGTGCCATACCCCCAGAGTCGAGTTCAAAGCCACCGTCAAGGCTTGTCTCAACATGCCCGGTTCTGCCCAAGACTACTAGACAGGAATAAGGCTGGTACTAGTTTATTCGCCTAACATATAAATATGGCGCAGGTGAATACAGAAGTAGTTCGAGTTACCCAAGTGAAGCCTCACCCACGATACAACGTGCTGTGAAGTGGGCCCGTTTTGCCCCAAAATAGAGTCTTGTCTTATCCTAATACGTTTGTTCAACGTATCGTTCGCTCCTTACTAGTAAAGCCTTCATCACGAGTCAACGACCAAGTGAAGTGAGCAACAGTGCGTCTAAATAGAGCACTTATAGCCGCGTGCGAATAGGATAGTAAAGTGTCAGAGCTTAGTGGAATAACGTCAAGTTCAACCTAGTTAATGTGAAGTACCGCGCACCGGAGTATCTACAACGGTGAATGCAGAGCCCCTTTCCGGCTGGATTATTATTGTTATTATTGCTTTGGACCAGGCTGTTGGAGCGGAGAAGAATCGTCTACACCCCACTACTGTGGGATCTACCCGTGAGGAACATCACTCGAGCCCGTCTCTATTGGAGAGGCTGGCCGGCTTTCATCTGTGCTGCACGCATACTGGGATTACAGCTGCTGCTTTCGTCTGCCGATCAGGGAGTAATATACCGCCTCCTATAGCAGGAGCTTATTGAGTCCCCGCTGATCCAGACTTTGCATTCGAACATTTCCTCCCCCTGCTGGCTTACAACCGGTGGGAACCCCCTACCAGAATATCCCGCTGCCTCCCCAGAGTACCATAGATATAATTCCTAATATTCAGGTTGTATTATTATCTCATGCGTAATATGAGAATGGACATTCGTTATTGATTTACCTACGCACATTCCTTTGCCTTATAAGCGCATTGAAAGTAAAGTATATTATGTATTCTTGCTGCTAATAAATATTCTTAATCCAGATTTGTGTGGAAACCATATCATTGTGGAGGTGTTCTCATCATATACTCGTGTACTGTATGGCCAGTAGTAATGTACATAAGACGGTAGTGGTTTAATGATACCATACTTATTAATACAGTCAGGGAATTGTACCCCTCAGTTAAAATTGGTCCTTCGAGCCCCGGATAAGAATTAGCGTAATATTAATATAATAATAATATTAACATGGCCGATGATGAACACTCCACAAACGGTTCTCCTAAGCTAGATCGCCCGGAGCGCAGACGGCAGCCACCTCTTCACCTAGAGGACTACGTTGTCAGTCCAATACCTAGCTTTAAAAGGAAGTTAAATACGGATAAAGTAACTAAAGCGGATAGTAAAATTATGTCCAACCCTACCGACCAGGCTACCCCGCCAGTAGAGACCCTAGTGGGTTCTAACGTAACTGACCAAGCTCACGGGGGGGACCAGGAGGGACATGACATGACTTTACCCCCCGACAACGCCAACGGGACAGTCCCCGGAGAGCTCCAGGATAAAGAAAGCGCTCCAGGGACGGAACCCGACCCACTACCAGAAGAGAAGCGCGCCCAGGAGACGGACCTCGGGGCGCGCCCGGAGAACAGATCTCCAACGAGCACTGCCGGAAGCCGATCACCTCGACCAGCGTCTTCCCCCAGCGAGGCGGACAAGATGCTGGCGCAGGCACTCATCGCCACCCTGGCAGCCTCCACCGAACGCGATCGACTTCAAGCGCAACAGACGCGCGAGCGCGAACATTCTGCAACCGAGCGAGAGCGCTTCCAGGCGCAACAAAGGAGTGAAGACGACCGCATAAGACTGGAGACCAGACGCCTTCAGACGGAAGAGAACATTGAAAGAAGCCGCGCCGATGCACAGCACGCCGCCGCCAATGCAGAGCGCGACGTCGCAAATGCACAGCTCCACGCCGCCCAGGCCAGCGCCAATGCACAGCGCGACGCCGCCAATGCCCACCGCGAAGCAGCGCGCGACGCAGCCCATGCCCAGCGCGAGGCAGAGCGCGACCGGCTGCAGGCGCAGTTGATGGACAAATTGGTTGCCATGGCGACACCCCCTCACTCCGCACGGAGCTCCCGGAGATCGTCACGACAAGGGTCTAGGACACATTCCCCTACCCGACCAAGCGACCCGGGACCCCGCCAACAGGAGGATCCTGTCCACGTCTCCGAGCCCCCTCCCCGGCCGGTCCATACGAGACCCAGCAACCGGGAAGAACCGGACCACGCCGAGAGACTGAACAGAAGACTCCAGGTCCTAGCAGAGGAAGAGGAGGAGGAAGAGGAGGAATGTCAAGCCGACCAGCAGCAACGTACGCTGGACCAGGAGGCCCAGTACAGCCCCGACCAGCAGCAACGTACTCTGGACCAGAAGGCCCAGTACAGCCCAGAAGTCAGCCCCGAGGCACTACGCTACAAACCCCCGACTCAACTCACGGGTGAGTTTGACGCACCGCCAGCCCCGAGGAACAGCACCTGGGTACCCGACCTTCCTGTACCCACCAAGCACCAGCCCAAGACGACACGCACGGGGAGACTCGCCCAGGAGGCCTCTCCCCCAACGCTCACCGATGTGCCAGTCATCCATGGCATCGTACCTTGGCACACCGACGTTCCCGGACTTCACACACGAGAACAGAGCACAGTACACAGAGCTACGAATGTGCTTAGAGACTATGCTGTCCGACGTACCAGATGAACCGTACAAGTATGCTATCCTACTCAAGCACCTGAAGGTGCCCAGAGCGCACAATATAGCGCTGGCATATTCCAGCTCTACTACCCCATACACCGCGGCTCTAATAGCCCTCGACCAACGTTATGGACGCATATGGGACTATGTGATACAGGAGATAAGAGACATTGACCGTCTCCCCCCAGCCAGAGACAACAGAGCATTAGATGACCTCTCTATCAAGGTACAGTCCCTGGTAGGGATGCTGGGGTCCCAAAAGGAAAAAGGGATCTATGAACTGTACGCTAACTCTAATGTAGAGAGGATACTAGAGAAGCTCCCTCCCGCCCGACAAGAGCGCTTTCGGCGGCAGAGAGACCACCGCGACCCCAACGGTCCAGAGGCATCCCTCCTAGACCTATCTGAGTTCCTCGTGTAGCGTGATCGAATCTGCGTTGTGTCTGGTGTGAGGTGGACGTAGACTCAGACAATGGTACCCAGTTGATGGTTGTTTATTTGGTAATCCTGTTAACAAACCAACACAGCACGTACACAAAACATGGCGGCGTTAGCGACCGTCATCAAAGTGCAGTCCACCTCTGCTCTCGTACTCAGCCAACTCAAAGAGAGCGCGCGCGCGCACATTTAAAACAGCGCGCCGTCTACAGTTACAATCATTAAATACATGTAGCTCAGTGCAAGTCAGCTTCAGCAAAAACATATGAAACAATATGAAATAAAAGACAGTGTGTAAGCATTAATTAAACCAAAATACAAAAACAACGGTTCATACCTGTTAACAAACCAACACAGCACGTACACAAAACATGGCGGCGTTAGCGACCGTCATCAAAGTGCAGTCCACCTGGTATTGCCAAACAGAATACTGAGTTAGTACACGAACGTACTGTGGCTGTTGTACACAGGGCGAATTAATGTCATTACACAACAGGGTATTTCAGTACCAAAACCAAACATAAATCAGTTTTACAAGTTATACAAAGCAATTAAATCCAATATTAGGTAAACGAAAGCGTATACCTCTGCTCTCGTACTCAGCCAACTCAAAGAGAGCGCGCGCGCGCACATTTAAAACAGCGCGCCGTCTACAGTTACAATCATTAAATACATGTAGCTCAGTGCAAGTCAGCTTCAGCAAAAACATATGAAACAATATGAAATAAAAGACAGTGTGTAAGCATTAATTAAACCAAAATACAAAAACAACGGTTCATACCTGTTAACAAACCAACACAGCACGTACACAAAACATGGCGGCGTTAGCGACCGTCATCAAAGTGCAGTCCACCTGGTATTGCCAAACAGAATACTGAGTTAGTACACGAACGTACTGTGGCTGTTGTACACAGGGCGAATTAATGTCATTACACAACAGGGTATTTCAGTACCAAAACCAAACATAAATCAGTTTTACAAGTTATACAAAGCAATTAAATCCAATATTAGGTAAACGAAAGCGTATACCTCTGCTCTCGTACTCAGCCAACTCAAAGAGAGCGAGCACTTGCGCCAGCGTGTCTCTCGTCAACAAGCCGGCTAAACCATTTTGTACATTAGTTGAACGTATTTACAATACAACAATTATTCAATGGAAAGATATCCTATCTTCTCTAAACCCATTATAAAAGACCCAAAAGGGATTTCGTTTGGAGAATTGGTAGCTCAATGTGAGGAAATTAATATAAACTAGTAACCAAGGCACCCCTCCAAAACTCTAGAGTGGGCTCGGTCCACTTTGTTCCTTCAAAGTAAGAGTGTTTCCATTTTTACCTACTTATTTAAGATAAAAGATACCAGTTTCTGTCCATGATTCTAGCATAACAACTTCACTCTGCTACATACTCCCCTACTGACTTATGCCAGATCATGGACAGTGTTCCCTTCAATCAACTCAACAGCGTAAGTATAAACCAAAGAAACAGAAAATAATAAAAAAATCACAATGAATCAACGCGTCACATGTAACCCGGTGTATTCCCTTAATTCCAAACCTAGAAAATAGGTTGACCAGCTCAAAAGCTATCCGATAAAGGATCAGGAAAAATAAAGGGTAGCGAACCCCTCATCTAACCACAGGCAAAAAAACATGCCATGTACATATTTATACCATGGAATACACCAAAATTACCAAATCATGTCTAATGCAATAGACAACCGTAACTACCAGTATGACTCAAAGAAAATCAAACAGCAAAATCAATGAAAGAAAAGAAAAAACATTTTTTAGTAATAAAAAGAATTACCCAAAAGAAAACAAAAAAAAATTGTGTCATCTTTTAGGATGACAGCAGAGCCCTGACTTGTACAGCCATCGTCTGAATGAGCCTGTTAACTGGCCTGATTAGTCTTCCCCGCCTAGTGTAAACCCCTTGAGGTACCTCAACTACACTCGGTGTGACATCGACAATGGCCGATTCAGGTTCACTCACTGGTACAAATAAGGATGCACTACAAGGGGCCTCCTCCGAAGCAATCATGTCTCCAGTAAATGATTCCACAGTCGTCGTGTCTGACGACTGATCACTATCCTGATAAACAATTACAGAGTACGACTCCTCTGATTCAACATCTGCATCTGGTCCCTCCATCCAAAAGTGGCGTGGTTTCTTCAGTTTAGACTCCTGCTCCTCACCATTATGTGTCTCAAGTGTAATTCTATGATGCTGATCACTACTCATGCTCCCCACCTGCTCCTCTGCTGGCTCCGATACACCCATCCCTGTCGTGGTATCTACTACCCCCTCCACACTGGACTCAGGAAGATGAGCAACCCACCGGGCAGTTCTCAGTTCATCCTGATCAGAATCATCTGTCATTACCTCACTCGGAACAGTGCCAGGAATAGACACCTCAATCTCTGGCTCGTCCCATGACGGCAGAGGCAGGAAATTGACGGGCATAATCAAGTTCTTATGAACAGTCTTAATCCTCCCTGTGACAAGATGACGGATACTGTATATATTCAGCCCACTGTTTTTACACACTACAGTATAGACGGCACTCTCCCAGCGGTCAGCTAGCTTTTTCTTGCCTCGCTCCCCCTTATTTGCCAGTAAGACCCGATCCCCCTTCTCTACCGCATGTCCCTTTAACTGTCTGTTATACACCTCACCTTGCCTGGTCTGTTGCTTCTCAGCATGCTTTTGAGCAAGTGTCATTGCTTCCCTCAGATCCTTCCCCAGTGATTGGACATACTTATCCACATCCACCGTATCTCCATCCAAAAGGACACTCTGAAACATGACATCGACAGGTAATCTTGGAGTGCGACCAAACATCAAAAAGAAGGGTGGGACCCCCGTGGTCTCATGCACTGTGCAATTATAAGCAAACGTCAAAGTGTTCAACATCTGAGGCCATTTCACCTTGGAACGAGGTGGCAAAGCACGGATCATACTACCTAAAGTGCGGTTTAGACGTTCTACTTGTCCATTTCCCATAGGATGGTATGGCGTGGTATGGGATTTTTCAACCCCTGCCATCTGAAGCATTTCTGCTATGAGTGCACTCTCAAAATTAGCTCCTCTGTCGCTATGAATGCAGGCTGCAAAACCATAAACAGAAAAAAAGTTATTCCAGAGCACTCTGGCCACCGTCTTTGCAGTTTGATTGGGACACGGATAAGCACACGCTAGTTTGGTAAAATGGTCAGTTATAACAAGCACATCAATGGACTTATTATTGGCATCCTCAGCCGACCAAAAGTCAATACACACCAACTCCAGTGGTGCAGTGGTGACTATAGATACCAGCGGAGCCCTCGCCTCCGGCTCAGGTGCTTTGCTCAGTACACATCTCTTACAATGACTCACATATTCTTTGACATCCTTTTCCATGGAGTCCCAATAGAAACGTTGTCTAGTGAGCCACAATGTTCGCTGCTGGCCCTGGTGCCCGGCCTCATCATGTACCCCTTGCAGCACCTGTCCTCTCAGAGCGCTCGGTACAACATATTGAAAGACCTTCTTCCCACTCACCACGTGTTTTGAAACACGGTACAACACTCCCAATTTTGTTGTGAGTTTTCCCCACTGTCTCAGTGTGCGGTTTGTTTCTTTCGACTCATGAACTCTCTCTCTTCGAGATGGGCGGCGGCCTCTATCTACAAAGAATTTGACTCTACCAGTGACAGGGTCCTGGCACTGTTTGTCGTACAATTCCTCATGAGTGAGGACAGGCAATGGGCTCTGTCCCATGGACACCAACCTTTCTAGCTGCTGCACATGAGAGACTGCTCTCATAGCTGCGCCATCCTCCCAACAGCGATGTGTGTGGAGTACAGCAGATACCTCTTCACGAGATATGCTCCCACTGTCACTACCCACCTCACCACTGGCCTTAAGGGAACTCTGAGTGGACAATCCTAGGCCCTTCCTCCTCACCTCTGGTTCCTCACAGGTAAGACGGAACATGTTCTGCACGTCATCCACCTCCAAACCTCTAGCCTCCCTCAACAAGACATCATACGAGGTCCTTGTCAGCCTGTGCATCACCCTAGGCTTAGCAAACGGCTCCCTGCTCAGTGCATCAGCTACTGTATTTTTAGGCCCAGGGATGTACTGAATGTCAAAATCAAAAGGTGCCAGCTTAGCCACCCATCTCTGCTTGCATGCATCGAGTTTTGGCTTTGTGAGGATGTACTTAAGTGGATTATTATCTGTCCACACTGTAAATTTATGTCCTCGCAGCCAATGGCTAAACTTGTCGTGTATAGCCCATTTCATGGCGAGAAACTCAAGCCTATGAGCGGGATATTTAGACTGAGCATGATTCAAAGATTTACTAGCAAAAGCTATGGGCCTGGCTGTGCTACACCCTTCCTGCACTTGTGAAAGCACAGCTCCCAGTCCACTAGTGGATGCATCTACAGACAATAAAAATGGCTGAGAAAAGTCAGGGTGAGCCAACAGTTTGTCCCACCAATGCGGCTTTTAACTCCTCAAAGGCCTCCCTACACTCCACAGTCCAGTCTGCTGCACTAAGCCTACGAAGGGGGGCAGCTCTCTTGCTTTTTACTTTGCCTCTCCGTGGCTTCTTCATACCCGTGGTCAACTGAAACAGTGGTCTTGCAACTACAGAGCAGTTCTCAATGTAATGTTGATAATACACCATCATTCCTAAAAATGACCGGATCTTATTGGCAGACGGGGTGACCCCATCCGACTCCATAATATCGCTCTCCGTCACACCCACTATCGCCTGCACCTTATCGGGGTCTGTGGCTATCCCTTCCCGAGAAACAATGTGTCCCAAAAACTTCAGTGACTTTCTCAGAAACTGACACTTAGATGGAGACAACTTCAGGTTGTGTTCTCGTAAACGCTGAAATACCATCTCCAGCCTCTGCAAGCTCTCTTCTTCCGACTTGCCAAAGACCAGAAGGTCATCTAAGTAACAAAGAAGACTCAGTGAGTTCTGATCACCAAAGATTGTGAGCATCATTCTCATGAATGTCGCTGGACTGTTACAAAGCCCCTGGGGCATACGGTTATATTCATGTAAACCGAGAGGAGAGGAAAACGCAGTGTATTTCTTATCATCCTCATGCAGTGGGACATTGTAATACCCGGATGTCAAATCCATGGAACTGAAAAAGGCATTGCCTCCCAGCGCTGCAAGTACATCTGCTTGATGGGGTAATGGATGTGCATCTTTCACAGTACGAGCGTTTAACGACCTGAAATCTGTGCACAATCTCAATTCCCCATTCTTTTTCCAACAAAGAACAAGGGGGGATGCATACTCGCTACTCGACTTCCTAATTATCTCCCTGTCCTCCATCTCGTTCAGAGTCTCTCTCAACTTTTGGTAATGGGCGGGGGAGAGCCTCCGGTAAGGTAACCGGAAGGGCCGATCGTCAGTCAGTCGGATACGGTGACAGAAGCCACCAGCCTCACCACAATCCAACCGGTGTCTAGAAAACACATCCTCATAGTTCTCGATCAGATCAGTCAGTCTATCTTTCCAGACTGGTGAGACCTGACAGTCATCAACTGACAGGTTCTGGAGCCCTAGACTAGCCAGTCTATCGTCCCCCCTAGCTACATTGTTGCTATCACAACTCCTAGCTGTCAGACTGCCGTGAGAGCTGCCACTACTCACTCTACCGGCATTCTGGTGGACTGACGTGTCCGTATCATTGTCAAAATCTTCTAATGCAATGCACGGATATACGTCAGCCACTTTTGCATTTCTTCTCAAGGTGATAGCCTTGTTAGTCGGATTTATAATCTTGACAGGAAGCCACCCATCCCCCCAGAGAGGTGTAACTACCCTGCCAACTAGTATGTTACGGTGCACACAACGAGAGGCGCTGGGCTCAACGATAACAGTACTTCCCATAGACAGTTTTGTCTTGGGTGGGAGACGACCCCACACTACATGCTCACTCATCGGTTCAAGTGTTACGGCCTGTTTCAACTTGACTGTTCCCACTTTGTCAGGAATTTCCTCCCCCCTCCATCTCTCAAGATTGGCCATGAACCTGATAAACTGACTGTTTTCGTCCTGACATGGTGACTCAGCTTTTCCCAGTATGCGCCAGTAGGCCCCCGTGGATTTGAACTGCCTAATTAAGGGCTTCATCACATTGGTGCCTATAATGAGCTCATCTACCTGACCCTCCACTATCAAGACGGGTACTATGTATTCAAAACCGTAAAGCTTAAGTTTCAGCTCACACGTTCCCACCGGGCTAGTTTGTTTCCCACCACACCCCACAAGAACAACATTGGTGGTCGATATTAGATCACCCGTCACTACTCCTGCCTCCCTCAGCCGAGGAACCACATCAGCGCGCAGAGAAGTAGCCATGGATCCACTATCTAACATCCCCTGTAACTCAACCTTGTCTCCTGTCAATACGGTGGTGAAAAATAAACTGTCACTCTGGGATGTTCTGGTCACATTCTGCATAATTACTGTCTTGTCTTTGGGTGCTGCTTCACAAACAGACGTATATACAGACTGGATATCATCATTGCAATTGGAGGAAAAACCATAGGGGCCCACATTGTCCTCCTTTGAACGAGGGCCGGCTAGTTTTCCTGGGGAGGACCAGCCTGTCTCTGACCAGGGGGCTGTCTAGGAGTGGTCTGCCCACAATAGATACCAATATGCCCTGGACTCAGACACTTGAAACACAGCCTGTGTGTCCTGCAATGTGTCCTAGTATCGTGCTCCGAACTGCCACAAACCTGACATTCTTGAGAAGGTCTGGGGAACTGCCTATGGGGGCCATTTTGTACGTAAGGACCATTTTGTACAGACTGAGTGTTGTTGCCTAACGCCATTTCTAACACTCTCAGAACCCTATCCATTGTGTTATTCTCAGCTACAGGCGTCAGCTGCTCTAGCTCTGGACTACTGACAGCCACAGGTGACGCGCTTTGTTCGTGATTAACAACCACCCTCTCCTGTGATGACTCAATGGCGACCACTTGTTGTGTCAACCGACCTCGACTCGCTCTATGTTCTCTCAAATATTCATCCAAATGTCCCTGCACCTCACCTGCTGTCCACTCACGAGATGGCTTACTTTTGAACACTAAAGACAACTCCTTATCGGGACAGTTACGGATGAACATGAGAACTAGATGCTTGCTCAGGCTAGTCTGAGATTCCCCCTTACTAAGAAGACATTGCTCTGTGGCTTCTGCTGCTTTGTTAAGCCTAATCCAATAGTCAAGAGGATTCTCGCTTGTATATGCTTTGACTGCATAAAAGTCAGCTAATGGAAGATCTGAGTGAATAATATCACCAAAATGTTGTCTCAAAATGCTAAAAATAACACCCACCTCACTGACAGTTGAGTTGCTACGCAGCCATACTTTGGTAACGTCCCGGGCCCTCCCCATTAGCTTGTTCATAACCTCCTCAACTTGTTCAGTTCCAGTACAGTTATTTTTCTTTCTGAGATACGTCCTCATGAGTTCCTCCCACTCAAAAACAGAACACTTATCTGTGCTGTCCCCTCTAAAATAGGGTGGGGCATTTGCATCTGAACGTAACACGAGATTCATTTTGGATGCATCAATCACAGTATTCCCACATTGGTCAGGTTGGAACGTCTGTTGGGGATTTTGAGAAGCTAATACAGGTGAAATCCCTGTGATTGTGTTCTGCATTAACGTCATCCTAATAGCTTCCCCTATTTCTGACCCAATGGATCTTATCAAATTGGCCATTTGACTGGGGGATGTTTCAACACTAGTGTTGTTAGTTTCACCAGGTGAGGGAACAACCGGGGTGAAAAGTAACGATTGGGCATTTTTCTCTAAGTGACCCTCTACACTCCTCCTTTCAGGACTAGAGGAACCTGAGCCACCTTGACTCCCCGGAGTAGACTGCATAACCGGTGTGTAATCGAGAACCCCTCTCCCTCTCCCCACAGTCACGTTCCTTGTAGGAGTGTTTCCTTCATTCAAAGTCATTTTCAATATCAAATGGTACTTTCACCGTTTTACTCTTCAGTGTGTTTTAGGTAACACACTCGAAATCAATAAACTTGATTAGAGACTATCTTTTTCAAAGGATTCAGTGCTCTCCAGCCTCCTCAGGAACAGACCTCAGGAACAGGCGGCGAATGCAGCGTCCCCGTGACCAGGTCGCGCCAGCAGCATCCACGCGTCTAGGCCGCACATGAAGCCTCCACGTCTCTCCAGCTACACCGGTGGTCGGCCTCTGCTGACCAGTTGATCCGGCTTGTCTCGGCACCAGTTGTAGCGTGATCGAATCTGCGTTGTGTCTGGTGTGAGGTGGACGTAGACTCAGACAATGGTACCCAGTTGATGGTTGTTTATTTGGTAATCCTGTTAACAAACCAACACAGCACGTACACAAAACATGGCGGCGTTAGCGACCGTCATCAAAGTGCAGTCCACCTCTGCTCTCGTACTCAGCCAACTCAAAGAGAGCGCGCGCGCACATTTAAAACAGCGCGCCGTCTACAGTTACAATCATTAAATACATGTAGCTCAGTGCAAGTCAGCTTCAGCAAAAACATATGAAACAATATGAAATAAAAGACAGTGTGTAAGCATTAATTAAACCAAAATACAAAAACAACGGTTCATACCTGTTAACAAACCAACACAGCACGTACACAAAACATGGCGGCGTTAGCGACCGTCATCAAAGTGCAGTCCACCTGGTATTGCCAAACAGAATACTGAGTTAGTACACGAACATACTGTGGCTGTTGTACACAGGGCGAATTAATGTCATTACACAACAGGGTATTTCAGTACCAAAACCAAACATAAATCAGTTTTACAAGTTATACAAAGCAATTAAATCCAATATTAGGTAAACGAAAGCGTATACCTCTGCTCTCGTACTCAGCCAACTCAAAGAGAGCGAGCACTTGCGCCAGCGTGTCTCTCGTCAACAAGCCGGCTAAACCATTTTGTACATTAGTTGAACGTATTTACAATACAACAATTATTCAATGGAAAGATATCCTATCTTCTCTAAACCCATTATAAAAGACCCAAAAGGGATTTCGTTTGGAGAATTGGTAGCTCAATGTGAGGAAATTAATATAAACTAGTAACCAAGGCACCCCTCCAAAACTCTAGAGTGGGCTCGGTCCACTTTGTTCCTTCAAAGTAAGAGTGTTTCCATTTTGACCTACTTATTTAAGATAAAAGATACCAGTTTCTGTCCATGATTCTAGCATAACAACTTCACTCTGCTACACTCGCCAGGGAGGTCAGTAGCCTACGACTCGACACGTTCGTATGGAGTGGACCAAGCCCAAGACTCGGACCTCGGGGATCAACAGATAACCGCCGGTTGGTGACCGTTATGCACCAAGCCGAATCAGTACCGCAGCACAAGAACCACAACACCCCCTCGACGAAAGAGGACCAGTGGAAGATTGAGTGCCAGTACTGTGAGGGAGAACATCGGCTGTACCAATGCGACACTTTCGGGAAGCTGACCACGGACGAGGTGAGTCAGTGGATCAAGGACCACCGCCGCTGCTTCCGCTGCGCGCGCAGCCACCTAGCAGCTGAGTGCCGCTTGAAGAAGAAGTGCAGCAGGTGCGGTGGCACCCACTTGGAGGTCCTGCATGACATCAACAGGCGTCAGCCAGGACAACAGAGTGGGCCCGTCGCGGTAATGTACCATGCCGAGGCGGTGGCACCAGTACCGAAGAGCCACCAGACCGCTCTCTACTGTACCTACTGCGACGGCGGACACTGGCTGGCACAGTGCGCCGAATATAAGACACTGAACCCCGTCCAAGTTGACCAGTGGCGTGAGGCGGCCCAGGCGGGCGCCGCTTACCGCGCAGGGGCGGCCCAGGCGGGCGCCGCTTACCGCGCAGCACAGTGCGGAGCCCACCAGAAGATCCAAGGCAACCGACCAACAGGAGTGCTCCACATTGACCAGCATAGCGGGACCCCCCGAGTGCTCCTCAAAGTGGTCAGAGTGCTCCTGAGCTACGAGGACAAGGTCCTGGACACTTACGCCGTCCTGGACGATGGGTCTGAAAAGACTCTCCTCCTCGCTTCCGCAGCAGCCCAGTTGGGCCTGCGGGGTGTCAAAGATACCATGACCATACGCACCATCAGAAGGGACCAGAAGACCATAAAGGTGAAAAGGTCTCCTTCAAGATAGCAGCGGTGGACCAGCCCGAGAAGCAGTATAGTATAACCAACGTCTTCACCAGCCACGACATAGGCCTGTCCCAGTACACCTACCCCATCCCACAGCTGATGGCCAAGTATGTGCACCTACGTCAACTACCTATACCGCTTATCGACAGCGCCACACCGACCCTGCTCATCGGCTCCGACCACGCGGACCTCATTCTCCCAATTGAGGCGGCCCACATCGGACCCAAAGGATGCCCAGTCGCGGTTCAGACCCGACTGGGATGGACGCTCCAGGGCCCCCTCTACGGACTTGACAGTCAACCCACGTCTACACGCTGCCTACACACAAAGGCGAGCGACACCGGCCACTCCCTCGTACAGCCCGTTGAGAGGCTATTGACATTAAGCGAGAGGCCTGTGAGAGAACCGTGGGCACAAGAGGGAGTTCGGAACTCCACCCCCCTCAGCTGCGCTTCAGACGTAGCTGACCTCGAACCCAGCACCCCAAGCGACTCCTTGACGGGGCGGCCGGCACCGGCCCCTCCTCAGACGGGGTACAGAGCAAACAAGAGAAACAGACGGAGGAGGAGGAGGCACAGCCAAGCACAGATCAAAGCAGTCTCAGGCCTGCTTCCTCCTAAGCCCCCCTTCATCCCGTCCAGTCGTCATGATCATAGACCAGTCACTACCCCGAGCTATGTGGCCGGCCGGCCGCGTAAGCAAAGTGACCACTGGTGCCGACGGAAAGGTCAGAGCGGCAGAATTGCTCGTCCAAGGGCGGACATACAACCGACCCGTGGCGAGGCTGATAGAGTTGCCAAGGCTCCCCGACTCGCTTACTGACGACCATGACCCACGGACTTTGTGAACTGCCCTACCCTCACAACGGACATTGAGTAGTGGACAGTGCGGTTAATCTGTCTCTGCTTATCTAATTAGGTGGGACTAATTAGGAGGCGGCTGTTACAAAGGGTCAGATTAAACCGAATATATGTATTTATTGATTGATATATATTGCATAATATTTGTATATCGTTTGATATCCCTTGTGTATTCTTTGTACATATACACGGAATATCCCTTTAACCTAGTACAGACCATAATATTTCGTTATCTTATTGGATAGCTTTCCACCAGCGCCAGTGCCATACCCCCAGAGTCAAGTTCAAAGCCACCGTCAAGGCTTGTCTCAACATGCCCGGTTCTGCCCAAGACTACGAGACAGGAATAAGGCTGGTACTAGTTTATTCGCCTAACATATAAATATGGCGCAGGTGAATACAGAAGTAGTTCGAGTTACCCAAGTGAAGCCTCACCCACGATACAACGTGCTGTGAAGTGGGCCCGTTTTGCCCCAAAATAGAGTCTTGTCTTATCCTAATACGTTTGTTCAACGTATCGTTCGCTCCTTACTAGTAAAGCCTTCATCACGAGTCAACGACCAAGTGAAGTGAGCAACAGTGCGTCTAAATAGAGCACTTATAGCCGCGTGCGAATAGGATAGTAAAGTGTCAGAGCTTAGTGGAATAACGTCAAGTTCAACCTAGTTAATGTGAAGTACCGCGCACCGGAGTATCTACAACGGTGAATGCAGAGCCCCTTTCCGGCTGGATTATTATTGTTATTATTGCTTTGGACCAGGCTGTTGGAGCGGAGAAGAATCGTCTACACCCCACTACTGTGGGATCTACCCGTGAGGAACATCACTCGAGCCCGTCTCTATTGGAGAGGCTGGCCGGCTTTCATCTGTGCTGCACGCATACTGGGATTACAGCTGCTGCTTTCGTCTGCCGATCAGGGAGTAATATACCGCCTCCTATAGCAGGAGCTTATTGAGTCCCCGCTGATCCAGACTTTGCATTCGAACATTTCCTCCCCCTGCTGGCTTACAACCGGTGGGAACCCCCTACCAGAATATCCCGCTGCCTCCCCAGAGTACCATAGATATAATTCCTAATATTCAGGTTGTATTATTATCTCATGCGTAATATGAGAATGGACATTCGTTATTGATTTACCTACGCACATTCCTTTGCCTTATAAGCGCATTGAAAGTAAAGTATATTATGTATTCTTGCTGCTAATAAATATTCTTAATCCAGATTTGTGTGGAAACCGTATCATTGTGGAGGTGTTCTCATCATATACTCGTGTACTGTATGGCCAGTAGTAATGTACATAAGACGGTAGTGGTTTAATGATACCATACTTATTAATACAGTCAGGGAATTGTACCCCTCAGTTACACTAACGTTAACGTTAGCAGATAGACACGAGAGCCTAGGTAACGTTAAAGCAATGAGAGGTAACGTTAGCAGAATAGACACAACGAGAGTCTCGTTAATGTTATTATTGATTGATTGATTGAATGAAAACTGTTTTACTCTGGCTTGCGCCTAGCTCGCGGACATAAGTTAGCTATGCTGGAGCTCTCAGCTGTACACCAGCGGCCCCAGCTTGTTAGCTTAATGCTAACGTTAACGTTAGCAGATAGACACGAGAGCCTAGGTATAACGTTAAAGCAATGAGATGTAGCGTCAGCAGAATAGACACAACGAGAGTCTCGTTAATGTTATTATTGATTGAATGAAAACTGTGTTTTACTCTGGCTTGCGCCTAGCTCGCCTACATAGCTAGTTTAAGTTTCAAGTTTCTTTAATAGTTGTCATACAGAAGTACAGAATACTTTCATACAAAATGCTTCTTACTGTTACGCTCCAGAGACTGTGCTAGACAAGATAGTATCAAATAACATAGTATAGCATGTAATTTAGAAGAAGAAAATGAGGTCACAGTGTTCGGTATAGACATATGTACAATGTTCTGAGTTACCATATAATATACAATACTATGCAGTGTACTAATGTACAGTACTATATAGTGCAAAGCAGAAATGGGATGAGGTACAATTTAGGTACAATTTACAGTAAGGTGTACGAGTTGTAGTGCAATCCTTCATCAATAAATATAAAGTGTGGGGAGTGGGTGCTACAGTGTGTTTGTTTAAAGTGGGTGTGTGCTATAAAGTGTGTGGAGTGGGTGCTACAGTGTGTTTGTTTAAAGTGAGTGTGTGCGTGTGGATGTGTGTGCTATGTGCGTTTGGTGGTTGTTGTTGTGTAGTGTTCATTCATTGTTCGTTTAGCAGCCTGATGGCCTGGGGATAGAAGCTTCTTCTGAGTCTTTCTGTGCTCGCCTTGAGACTCCGGTATCGCTTGCCTGACCGCAGCAGTTCAAAGAGGCAGTTGTTCGGGTGACTGGAGTCTTTAATGATTCTCTTAGCCTTGCCCTTGCAACGCTTGTTGTAAATGTTCTGGAGGGTGGGGAGCCCCCCTCCAATTGTGCGTTCGGCTGAACGTGTCACTCTTTGTAGTCTGCTTCGGTCTTGTGCAGTGCTATTCCCAAACCAGGAGGTGATGTTGCCGGTCAAGATGCTCTCTATTGTACATGAGTAGAAGTTCTTAAGGATCTTCTGACTGACTTGGAACTTCCTTAGGCGCCTGAGGAAGTAGAGGCGTTGTCGTGCCTTCTTCACAACACTGTCAATGTGTGTGGTCCATGTCAAGTCCTCGGATATGTAGGCTCCGAGGTACTTAAAGCTGTTGACTCTCTCAACCGGTGCCCCGTCGATGCTGAGGGGGCTGTAGTCCTTGACCCCCGACCTCCTGAAGTCCACAATCATCTCCTTTGTTTTGCTGACGTTCAGGGAGAGGCTGTTTTCCTGGCACCATCCCGCCAGGACCTTGACCTCTTCCAGGTAGGCCCTCTCGTCGTTGGCAGAGATCAGGCCCACCACCACTGTGTCGTCAGCAAATTTGATGATTGTATTGCTACTCCGCTGAGCCACACAGTCGTGTGTGTACAGGGAGTAGAGGAGGGGACTCAGAACACAGCCCTGGGGGGCCCCTATGTTGAGGGTGATGGATGAGGAGGTGCAGTTGCCTGCTCTCACCACCTGGGGTCTGCCAGTCAGGAAGTCCAAGACCCACTGGCAGAGGTCATAGTTCAAGCCCAGGTCCCTGAGCTTGGCTATGAGTATGGAGGGGACTATGGTATTGAATGCCGAGCTGTAGTCGATGAATAGCATTCTCACATAGTTCCCCTGCCTCTTGTCCAGGTGTGATGCTGCTGTGTGCAGCACATGGGCTATGGCGTCCTCCGTGGACCTGTTGGGGCGGTATGCAAATTGCAGGAGGTCCATGTTGATGGGGAGGGAGGAGCAGATGTAGCCCTTTACTAGCTTCTCAAAGCACTTCATGGCTATGGAGGTGAGAGCTACAGGGCGGTAGTCGTTGAGGCAAGCAGGCTTGGATTTTTTGGGTACAGGGATAATAGTGGACTTCTTCAGGCAGGTGGGGATGACAGCCTGTTCTAGGGACAGGTTAAATATGTCAGTGAATACTGGGGCCAGTTGGTCGGCACAGACTTTTAGGATGCGGCCGGGGATGCCGTCCGGACCTGCTGCCTTCCTGATATTCACTTTTTTAAAGGTCCGCCTCACCTCATGCTCTGTTACCCTGAACACTGCGCCTCCATCATAGCAGCCGACCCCCCCCCCCCATTGCCGTGGCTTGTGAGCTGGTGTTGTTATTACCAGTGTTACGAAGGATCAGATTAAACCGAGTATATATATTTATTTGTTGATATATATTGAATAGTATTTGTATATCGTTTGATATCCCTTGTATATTCCTTGTACATATACACGGAATATCCCTTTAGCCTACTATAGCCCATAATAGTTCATTCTCCTATTGGACAAAGGACCAGGCGCCAGGGGACCAGCCCCCGGAGTCAAGTTCAAAGTTACCGACAAGACATGTCTGTACTAGCCCCGGCCCTGCCCAGGGATACAGCGACAGAAATGAGAGTGGCACTATTTGTTCACCGTGCATATAAATATGGCGCAAGTGAATACAGAGGCACTTAGTCAGAAACTTAGTAACCAACGTGAAGCCTCACCCACGATATGACGTGCGGTGAAGTATGGCCTGTTTGGCCCCAGAATAGCATTGAGACCGCGTGCGAATTAATAACTGAATTGTCAGAGTTTGGCACTGTACCGTCGAGTGCGACGTATTTCTATTAAGTTAATAATAGTCTATTGTGTATGGTGCATCGTGCGGTTAGAGTTCTAAAGTGACCAGCATCTCCAACGCTTCCTCGTGTTAGCTAGATTCTTATCCAGGCTGGGCCGACCACATGGCGCTTTCATCCGAGGAGATCTAGGCGAGGACCGAATGGACATGTACACTGGATTACCTACCCGACGACTGCTTAGCCCTGTGCGGCTGGAATATATATTTGCTTTGGTACTGTGATTTGTGGAGCGGATAATCGCCGACGCCTGTGAGTGTTGGATTTACCCCCGAGAGGAGTCAAGGTCGAGTCGGCGCTCAGAGAACCTGAGGCCGCCTAGCTTTCTTCACTGTGGAGCTACAGCCTACAAGAGAACCAAGCTGTATTCGTCTGCGGATCAAGAGTCTATCGCACTGTCTTCTGTACTCGAAGTCTCCCTAGATATCGTTGACCAGACGTTCTACTACCGACAGCTCTCCTACCCCCCCTGCCGGCTTACAACCGGGAGGACCCCTTCCAGTATATCCCGCTATATCATTAAGTGTACCATAGATATAATTCCCTAAGAGCCAGGTTGTATACTTGCCTCCTGCGTAACCAGAGAATGGACATTCAGTGTTGATTTGCCTACGAATACTCATTTGCCTTACAAGTGCAATCAAATGTAATATAAGTATCATATGTACCTTTTGCTCCATTAAATACTTGATTAATACCTTTGACTGGAACCGATTTCATTGTGGGAAGTGTTCATCATATTCATATATTGTGTACTGTATGGCCAGTAGTTAAAGTACATAAAGCGGTAGTGGTTTAATGATACCATACTTATCAATACAGTCAGGGAATTGTACCCCTCAGTTACAATTGGTCCTTCGAGCCGGAGGGTAACTAGTGTAATATTAATATAGTGGTATTAATATTGAAATGGCCTATGATGAACACTCCACAAAACGGTCCTCCTAAAGTAGATCGCCCGCAGCGTAGACGGCAGCCACCTCAGTACTTAGAGGATTACGCTGCCAGTATACTACCTAGCCTTCTACAGACGGTAAACGCGGTAAAAGTAGAAAGTAAAATTATGTCCGACCCTATCAACCAGGATACCCCGACCACAGAGGCCCTAGTGGGTTCTAATGTAACTGACCAAGCTCACGGTGGGGACCAGGAGGGAACCGACACGACCTTACCCCCCGCCAAGACCGAAGAAGTAGTCCCCGGAGAGCTCCGGGAGGAAGACAACCCTCCAGAGATGGAACTCTGCCCGGTACAAGAAGAGGAGAGCGCCCAGGAGATAGAGCTCCAGGACTCCCCGCAGGAGAACGCATCTCCAACGAGTACTGCCAGGAGTGGATCACCTCAACCAGCGTCTTCCCCCAGCGAGGCGGACAAGATGCTGGCACAGGCGTTCCTCGCCAGCCTAGCAGCCTCAACAGAGCGCGATCGACTCCAAGCACAGACACTTAGTGAGCGCGAACATTCTTCCATGGAAAGAGAACGCCTCCAAGCGCAGCAACGGAGCGGCGAAGATCGTATACGTCTAGAGATTAGACGCCTTCAGACGGAAGAGAATATGGTAAGAGACCACGCCGAAGCCCAGCGCGCCGCCGCCGAAGCCCAGCGCGCCGCTGCCGGTGCCCAAAGAGAAGCAGAGCGCGACATCGCTCTCACCAAGCGCGAAGCCGAGCGCGACCGATTACAAGCGCAGCTAATGGAGCAGCTGATCGCCAGGGCAACACCCCCTCCCTCCACACGGGGTTCCAGGGCCTCGTCAAGACACGGGTCAAGGGCACCCTCCCCTAACCGATTAAGCGACCCTGAGCCCGACCACCAGAGAGAGCCTATACCCCCCTCCGAACTCCTTCCCCGACCGGTCCCAGTGAGACCCAGCTACAAGGAAGGAACGGTATACACCGCGGAGAGGCTAAATAGACGACTACAGGATCTAGAGGACCTGACAGAGGAAGAAGAAGAGGGAGAGGAGGAGAGTCAAGCCCGACAGCAGCACAGTACTCCACAGGACCAGGAGGTCCAGTACAGCCCAGGCTCTACCCCCGCGGCTCTGCGCTACAGACCCCCGACTCAATTCACGGGTGAGCTTGACGCACGACCAGTCCCGAGGAATAGCACCTGGATACGCGGGCCATGGTACCCTGCCGGTACCAGCCCACCGAGAGGCGTAAGAGGAGACTCGCCTAGGAGGCCTCTCTTCCAACGCTCACCGATGTGCCAGCCATCTACGGCGTCATACATTGGCACACCGACGTTTCCAGACTTCACCCATGAGAACCGAGCACAGTACACGGAGTTACGGATGTGCTTAGAGACAATGATGGTTGACGTAGCTGATGAACGCCACAAGTATGCTATCCTATTGAAGCACCTGAAGGTGCCCCGAGCGCACAACATAGTGCTGGCCTATGCCACCTCTACTACCCCATACACAGCGGCTCTAGCAGCACTAGACCAAAGATATGGACGCATATGGGATTACGTAATACAAGAGATAAGGCATATTGACCGCCTACCCCCAGCAACAGACAATCGCTCACTAGACGACCTGTCTATCAAAGTACAATCCCTGGTAGGGATGCTGGGGGCGCAACGAGAAAAGGGTATGCACGAACTATACGCAAACTCTAATGTCGAGAGGATTTTAGAGAAGCTGCCGCCCGCCCGACAAGAGCGCTTCAGGCGGCAAAGAGACCACCGTGATCCTAACGGTCCCGAGCCATCCCTCCTAGACCTAGCCGACTTCCTGGCGAGAGAAGTCAGCAGCCTACGATTGGATACGTTCGTGCGGAGCACACCAAGCTCCAGAGAGGGACCTAGGAGAGTAAGCGACCCTGAGCCCGACCACCAGAGAGAGCCTATACCCCCTCGATGAAACCACAGTACCCCCTCGATGAAAGAGAAGTGGAAGATGGTGTGCCCGTACTGCGAAAAGGAACACTGGTTGTCACAATGTGACCTGTTCAAGAAGATGACCGCTGAAGAAGTGAGTCAATGGATAAAGTCCAACCGACGCTGTTACCGATGTGCGCGCAGTCACATGGCAGCCGATTGCCGCTTAAAGAAGAGGTGTAGTCGGTGTGACGGAGCCCACCTAGATGTCCTACACGACAGTAACAGAAGAAAGCCTGCACCTTCCAGCAGCACAAAGGCAAGTGTTATGTACATTGACCCCGCCAGCAGCGGGGGCGCCCAGGTGCTCTTAAAGGTGGTCCGCGTAACACTGAGTTACCAAGATAAGGTCATGGACACTTACGCCGTCCTTGACGACGGGTCAGAGAAGACCCTTCTCCTCGCGTCCGCTGCGGCCCAGCTGGGGCTGCGTGGGAGCGAAAACCAGATGACGATTCGGACAATAAGAAGAGATCTAAAGACGATAAAGGGCGAGAATGTCTCCTTCACTATCGCAGCAAGCGGGCAGCCAGAGAGACGGTATAGGATTACTAATGCTTTCACCAGCCAAGAAATAGGCCTATCACAGTACACCTACCCCATCGCCAAGCTGATGGATAAATATGTGCACCTGCGCCAACTACCTATCCCGCTCATAGACGGTGCCACCCCGACCCTGCTGATAGGCTCCGACCATGCAGACCTCATAGTCCCGATAGACCGGGTCCACACAGGACCCAGAGGCTGTCCTGCAGCAGTCGAGACCCGCCTAGGATGGACATTACAAGGCCCCCTCGCTAAGTCTCTTAACCGAACAGCAGCCACTAACTGCCTCCACTCCAGAGTGACAGAAGAAGACACCACTCTCCTACAGCACGTCGAGAGGCTATGGACACTAGAGACAATGCCCTTTAAGAACGAAAAGAAAGACATTCGTTCCAAGGAAGACATTTACGCTATAGCCCTCCTCGAGCAAGGGACAAAGAGAGTCAACGTCAACGGAGTGATGAGATACGCAACTCCACTCCTGAGGCGAGAGGGTATGCCTACCTTTCACGCCACAAAAGAAGCGACGGAGCGGTATCTATTGAACACAGAGCGGCGCCTAGCCAGAGACCCCGCTCAAGAGACTGTGTACCGCGCTGAGATTAACAAGCTAATCACAGCGGGACACATAAAGAAAATTGACATTAAAGAGGCCGATCAGACGACCGAATCATGGTACGTGCCGCACCACAAAGTCCACCACAACGGCAAGGATCGTATTGTGTTCAACTGCAGCTACCAGATCGGATCACAAAATCTGAATAAAGAGCTCTTGCCCGGCCCAACACTCGGCCCCTCTCTACTAGGCGTGTTACTACGTTTCCGCCAGGACCAGGTGGCCATCAGCGGCGACATCAAAGGGATGTTCCTGCAGGTGAGACTAGTGGAGGAGGACAAGCCCCTGCTGCGGTTCCTATGGAGAGAGAGGATCGGGGATGAGCAACCAGCCATCTATCAATGGGAAGTCCTCCCTTTCGGAACCACATGCAGCCCATGCTGTGCTACGTTTGCACTGCAAAAACACGTCGCAGAGGACCCAGCAGCAGATGAAGAGGTCCGACAAAGTGTAGGAAATAGTTTCTACGTGGACAACTGTTTGCAAAGCGTCTCGACGCCAGAAGAAGCCGAGGCTCTTCTACTCAAGCTCCGCGCCTCCCTGATCAAAGGCGGCTTTGATCTCAGGCAGTGGGCCAGCAGCGACCCGCAAGTATTGCGCAGCCTCTCCCCCGAGGACAAGGCAGCGAGCAGCGAGACCTGGATGGCGACCATCCCAGGAGAAGCCCAAGAAATGACACTAGGACTAGTCTGGCGCTTCAAAACAGACTCGCTCCATTATAGACACAAACCCCTGACCAAGGAGCAGGGAAGGTCGACGGCACTACCGACCACCAGACGGAGTGTATACAGAACACTCGCCAGACAATATGACCCGTTGGGATGTATTCTACCTTACACCACCAGGGCAAAGATGATTGTAAGAGCGTTATGGGACAAGGACCAGGGCTGGGACGACCCCATACCCGAACACCTTGCATCCACATGGAGAGAGTGGGAGACGGAACTCCGCTCACTCCCAGGTGTTAACATACGCCGCAGCTACTTCCCACCCACAGTGAGGCCAGAGACATGCAAGATGGATCTACACGTCTTCAGCGACGCCTCCGAAGTAGCCTACGGTTCGGTGGCTTACTTGCGTGCCCGAGAGGAGGGAGGAGAAATACATACTGCTTTCATCCTGGCTCGCTCAAGAATAGCCCCACGAAAGCAACAATCTATCCCGCGTCTAGAGCTCTGCGCAGCCCTAGCAGGAGCGCAGCTCGCCACGTTAATCCAACGTGAACTCACCATTCCGGTGCAAAGAACAATCTTGTGGTCAGACTCCACGACAGTACTCACATGGATCCGGTCTGATTCGTGCAGATACAAGGTCTTCGTGGGAGTCAGAGTCACAGAGATTCAAGAGTTAACAGAAGTAGCGAGCTGGAGGTATGTGGACACAAAACACAACCCAGCTGACGTCATCACCCAGGGAATGTCCCTGGATGACCTCACCCGTCACAACCTATACAGTGACGGACCAGAGTTTCTCAAGCTCCCGGAAGAAGAGTGGCCTACACCCACCCCACGGGAGGCGAGTAAAGAGGAGGCCGAAAACAAGAAATCTATGTTCTGTGGATTGAACACACTCGTCTCCACAGACCCCGACATAGACGATTGCCTCACCCTAGAGAGTGCGCAGCTAAAGACATTTCTGTGGCACCACCCAGAGGTTCAGCCCACTACTGACATTTCAGCAGCTGACTACGAAGAAGCAGAACTTCTTCTACTACAACGAGCCCAGAGAGACTCGTTCCCCGACGAGCTAGACTGTCTACAGGGAGCAAAGCCCGTCCCATCAGACAGCAGACTGCTCCACCTAGCACCCGAGAGCGACGCCCATAGTCTCATCAGAGTGGGTGGTCGTCTGCGGAGAGCCCCAGACTTACCGGATGACGTCAAGTACCCGATAGTCTTGAACAGCCGACACAAGGTCACAGAGCTGATCATAAAGAAATACGACGAGGATGTGCACCACGCAGGGGCAGAGAAAGTCTTCGCGGAGATCAGACGTCGTTATTGGATACTGCAAGGGAGAGAAGCAGTGCGGCGCTTCCAGCGAACCTGTCTAGACTGTCGTAAGTGGCGAGCACAGCCCAGTATACCCCGGATGGCAGACCTACCTCCCTGTCGCCTCCGACTCGGCGACAAGCCCTTTCACTCCACCGGTATGGACTGTTTCGGCCCGCTGTATATAAAGAAAGGAAGAGGAACCGAGAAGCGGTGGGGTATTGTATTCAAATGCATGACCACCAGAGCGATACATATCGAACTCCTTCCAACCATGAGCACAGACTCATTCCTTATGGCCTTCCGAAGATTCACATCACGGAAAGGCAAACCGTCTATATTGTTGTCTGATCACGGGACAAACTTCAAAGGCGGAGAAAGAGAGCTGAGAGAGAGCTTCCAAGCTATGGGCCCAGAACTTAAGACCCACCTCGCTCCATCCCAGATTGACTTCCAGTTTAATCCCCCGAACGCACCTCACTTCGGTGGAACTTGGGAACGAGAAGTACGTTCCATAAAGACAGCCCTGTACGCCGTGCTTGGGGCCCAGACCGTGGCGGAAGAAGTCTTAATGACAGTCCTCACGGAGATCGAGGGAGTATTGAACTCAAAGCCCCTCGGTTACGTCTCAAGTGATGTAGCAGATGTCGACTCAGTCACCCCCAACACACTCTTGATGGCGCGGCTGGACCCCGCGCTACCCCAGACAATGTACAGGCCTGAAGAAGCGAACGGCCGAAGAATGTGGAGGTACAGTCAAGTATTGGCTGACAAGTTTTGGAACAGCTTCCTACTCCACTATCTACCGTCTCTACAGACCCGCCAGAAATGGGTGAAAGAGAGAGACAATTTGACAGAAGGAACAGTCGTCATGATTATCGACCAGTCACTACCCCGAGCTATGTGGCCGGCTGGCCGCGTAAGCAAAGTGATCACCGGTGCCGACGGAAAGGTCCGAGCAGCTGAAGTGCTCGTCCAAGGGCGGACCTACACCGGACCCGTGGCGAGGCTAATAGAACTGCCAAGGCTCCCCGATACCATCGATGACGACCATGACCCCATGACTTTGTGAATTGACTGACCCTCACAGCAGACATTGAGTAGTGGACAGTGCGGTTAATCTGTCTCTGCTTAGCTAATTAGGTGGGACTAATTAGGGGGCGGCTGTTACGAAGGATCAGATTAAACCGAGTATATATATTTATTTGTTGATATATATTGAATAGTATTTGTATATCGTTTGATATCCCTTGTATATTCCTTGTACATATACACGGAATATCCCTTTAGCCTACTATAGCCCATAATAGTTCATTCTCCTATTGGACAAAGGACCAGGCGCCAGGGGACCAGCCCCCAGAGTCAAGTTCAAAGTTACCGACAAGACATGTCTGTACTAGCCCCGGCCCTGCCCAGGGATACGGCGACAGAAATGAGAGTGGCACTATTTGTTCACCGTGCATATAAATATGGCGCAAGTGAATACAGAGGCACTTAGTCAGAAACTTAGTAACCAACGTGAAGCCTCACCCACGATACGACGTGCGGTGAAGTATGGCCTGTTTGGCCCCAGAATAGCATTGAGACCGCGTGCGAATTAATAACTGAATTGTCAGAGTTTGGCACTGTACCGTCGAGTGCGACGTATTTCTATTAAGTTAATAATAGTCTATTGTGTATGGTGCATCGTGCGGTTAGAGTTCTAAAGTGACCAGCATCTCCAACGCTTCCTCGTGTTAGCTAGATTCTTATCCAGGCTGGGCCGACCACATGGCGCTTTCATCCGAGGAGATCTAGGCGAGGACCGAATGGACATGTACACTGGATTACCTACCCGACGACTGCTTAGCCCTGTGCGGCTGGAATATATATTTGCTTTGGTACTGTGATTTGTGGAGCGGATAATCGCCGACGCCTGTGAGTGTTGGATTTACCCCCGAGAGGAGTCAAGGTCGAGTCGGCGTTCAGAGAACCTGAGGCCGCCTAGCTTTCTTCACTGTGGAGCTACAGCCTACAAGAGAACCAAGCTGTATTCGTCTGCGGATCAAGAGTCTATCGCACTGTCTTCTGTACTCGAAGTCTCCCTAGATATCGTTGACCAGACGTTCTACTACCGACAGCTCTCCTACCCCCCCTGCCGGCTTACAACCGGGAGGACCCCTTCCAGTATATCCCGCTATATCATTAAGTGTACCATAGATATAATTCCCTAAGAGCCAGGTTGTATACTTGCCTCCTGCGTAACCAGAGAATGGACATTCAGTGTTGATTTGCCTACGAATACTCATTTGCCTTACAAGTGCAATCAAATGTAATATAAGTATCATATGTACCTTTTGCTCCATTAAATACTTGATTAATACCTTTGACTGGAACCGATTTCATTGTGGGAAGTGTTCATCATATTCATATATTGTGTACTGTATGGCCAGTAGTTAAAGTACATAAAGCGGTAGTGGTTTAATGATACCATACTTATCAATACAGTCAGGGAATTGTACCCCTCAGTTACAACCAGCATCAAACCTCGCATAGAAGGTATTGAGGTCATTTGCTAAGGAGATGTCACTGTTCAGTTTGAGGGAGGCGCCTTTGTAGTCTGTCATCGTTTTGAGCCCCTGCCACATAGCTCTAGAGTCAGCTTGTTCAAACTGGAGTTCAATTTTATCCCTGTAGCGCCGTTTGGCCTCTGACACTGTCCTCCTTACGTTGTATCGCGCCACCTTGTGGTCATTCATGTTGCCTGCTTTGGTGCGCTCTCTCAGAGCTTCACGGACGGATTTGTCTACCCAGGGTTTTTGATTTGGGTAAACTCTCATTTTGGTAGTGGGGATTGTTTCTTCCACCATGGTACAAACATAGTCCAGCACTGTTTCCGTGTAGACATTAATGTTATCTGTGTCGCGGAACACATTCCAGTCTGTGCAGTCAAACGCAGACCGGAGCGTCTCCTCTGATGTCAAATCCCATTTCTGCACCTCTCGCGAGACTACAGGAGTACTTTTGATTCTCTGTTTGTACATTGGTGAAAGAAAGATTGACGCGTGATCTGATTTACCAAAGCCACTATCAGAATGAGCCTTGTAGCCACCTTTAAATTGCGTGTAACAGTGATCTAGGATCTAGCTATGGTGGAGCTCTCAGCTGTACACAGGGAGACAAGTACGAAATGGGCGAAATGCGCATGCGCGCGTTACCGGCTTAGGGGGAAGAGGGCTGGCCGATCAGAGAAACGCGGAAGTACATGTTGGTTGCCGAAAGTGTTCACGCGTCCCCTCCACTCAAAAACATGTTTATTTATGGTTAACTCCTCTTGGAGGCATGACTTTGACTATACAGATAGTCATTTATGGTTAACTCCTCTTGGAGGCATGACTTTGACTATACAGATAGTCATTTATGGTTAACTCCTCTTGGAGGCATGACTTTGACTATACAGATAGTCATTTATGGTTAACTCCTCTTGGAGGTGTGACTTTGACCAGGGGCGTAACTATGGGGGGGGGGACACCGGGGACATGTCCCCGGCATGTTTTCAGAATGCAGTTAGTGTCCCCTGCACGATAATAAACGGTGACGCAATGTGATAGGACCACACGGAAAACGGCTGCTTGGCCATCTCTGATTGTCATGCAAAGTCAAGTAGCCAGGTGAGCACCCGGCGCTAAGTACCACAGCTGTCTTTGCATATCAACAACAGCCCAGTCTTCAGGGCCCCGTTCCCCGTACCTGGATAACTGAGTTAGCCGGATAACTTTCGGTTAAGTCTGACTTAAGCCGGACTTTCCGGCTCCCCGTACCTGGATTGTCCAAATCACCATGACAACAGATCCAAAAGTTTGAGCCTGGTCGAAAGCAGGGTTTAAGTTCAAGTTAGCCGGATGAAGCACAGCCACGCCCCCGCAAAGAAAGTGACAGCGCGTTTCCTGAAATTATTCCCACAGTCTAGGATCTGCTTTATACCATTCTGAATTATGTTTTTGTGCTCCATTCTTCCAGAGGGGGCTTTTGAAATGTAAAATAGACCCAAAATGCTGATACTAAATTCACTTTGTCCTAAATAATGCACGTTATATATACCGTGGCGCTCGCTCGGTGCGATGTACACATTATGTGGTTATTCTAACAACGCGCAGCATTGCAAATGTGAATCCCGCAGGGATATTTTTAATGATTGAAACCTATCACTCGTTTGGCTCTGATTCCTTTCATATTCTCCGCTGTGGATGTTTAATGGAGCGCCTGGATTGTGTTTCATTCAAGCATAAAATTGAAGTGTCTATGCGTGGATTGTGGATCTTGTCTCGTTCATTAATGTATAAACAATGAATTTATCCCATCTGGCACAGTGGCTCAGCGGTAGTGCTCAATCCTGGCAACCCAGCGACCGGTGTTTGAAACCCCGTGTTTCCAATATAATTTTTTGGAATATAATATTAATGATTATACGCCAAAGTAGCCTAGTTTCAAGTTCAAATATTATAAATCTACATGCATTGAGGATGTCATTCTTTATATAGCTCTCAACGTGCACCAAATTGAATTATTCCTACATCGCAAAAAGAAGGGGAAGACTAGGTTTCGAACCCCGGTCGTCTGCGTGAAAGTCAAAAGAAGAACCCGTTACACCACAGTGGAGATAAGTAAAAGATCGACTATACATCAATCAATGGGAAGAGAGCCGTATCGTTATTTTGTATAACAGTTTAACTAATTATTTTCGCTAGCAAGATCTCATTTGATTATTCAATCCAGCAGGCAAGTTTAAAGAAATATAATCTGATTGATTGAGGTAATGAGGGACTTAAAATTAGCCTATAGATAACGCATTTAACTTGTCGGCGAGGCGATTGAGCCGTACTGCAATATGTTACTAAAGTTTTAAATCAATTAATCAATCAATGCCGCTAGAGAATCAGGATCTCTGCTCTCGACACTTTCTGCCTTCTCGGCTGAGGCGGGCACGCGCACTTATCCTGGGTCTCAAGTCTGGCTTGAGTTAACGAGACTGAATCCACCTTCGAGGAACAGGAAAATCCCGGCTTCAAACATCGGGTTAACTGAATCTGGATAATGACATCTTGATCGACTTAGTTGAACCAGGTACGGGGAACGGGGCCCAGGTGTGCTCAAATAGGCTACATAACACCCCTCCCCAGTTTGGTGTGAAACTGTGATAAATAGCGCAATCTCTTTCTCTCTCTCTCTCTCTCTCTCTCTCTCTCTCTCTCTCTCTCTCTCTCTCTCTCTCTCTCTCTCTCTCTCTCTCTCTCTCTCTCTCTCTCTCTCTCTCTCTCTCTCACACACTACGCAGTACGCATGTTCCGAGACTTGCGCGGCATTATGACTTGTCATAAGTGAATTGTATATAGAAACAACTCACCAAATTTGACTTGCACAACTGATTTAAAAAAAAAATCTACGAAAAGAGGGGGGGGGGCCTTCACCCCCCCTACCCCCACCCACGCGACCATACAACTATACGTAGCACCCCTCCGCCACTGACCACGCCCCCAAATGTGTCCCCTCCACCACTGACAGCAGAGTTACGCCCTTGACTTTGACTATACAGATTGTTATTTGGTTAACTCCTCTTGGAGGCATGATTTTGACTATACAGATTGTTATTTGTGTAGAACTTGTCACCAGAGCAAATTTTTCACATTCTTTCCCTGGAGAAGGAGAGCTTCTCTGTACTTCCCGGAAATCTGTATTACATGTGTGATGTCACTAATAAATTGACCTTTTCACGGTCCAATATGTGGTAACTTGACACCTCTATCTTCAGCTACACAGAACGCTGAGTAGGTATATTGACATGTCTTGAAAGAATAAAAGCTGCCAACTTGGAATATTAACAGTAATAATATTATAATATTACATGTGAATTTCTGAACAGAATTATTGAAGCTGTAATAATTGTGATATATATAGATGAGGTGTTTCTATGATTTGTATTGTTAACACTTGTAATGTCCTCCAGACTGAAGGGCTCTGACTAACTGCTCAGGTTCAAAGGTTTTCACAGTAAAACGAAATAAAGACATTTCAAGTACAATTCCTCCTGTTTGTTTTTCATGATGGATTTAAAATGTCATTCAAATAACTTCAAGGTGATACTGTGGTATAATTAACTGCTTAATGATACCAGTGTTTTAATAATCAGTGTTTATTTTCCAATTATTTATCAATAATTGTCTGATAAATCACCAATCATCCACATCCAAGTTTCAACTACTCAAGACTGTAGGGACCTTGTGTGCCATAAAGGACCCTGGAATGTGTCAGCAGACACCAGCAATTTGCATATAGATACTGGCCTTAGTAGCTGCCTTACAGGAGGACAGGGACGGGCTGATTGCATCAACATGTGAGACATTAGAACAAAAGGATGTAATTCAACCCCAGAAGCTCAGACAATGCCCTGGCTGATTAAGGGTGCGGTTACACCTTTCGTTTCATTTTCGTATCATTGTCATATGCGTTTCGCCGCGACGTCGTGCGCCTCGAAAACTTTCGTTTTTTTTTTGTTTTTGTCACCCGAGCACACTGATGTAGTACACTGCCAAAGCAGTAGGTGGCAGTAGGTGGCAAACATGAAGGCAATTTCAACCAATCAGAACTTGAATGTGCCAATACACTTCCTGGAAGCTCCAGCAAAGAAAATGTCAATAAGGCAGGCGCCTATGCCGCGCCACCATCTTGCCTATTTACTCAATGCAGCAATTCTTTTTCAGCAAAGCCTAATAAAAGTGCAATAAACAAAACGGATACATTCACTGTGTGTTCTGCCTGTCATTTGTTGATGAAACAAAACTAACATCAACACAAGTGACCACCAAGAGCGGATAGTTTAGTCTAAAAAACGATCGGTAGCATTGTTAGCTGCATGCTAACATCAATGGAATTTGCCATTATAACAGTATAGCATTGTGGCTAGAAGCTAACGTTAGCTCACGCTACTTAGCCAGCACCAAACTGATGATATCGGGAGCTATCAGTGGTTAGATAACATTAGAGACAACGCTGTGTGTATTAAACAAAGGTGAATAGATGACTGGGCCATTTTGTTTAATGCTTGTTAAGTTGAAAGAGGAGCTTTGAGCTAACATGGTTTGATAGCTAACACTAGCTCATGTTATCCAGTGGCAGTGCCAATCGGTAATGCTAGCAGAATTAATGGATGTAAACTTTCTTTAACATATTGCATATGGGTACAATACAATACGGCTCAATACAAACAATTGTTAAGGGAATGCAGACTGTTGTAGCTTGGACTGGGGTCCTTATAACAATAACTTGACAACACATAGTAGCTGCAGCTATTTGGTTTGGGACAGCTCTCTGTCACCGGAAGGGCACGCAGATGGTATCTACTGCGCATGGGCGTTTTCGCAACAACGGCTCATGCAGACTACACGCTGTTGTCGGCGCGTTTTTTAGCGTTTCTCCAAAACGCAAACACAATTTTGCGTTTCAGCCGTATCCACAAAAAAACGCCAAAAAGCGCATTTCTGTGTAATAGGGACATGAAACGTATTCAAAAACGTATAAAAAAACGCCACAAATACACTAGTCTAACCATGGCCTAAGGGTGACTGTCTAAAGGCCATGGTTACACTGGGGAATACTTGGCTTGTGCACTCCCCCCCACCTCCCCCCCCCCCCCCCCCTTCCTCTGCATTGGCGCTGCACTGTCGGCTGCCTCGTGTGAGGGATCACCCCCCCCCCCCTACAGCCCTGTAACAACCCCAACCCACTCCCCCCTCCTTCCGTAAATGGCGCTGCCTATGACGGCTGCCAGTCTGTTTGCGGTGGTGAATATGCATATGTTTGTCTCAAGGCTCTGTACCATTATTACTATCTAAAATGTAATAATTGTGGAATATTACTGTAATGAGCTGTACAGTATGTGTATGATCCAAGCGTCCTATGATCCTCATAGGAGCATAACAGAAAAAAGCATTCCATGTGAAGGTATTCTGTATCTTTGCATGTCAACTAATAAAGAAACTTGAACTTGAAACTTGAAACTTGATGAGGCGTTGTCTAATGTTATCTAGCTACTGATAGCTCCTGATATCAACGTCTGATATCATCAGTTTGGTGCTGGCTGCCTAGCATCGCTCGTGAGCTAACGTTAGCTACCTAGCTAACGTTACTTTCAGACCCTGTTAGTTGCGGCTACCAACGTGTTGTCAAGTTATTGTTATAAGGAGCCCAGTCCAAGCTACAACAGTCTGCATTCCCTTTTGTTAAATAACGTTTACATCCATTCATTCTGCTAGCATTAACGTTACCACGCTGCTAGCCACAATGCTATACTGTTATACTGGCATATTCCAATCACGTTAGCATGTAAGCATGTATTTTTGTGAGACTAAACTATCCGCTCTTGGTGGTAAATTGTGTTGATGTTGGTTTTGTTTCATCAACAAATGAGAGGCAGAACACACAGTGAATGTATCCGTTTTGTTTATTGCACTTTTATTGCACTTTCTTTGCTGAAAAATAAATGCTACGTTGGCTAAATGGCTCACGCGAGGCATTTAAAGATGGTGGATTGTTGATTTTTAGCAGGAAGTGTATTGGCACATTCAACTTTTCTGATTGGTTGAAAATGGCCTTCATGTTTGAACTACATCGCCACCTACTGCCACCTACTGCTTTGGCATTGTACTACATGTATATACATCACTGTGCTCAGGAGGCAAAAACAATGCCTAACTTGCCTGCCATTACGTAGCGTTCTGAAAAGCTAAACTGAAACTGAAAACTGAAACGAAAACCGGGTCTAGTGTAACCGCAGCCTAGGCCATGTCCACACTAAAACAATTTTGGTCTGTTTCGTTTTAATTTAAAAAAAAGTTTTTCCGTAAACACGAAATCGTTTTGCGTCCTAATGAGAACACTGAACCGCTGAAACGCTGCAGAAATGTACAAAATAAATGTCTTTCCTGTTTTAGACTCTTTTATTTTGAAATCCCCGACCAGAAGTGTTGTTGTGCCGTCCGGTTTTGTGCTTTTGAGTTTTCCAGAGACACCCTGCGGCACGTACTTTCGGGAGTGGAGAGAGAGAGAGAGAGAGAGGACCGGGCTCAAACTACCTGTTGTAATAAATAAATTGATTGATGTTTAACTTGTCAGTGTGTGTGTCCAGTCCTTTCGACTATAACGTTGTCTGTATTTAACGTTTACCTCAGTTGGTTAGCATTTAGCTAATGTTGTTAGCATTGGATAGCATCAATGCTAGCTAGCTAAATTATGGAGGCTTTTTAATCGTCAAGGTAAGAGAGGATTTGTCATGATCAACTGAAGGGGTATACTATGGAACAGTATGCTTGGCTACTACTTGGGTTTTCAGAAAAAGTACATTTAGCTGTAAAAGCCTGATCAAGCTCTGTAACACTGTTAACACTTTCATAGCCCAAGCTTAATTCCTTTTTACCTCCTTGAATGCCCAGCACCACTTCAATGTTAACGTTAATATCGCCTAATCTATGTTTTAAATTATGGCTAAGTGTCTAATCTGCCTGTCGCTTATCAAAGACTCATTTTCCAGTCAACATTGTCGTAGCAGATTGTTTTTTTATCGCTTCATTTCCGTTTTCTGGCATTTTGAAAACCACTAGTTTTCACGGAAAAAATAAGACATTCCATGATAATCGCCCTTTACTGGAATATTCTAGAACGTTGTCATTTTTCGGCCTATTTATGAATCGTTTTCAAATAAACCCTAGATTATCGATAGTATATGTGTACGCATGCACGCTCTGGCCGCGAGCTGAAAATCGATTCTCCTATTTCCTGACCAGTCAATCAGCCATATCACATAATCACATAAAAGCTTATATCTCAGTGAAAACGAGTCTGATTATCCTAAGACTGGTAACATAGATTCCTTACCTGAGATCAGATGGTATCCAAATGGATTATTCCAATTCCTGATTGCCATTCGAAAAAAACGATCATTTTATTGATCCACCGTGTATACTGTAAAAACACATAATCCCCGCTGCTCTGAGGCTCCAGAGTGGAGCTGATCGACCCCGGCTGCGTGAGTGAGAAGTAAAATGTGGAGTCCGGGATTTTTTTTCTCATTCATTTTCATTGAGTTCAATCCAAAAGGGTGAATTACCATCTGGGAGACGATAGGGGGCGCTTTTTTCCACATCTGAGCGCCTGGGGTGGCTAAATTTCCAACGGTAGACTCGGTTGATGAAATATGATTTCAGATCGCTAATAAAAAAAAGAAAAGAGAAAATACGAGAATTCTCGTGAGTGGGCATTCAACCCGCGGGGGGTAAACCCGAGAAAACTCGGGTTGGGCAATCAAAGTGTTAAGGGAGATGTCAATCTGTTGTCGACGGTGGTTGTGATGTTGGCTGAGAGTTTGTGCATGCGGGGTAAAGGTGCTCCCATAGTCCAGCAGAGCAGACTCCGCGGATGTCCGTGCGGCTCTTTGAGCTTTCATAGTCGAGCAGATCTCAGCGGACGTCCGCGGTCTATTTCCTACATTTCTCGCACCAGTTTTACTACATTTCCCACAATTCTGTCTGTTCTACTGCAGATCAGAGGGAACATTATCAGCGGGAGAGCGCGAGAGAGAGAGCGAGAGAGAGATAGAGAGATAGAGAGAGAGAGAGAGAGAGAGAGAGAGAGAGAGAGAGAGAGAGAGAGAGAGAGAGAGAGAGAGAGCTTCACGGGCTCATCTCTCTCCTCGCGCCACAAATCGCTTGCGCGGCGTCACATTAAATGCAGTTCGATGTCAACCAAAACGCCGAGCAGCGTTTTGTGTGACACCAAGTCAGCGGCGCGGATGTCCGCGCGTCAGAAAATAGGAGCTTCCCACCTGTGGGTCTGCTGTCCGCTGAGATCAAAGCTCAAAGTCCGCGCGGACATCCGCGGAGTCCGCTCTGTGTACAGTCTGCTGGACTATGGGAGCGCCTTAAGGGGGAGGTGGGCTATATGCATCATCGGTTCAGGAGAAGACGTATCGCTTCTAAAATATGGTGACGCAACGGGGGGCGTCTCCAGTCGTCTTCAAAGTTGCGCACTCTGGGACCTGGTATCAGAAAGTATCGTCTTCAGGCTGCCAGAACGCGTGAATACTTTCGGCAACCAACATGCCCTTCCGCATTGCTCTGATTGGCCGAGCGAGCGCATGCGCATGAGCCGCGACACGCTCCTCAGCCAGGCAGGAATACTAAACTCCCCTTAACGCAATTTATACAAATGGAAGTATTGATTACGCCGTAACGAATCATTAAAAAAATATACCGTTAACTGGAATATGTTGTTTCTTTACACCTATGTTGGATTATGTAATTGGTTTGTCATGACAAACCAATAAAAAATCGCGATTTACCCGGTGGCTACAACAACACACAGTAACTACATGCATCATTGTTTACAATGAACGGTGGGGCTAATCGTGATTTTTTATTGGTTTGTCATGACAAACCAATTACATAATCCAACATATGTGTAAAGAAACAACATATTCCAGTTAACGGTATATATTTTTAATGATTCGTTACGGCGTAATCAATACTTCCATTTGTATAAATTGCGTTAAGGGGAGCTTAGTATTCCTGCCTCTGAGGAGCGCGTCGCGGCTCATGCGCATGCGCACGCTCGGCCAATCAGAGCAACGCGGAAGGGCATGTTGGTTGCCGAAAGTATTCACGCTGCCAGAACGCGTCTATACTTTCCACAAGTCAGTTGTCCTTCCCCGTTGCTCTGATTGGCCACTGACCGCCCCTGCCTACGCTAGTTATGAGCGTAGCGTAGAAATAATAATGCGAGAGCGAGCGGAGAGGGGGAGAGCAGAGAGCGATAGGCTCCACAGCCAGCTGACGAACGAGTTGAGCTACGTCAGCAGATGTTAAAACTGAGTGACTAATCCATGATTTACACTTGTCCCAATTGCGTTTGTCCCGAATCTTTAGTATTGGTGTAGCCGGTGTGATCTTGTCTGCGTTGTGTTTTAGTCGATTCGACCCCTGTTAAGTAGGGATGTCCGATATTATCGGCCGATATCGGCAGTAAAATGTGATATCGGAAAATATCGGTATCGGTAAAAAAAACAAAAAAAACAATAACAATTTTTTTTTTTTTTTTTTTTTTTTTTTACATTTATTTAACCTTTATTTACCCAGGCAAGCAAGTAAGAACCAATTCTTATTTTATTTATTGTCAAAAGTATGCATGTTGGTTTAATTCAACAACAAGAGATATGTAATGTTAATTTTTACTTTTTTAATTATCATATTTTGCACAGATAATGCTTACATTTAGAAAGCCTTTTGAATGCATCCAGTGAAATTATTAGTTACCTGAAATTATTCAGTTTTTTTGGGGGGAAACCCTGCATATATCGGTATCGGTTGATATCGGTATCGGTATCGGTATCGAAATTAAGAGTTGGACAATATCGGAATATCGGTATCGGTAAAAAAGCCAATATCGAGCATCCCTACTGTTAAGGGATCGCCCTGAGTGGGAGTTGAACCCCGGACTCCCGCGTCGCTTCTTGCTTCCGGGTCTGGATGCCTCTGGGGAGTGAGTTTTACTTGCAGTACCGCTTAACGTCCACAGCCACTTCACGACTTGTACCTTGTGACTGTGGATAGACTGCGGTACCTCCGTTACACTCACCCCTCTAAACTCACTCCACCCAGGGTATCCGGGTCTAACGGCACCACGTGTAGCCGGTGTGATCTTGTCTGCGTTGTGTTTTAGTCGATTCAACCCCTGTTAAGGGATCGCCCTGAGTGGGAGTTGAACCCCGGACGCCCGCGTCGCGGGCGGCATCACAGACCACTAAGCAAGAAGTGAATTCACTTCTTGCTTCCGGGTCTGGATGCCTCTGGGGAGTGAGTTTTACTTGCAGTACCGCTTAACGTCCACAGCCACTTCACGACTTGTACCTCGTGACTGTGGATAGACTGCGGTACCTCCGTTACACTGGCATTAATAAGTCAGATGTCATGCTAATATGTCATGTTCTACAGTAGGGCGTACTACTGTGATACCCATTTCAAAGTGCGTGTGTGCGAGGCTCGCTCTCCGCTCTCCCCCTCTCCACTCGCTCTCGCATTATTATTATTTCTACGCTACGCTCATAACTAGCGTAGGCAGGGGCGGTCAGTGGCCAATCAGAGCAACGCGGAAGGACAACTTGCTTGTGGAAAGTATAGACGCTGCCAGAACGCAGTTCCGTGTGGCAGAACAATGCAAACGATCAAATACTTTGCATAAAACAACAAAAATCGGTTTCGTCTGGACATGGCGCCATGTTTAGACGGAGAGAGTCTGAACAGAAACCGCAAAAGTCGTCTTGCGGTCTCACTTTTAATGTTGCGTTTAGACTAGTGTTTTGGGATGGAATTCTGCGCGCAGACGAGGTTGTAAAGACTCGAGACGACGGAGCCCCGCTGTCACACGATTGGTGCAGATGTCACATGACCAGAAACGCCAGTGGCCAATCAGATCGCGCAAACCGAACGCGGAAGTGCAACTCCGTTAGGGAAAATATTCACGCAACCCATACGCTACACTGCCTCAGGTCGTTGAGACCATAGATATATATAGAACACTAGATAGCTTACCCGCGCTGCCGGCCAATGGAGAGCGACGTCGTCGTAGGGCGGCCATCTTGCCCCCAGGCAGCTCAGCTACTGATAACATTAATGTCTATGGTGCATGTACTATTTAAATAGATTACTCAATTCTTTACCGATTTTCAAACGGGTTGGTTTGCTATAAACATCAAAGATGTAGTTATGATACTGCATACTTATATGCATCATAAATGTATCTAAAGATGTTTTTTTACAAACCGCTTGAATCATAGCCACGTTAATAATGCTTGTAATAAACCAAACCGTTTGTAAATCCGTCAATATTTCAGCGAGTTATGAGTATTTTTGTCTGTGCAAATCACTCACCCTCCAACAGCTACCATAGAATGTAACAGAAAGGCTGACTGGGGCAAGATGGCGGCGATTCAGCGACGCTGGTGACTCCGCCTTAAGCTATCTAGTGTTCTATATATATCTATGGTTGAGACAACCAGGCATGCTGTGAAGACCTGCCCTACTCTGCCTCTGATTCGCAGACTGTGGGTGGGGGAATGTGATTGGACCAAAGCAGAGTCACACAGACAGTGGCTCCAGTCACTAATAGTTGCGATAGCCGCTGGACCCGCTGGACTGATTCTTGTGTATTTAAAAGTACTGCCAATGTAGCCTTCAGGTGATCTCTGTGGATAGAGAATCAGACATGCTTGTTCGCTTTGTTTATGCTTCTAGGCTACTGGCGCATGCCTGTGATGTAAGCAGTACGCAACGAGAGCCTTGACAACCCTTTCGTCATAGTTTTATGCGGTTTGACTGTTCAGATGATAGCGCGAAGGTGTATAGTTTCTAGGATTTCCACCCAGGAAGGTGGTCTCACTTTTTTGCGGATTCTCCCCACAAAAACGCTGTTGCCGTATATGTAACCGGTTAATATGTCCCTCTTGTGAATTTCGCCAAAACACCCTTTTTTCATTGTTTTGTTTATTATTATTATTTTATTACCAAAAGTATTTTGTTTTGAAACATCGTCACTTCCTGCCGAAGTGACGTATTTCCCCTCACGTCGCTCATTTCTGAGCGTGCGTCCCTCTCGCGCCAGTTTCTCTCTGGTTGTTAAGAGGTAAGGACTGCTCTGTGGTGCTAGACATATCTTTGGGTTAAAAGAGCATTATTGTGGTGTAAATGTATGGATAAGTTGCTGGGCAATGAACCAGATTATATACATTAACTACCTATGGTGAAGAGTAACTTTTGTGCACTTTCTGTGGAGTTATTTAGAAGTGACGATCTTTTCTGTGTAACACATTGAGTAGGCCTCAAACCCTGACGTTATTATGTCTTCCCATTACAATCTAAGAACCAAGGCGCCATCTTGTGGCCAAAAAGGATAAGACCAGACATTGATTCCTGTGTTATTTGGGTTTTCACAGGTAAAGATTGAATCTTATCAGTGGTTTTGTTTATGGGTCCATCTTACTAATGGTTTTGTTTATTATTTTAATGTATTTGTTTAATAGGTAATGAGTCAATCTTATTATTGCCATATTGTATTATTTTTGGTATTGAATTGTATTTACTCCATGTGCCATTTTAATGTGAATTAAAATGGGAGTTTCTCTCTGGTTGTTAAGAGAACAAAGGCGCCATCTTGTGGCCAAAAAGGATAAGACCAGACATTGATTCCTGTGTTATTTGGGTTTTCACAGAGGGTGAATAAACAACCTGAGATCCAGTCCTGCCTGATTCTTGACAGTACACCAGAACACAACGCAAGCAAAACCATCGGGTTACATTGGTGCCGTCGACCTTCGGATTCATCTGCCAATCGATGTCGTCTCGATCGCCGAGGGAAGCTGAAGATCGCCTTCGTTTCAAGTTGGTCACTCTTGGCCGTGTGGGGCATTTTGAATAAGGTTTAAAAAAAAAAAGAAAAAAAAAGGAGAAAAGGAGAAAAGATTGACAACTGAAGAAAGGGGAATAATTACTTCAAAGTGTCGAATAGAATAAAGCAGATACTTTGTTAGATAAGGTTTTATACAAAAAGAAAATGAGAAAAGGCTGAAAAAAAAAGGAGAATAATTACTTTAAAGTGTCAAATAGGAACATTGGATTATTGGATATTGTGTGACTATATATATATGTACTTATGTACGTATGATTTTTATTTTTGTATAGTTCTTTGAATTTCTCAATTGGCATGGAACCAGCAGCTAACTCAGAAGGGGCTGGGGTCTCTGAAGGAGAGAGTTTATCTGGGGTGGGCTTTGGGAGAGGTTGGTTTTTGGGTGATGAAGGCAAAACGCCTAGGGTGGGTGGGTTGCAAACCCCACAGTTTTGTTCCACTGGTGACCAGGTCCCCCGGTATGAATTGCCAAGCCCACAAACAGCTTCTCATGTAGATGAAGGCCAAACGCCTAGGGCGGGTGGGTTGCAAACCCCACGGTTTTGTTCCACTGGTGGCCAGGTCCCCCGGTATGAATTCCCAAGCCCACAAACAGCTTCTCACGTAGAGTTGAGTGCTCTCATCTCAGAGTTGGCCAGTCAGATTGGTCAGTCGATTGCGACCCAGTTACAGGGTGACAGGGGTGTTAATAGGTCCATGTCAGCAGAGAGCCCTAAATCGGAGCAGAGAGCCCCTGAGTTGAATTTGTCAGGTGTAAAGCTCGTCATGCAGTCCGATGTTAAGGAGCCACCAATTTTCAGGGGCGATGGCAGTGATAAATACTCCGTTCGTGAGTGGGTGGAAGTAATGGGGGTATATCTTATAAAGAAAAACACACCGAAACACCAACAGTCACAAGAGATACTGTCTAAGCTAATGGGGGGGGGGCGAAAGATGTAGTGAGAATTACGCTACGACACAACCCCACACTCGACCCCATTAAGACTCCCGACCTGATCTTTGACATTCTGAAGCAGCACTTCGGTGAGCTATCCTACTCATCCATGCCCATGGCTGACTTTTATAATATCAAGCCACTGCAGCGGGAGGGAGTGATGGAGTACTGGGTGAGACTGAACAATGCCATTGATATTGCAGACGAGTGTCTAAAGAGGCAGGGGCGTAGTGTGGAGGATCCAGGACGTGAAGTGTCGATGATGTTCATCAAGTACTGTCCAGACCCGGTCCTTTTTAACAGGCTCAGCATCAGAGCGGCTGAAGAATGGTCGACCAGCGAGGTTCAGGAGCGCATCGACAGCCACCAGCGTGAGCTCAGGTCATCGCAAGGCCGTTCTCAAGCCCCGCAGATACATGTACTGAGCCACACCCAGACGGCCATACCACAGCACATGGAGAGACCACCGCCAGTGCATGTCAGCACAGCTTCACATCTCTCAGCTGTCTCAACTGCGGCAGCATACGATGTGGCATCGGTCTCAGCACTAACCCCACAGCTTTCGCCCACAGCAGCCCAGTTCATTCCGGCTCCAACAGCCGCTCTCACTCCACAACTTCCCCAGGTGCTAATCGCCCCTCACCCGGTACCAGTGGCCACTGCTCAACCTGGTTTTGAGCCAGGTCATCGCCAGCCGGCTCCGGGCCTCACTGCAGAGGCCGACGTAGATGGCATGCGTGCTCTATTCAGCCTCTTGGGTCGCATGATGACACAGCAGAATGTGCAGGTGGCAGCCCATGCACCGGCACCGGCCCCGCCAAGACAGTTTTCTCCGGGTCCTTTTCAGACGAGGAACTGCCGGGTCTGCAGTGATACCGGCCACTCCACGCTCATGCACTGCAGGAGAGAGAATCTGTGCCTCTCATGCTTCACTCCAGGTCATTGGAAGAGAGACTGCAACAGGCGTGGACAGAGGCAGTCAGGTCAGGGCGACCCCAGTCGGGATCAGCCTTCGGGAAACTAGAACACCCACACTCAGAGAGGGGCAGTGTGGGGGGTGGACAGCAGACCCTCAGTGAAGATGAGTCAAGTCTCGAGCTTCTCTATGTTAACACCTGTTCAGCCATGCCAGAATGCGAAGTCGTGGTTCAAAGATCAGCAGAGGTGCCAGCTTTCAGTGAATTGTTCTACACTCAGGTCACAGTGAATGACAGAGTTGGACTGAAGGGCATGATTGATTCAGGATCCATGGCTTGCACCCTGAATGAGGAGGCAGAATGTAAGCTCAGAGAAGCTGGGGCCCTAGTGGGAGAACCTCAGTCGGCAGGAAGGATTATGCTGGTTGGCTGTGGAGGAAAACAGACCCACCCCAAATACATATATGACTTAACACTGACCATCTACGGAGTGAAATGCTTCGTCCCTGTTCTAGTGGTCCCAGGTCAGCGCGATGACCTCATCATCGGATCAAACGTTCTCAAGCACCTAATGAGTGTCATGAAAGGTAGTGACACCTACTGGAAACTCATATCTGCGGCAGGCAAGCATTCGCCTCCTGATCATGAGCAGTTCTTGGATATGATGTCATGTACCACCAGATGGAGGGGAGACGAGGCCCCCGACAGGATCGGCACTGTGAAGTTACCCCATGCCATCACGCTGCTCCCTCAACACGAATACCTGGTGTGGGGCAGGCTGCCCAGCAATGTGCCAGTGTCTCCAGGAAGCACGGTCATCGTGGAGCCTTGCACCTCTAAGGCCAGACCGAGAGACGTGCTTGTTGGGCGGGTTATCACGCCAATGTGGGGAGATCGGTGGGTGCCTGTGAAGATGACCAACCTCTCACCCAGACCAATCACCCTGAAACGCAACTCCAAGGTCGCAGATGTCTCACCTTGCCTTGCGGTGGAAGACCTAGACATCCAGCAGGGCTCCTGCACGATGGAGGCAGGAAGGCCAGGACAGGGTATCAGGCCGGCTGCCACAGATACCGACCTCAGGGACAGGCTCTCCACCCTCGGATTGAGTGCCCTCGACATCGACTCGTGCCACGCCAGCTTCCATTCTAAGAAGGAGCTTGTTGAGCTTGTCGAAGAGTACCAGGATATATTCTCCAGGCACTCACTTGACTGCGGCAAAGCAGAGGGGTTTGTGCATCGCATCCGCCTGACAGATGACCGGCCGTTCCGCATGCCATACAGGAGAGTGCCCCCTGCCCACTATGAACATCTCCGGCAGGTGCTCACAGGGATGGAGGAGATGGACATCATCCGCAAATCCATCAGCGAATATGCATCTCCCCTCGTCATGGTCTGGAAGAAGGATGGTGGGCTGAGGATTTGTACAGATTTCAGATGGCTGAATGCTCGGACTCTGAAGGATGCCCATCCGCTTCCTCACCAAGCCGACTGTCTGGCAGCTCTCGGAGGCAATGCCTTCTTCAGCACAATGGACCTAACCTCCGGGTTTTACAACGTCCCCATGTGCGAAGAAGACAAAAAGTACACTGCCTTCACGACACCGATTGGCCTGTACGAATACAACAGAATGCCACAGGGACTCTGCAACAGTCCAGCTTCCTTTATGCGGATGATGTTGGATATCTTTGGCAGTCTCAACTTCACCAGTTTGCTCTGCTACCTGGATGACCTCCTTGTATTTGGCCCCACCGAAGAGGAAGCCCTTAGCACGCTGCGAGTGGTCTTCCAGAAGCTGAGGGGCAGTAATCTCAAGCTGAGTCCGAAGAAATGTCATCTTCTGCGGGAGTCAGTCAAGTTCCTTGGTCACGTAATCGACCGGAGTGGTGTTGCTGTGGACCCAACAAAGGTGGATGTGATTTCTAACATGCCAAGGGAGGCCGTAATGGAGGAGGATGGCTGCACTCCCTCCGTGAAGAGGCTTAGGTCCTTCTTGGGCATGGTATTTTTCTACCAGAGCTTCATCCCTGGATGCTCCGCCATCGCCAAGCCTCTGTTTGCCCTGACAGGGGGCCAGAAGAGGAAGGGCCGTGGTGGAAGGAGTGCCGGCATGTTCAGGAAGTTGACCGCAGCAGACTGGAGTCCTGCATGTGAGGAAGCCTTTCATAGGCTCAAGAGGGAGCTCCTCAGCTGTGCTGTGCTGGCTCATCCAGACTTTTCGAGGCCCTTCATCTTGTCTGTCGATGCATCTCTGGACAGACTAGGGGCAGTCTTGTCACAGCTACCCGCTGGAGAGGATAAGGCACGCCCCATCGCCTTTGCCAGCAAAAGCCTCAGCAAGTCGCAGCAGAGATATCCCGCCTATCGTCTTGAATTCTTGGCTTTGAAGTGGAGCGTTACGGAGAAGTTCAGTCACTGGCTGAAAGGGCACGGCTTCACGGTGTGGACTGACAACAACCCACTCACCCACATACTGACGAAGCCCAAGCTTGACGCCTATGAACAGCGATGGGTGGACAAGTTGTCGGCCTACAACTTCGACTTGAAATACATCCCAGGTCCAAAGAATGTTGTTGCAGACGCACTCAGCCGTGACCCCTTCACTTCTCCCATCAGCAGGCGTCTCATTCAGGAACCCTACAGTAGCTTGGTGCATGAAGCAGAGGGCGAAGAAGCTGGCAGAGTGCAGGATGCTTTCAGGCTTAGCATCCAGCATGTTCAGGTGGTCCAGGGATCTGAGTCCGCACCGGACATGGCTGGTTCCTGCGGCTCCTCTGAAGTAAGGGCTGCCCTGCTGCATCACAGTGACTGGACGGCTACTGCAGAGAACAGGGCTACTTGCCTCGTTCACCAGGTACAGCAGCTGCAACCTGCTGGTCAAGACACCTTGCCTTCATTCACCTTACGTGAGCTGGAGGATCACCAGCTTCAAGATTCTGCCATCGCCGGTGTGCTGCCATTCGTTGTCCGCAAGCGATGTCCTTCCAGGCGGGAGAGAAGTGGTATAGATGCAAGGTCACTGGCTGTGCTGAAACATTGGGAGAAGCTCAAGGTCCGAGACAGTGTCTTGTACAGGGAGACAAGAGACCCAGTAAGCAAGATAAAGAGGCTTCAGTTGGTGCTGCCGGCAAGTCTGATGGACAAGGCGTTGGAGGGAGTGCATGATTTGGCAGGACACCAAGGTCGGGCCAGAACCCTCCATCTGGCAAGGCAACGTTTCTTCTGGCCTAACATGGAGAGGGATGTGAAGGAGTACGTTCGGTGCTGTGAGAGGTGTGTGCTTGCTAAGACTCCAGAACCTGCAGCGCGAGCCCCGTTGGAGAGCATAAAGACCTCAGCTCCCATGGAACTCGTCTGCATCGACTTCTGGTCAGCGGAAGACAAGAACAAGAACTCTGTTGACGTGCTTGTGATAACTGATCACTTCACGAAAATGGCACATGCCTTCCCATGCAGAAACCAGACAGCCAAACAGATTGCCAGGAAGCTGTGGGACGGTGTTTTCTGTACCTACGGGTTCCCTGAGCGCATTCACTCAGACCAGGGTGCCAACTTTGAGAGTGAACTGGTGTCCGAGCTGCTGCAGTTGTCTGGTGTGGCCAAGTCTCATACCACCGCCTATCACCCCATGGGCAACGGGGGCACAGAGCGGTTCAATCGCACCCTGGGAAATATGTTGCGAGCACTCCCTCTCAGAGCCAAGCAAGAATGGCCTCAACAGATCCAGACGCTGACCTTTGCCTACAACGCGACCGTCCATGAGACCACTGGCTATGCGCCGTTCCACCTGATGTTTGGGCGTGTGCCGAGGCTTCCGGTGGACGTTGTATTCAGGTCTGCCCTGCATGATCCCGTTGTGGTGGATTTTAGCAGCTACTCTAAGACCCTCCAGACTTACCTGTCTGAGGCTGCCAGAATCGCTCAACAGCACACCGCCAAAGAGCAAGCGCACCAGGCTGGTCAGTACAATAAGAAGGTCAAGGGCGTCAGTCTACAAGTTGGGGATCGTGTGCTGCTGGCCAACAAGGGAGAACGGGGCAAGAGGAAGCTAGCTGATAAGTGGGAGCCTGTGGTGTACACTGTTGTCGAGAAAAACCCCAAGCTCCATATCTACAAAATCTGTGATGTTTCAGGCCGGCAGAAGGTCGTCCACAGGAACCTGCTGTTGGATGTCAGTTTCCTCCCTGTTCGTGATCGACTGGAGGATCAGTATTCAGACATCTCATCCGATGCTGGTGATCTCAGTGGCTTGGACGACGAGTCTTCTAGGGAGCGGACATCATCGTGGGTCCTGTCTGACTCAGACCGAAATGAGGATGGAAGCACAGTGGCAGATGTCATTGACTCGCCTCCCTCTGATCACGTGGATGACGCACTGACTGACACAGCCTCCACTCTGGCCAGTTGTCCACTTGACTCTGAAGAGACACAGACTGTTCCTGTTGTCGACTCGGACATGCCACAGACCTCTGAACACAGACATGACAGCCCTCAGCCCGACCTATCTCAAACCTTTAGCAGCCGACATGACAGACCACTCTCAGGGTTGCCCGAGCATGATTCTGTCCGAGTTCCGATTGCGGGTGGGGTAGTCACAAGGGCGGGGAGGATGGTCAAGCCAGTCAATAGGCTCATAGAGAACATGGTTCAGAAACCTGTTAATTGGGGTCTGTTGCCGCCTCGCAAGGCATGGTGTGGCATAAAGCTTTAAAGTCACTTCATACACATATTTATAAATGGGACCGATAGGACGCTGTCGCATATGAGTGCCTGGGGATCGGGTGTAATGGGGTGTAGACTGCACCTCTATGTTCTTGAAGGGTTGGGGGTTTGATCAACCTGTAACGCCTTTTAATCTGTTTTACGGATAGTTTTTTTCAACTGAACTCAGAGATTAGATCTTTGTGTTGACTGATCCAGAGGGGTAGAATTGAGCGGTGTCTTATGCGCGTCCTTAGTGTTGAAGTGCAGCTTTGGTGCTAGGTGATTTGGGGGAAATTCGGGGGGGGTGAATGTAACCGGTTAATATGTCCCTCTTGTGAATTTCGCCAAAACACCCTTTTTTCATTGTTTTGTTTATTATTATTATTTTATTACCAAAAGTCTTTTGTTTTGAAACATCGTCACTTCCTGCCGAAGTGACGTATTTCCCCTCACGTCGCTCATTTCTGAGCGTGCGTCCCTCTCGCGCCAGTTTCTCTCTGGTTGTTAAGAGGTAAGGACTGCTCTGTGGTGCTAGACATATCTTTGGGTTAAAAGAGCATTATTGTGGTGTAAATGTATGGATAAGTTGCTGGGCAATGAACCAGATTATATACATTAACTACCTATGGTGAAGAGTAACTTTTGTGCACTTTCTGTGGAGTTATTTAGAAGTGACGATCTTTTCTGTGTAACACATTGAGTAGGCCTCAAACCCTGACGTTATTATGTCTTCCCATTACAATCTAAGAACCAAGGCGCCATCTTGTGGCCAAAAAGGATAAGACCAGACATTGATTCCTGTGTTATTTGGGTTTTCACAGGTAAAGATTGAATCTTATCAGTGGTTTTGTTTATTATTTTAATGTTCTGGTTAACAGGTAATGGGTCCATCTTACTAATGGTTTTGTTTATTATTTTAATGTATTTGTTTAATAGGTAATGAGTCAATCTTATTATTGCCATATTGTATTATTTTTGGTATTGAATTGTATTTACTCCATGTGCCATTTTAATGTGAATTAAAATGGGAGTTTCTCTCTGGTTGTTAAGAGAACAAAGGCGCCATCTTGTGGCCAAAAAGGATAAGACCAGACATTGATTCCTGTGTTATTTGGGTTTTCACAGAGGGTGAATAAACAACCTGAGATCCAGTCCTGCCTGATTCTTGACAGTACACCAGAACACAACGCAAGCAAAACCATCGGGTTACATATAAACAAAAGGCACATCCGAAAGAATATTTTTCCGGATTCACCTGTTAGCGTTTCCGTCTAAACATGGGTCACACGGCCACGTGAAGTTACAGCAGTGTAGACACAGCTGGTCAGGAGCAGGAAATCTGCTCTTAAAAATCATTTAGATTATTATAAGATACAACATTGTGGCTTTTGGTTGAATTAAAGGTCTCTTAGTGTAGCAGGGTGGATTATCCCTGCTTCGTGGGAACTGTGGTGCACGGTCACTAGGTAGCGAGACACAGTAGAACTCTGGCTAGCTGCACCTCTGTCTTTGGGGTCCGGAGCGTCAACTGGAGGCTGGCAGTGGGGTGTATGAGGCCCAGGGTTTACAAACCTAGTCCGGTACTCTGGTCTTCCTCCCTCTCTCTTGGGCAGTCAGCAGTACTCCCCAACACGCCCTCACTCTCCTTAATTGTCCCCTTAGCACCCCCCCACACCTAATGACTGAATGGTAAATAAATAACTTGGTTCCCCCCGCAAGCAGTACCCTCCCTCATTAACACCAGAAACCTTACAGTGGAGAAGGGAAGGTTGAATAGGAAGGGGTTAATAATAGATATATTACCCGCATCAAAGGGTTAGAATTAGACTCAATAAAAGACACACACACCGTGCTCCCGTTCAGTCTGAGTGTTATTATATCATTGGCCTAGTTACAACATAGCTACGTCTGGTGATTATTGCACCATGGTTATTGTTACACAATAATTTCAGTCTGATCATTAGATGATTACACCCTAGGCACCAAGTGCTCTCGTTGTACCCAGACTAAGTGCGGCCCACGTCTGGGCTAGACACAATATCAACACCTTCCCTAAGGGTTTACATATACTGCTCTACTCCGTACTATGGGGAAAGAAGGGAGGACATAGGGGAGGAATAATAGGGTTCAATGAATGGGAAATTATTATTACACCAACACGGTATCACACTCAAAAGAAATAATCAGAAAACAAAAGAGTGGGCCCACAAAATACCAGTAAAGTCCTATCTTAATGCCGGCATATTATTGTTTGGGGTACCCCTATGGAATGGTAGTAGCAACGTTACTTTCGCCCGCAGGCTGCACCACACTGTGTACTGTATAATAACTCGGGAGCATTAATGCTCATTTGTACTCATCCGAAATGGCCGCCTCGCCACGCCACTGTTGTCCGGGAGGCAAGATGGTGTCGAACGCTCTCGGTGAGGATATTAGCAGGCGGAGCTGGGCAGAGAGGCAGCGCCGGCTGAATGCGTGTGCTGAGCGATGACGACCCCTGCTGGACGGGACGAACTCCCGTAAGCTGCAGGCAGCCGGGTGCAGGTCTGATTGAAGTCAGCCGGAGCAGACTGATTGCAGGCAGCCGGGTGCAGATCTGGTTGAAGTCAGCCGGAGCAGACCGGTTGTTGGCCCACGCTCGCCTCGGGGCTCGCACTCTATACCGCACACAGTAGCTACTATAACTCGATTGTTAAGGACTTTGATACTTGGTTAGCCGCACGTTACTTATACCGCACACAGTAACTATTATAACCCGATTGTTAGTGCCTGGCTCTGCACTAATTGTTCACACACTATCGCTGGTACTGCTAGGATATCGTGTCCACTAGCCAGTACTTCCTATCACCCGTTGCTATCTCACAGGGCCCTCTGGCATAACTTCAGCAACAGGGCTCTCCAGAGCCCCCGTCCGTTGCGACTGTTCGTTGTTCAAGTTCACTGCCGAAGAGGTTCTCTTTCCGTCTTCCGCCCCCATCACGTTCCATCTCTCTCCAACACTCTTTGTCAGACACCGCCCCCTGCTGGTCCCGCCTACTAGTCACACAGGGAAGGATGTTGATCATGGTCCAGCGATACTGTGTATAGTCCATACTTCAGTCGATAGAAGGAAGAGAAACTCATATCATTGCTCGTGGGAATATCAATGATGTCTTTGTGTACAAAGGGAATATAAAACACCAGTCAGCAGTCCTGAATAATATACAATATTTTCAGACTGCTACATTAGGAAATAAACTAAAGTAATATATATTCAAGGTATTATGTGTTAATAACAAATCTGGCTTAGTACAGTCCAAACAAAGAAGGAAAAGTGATTTCTAACTATATTCGGATTCTGAGATGAAAATATGTAGTCTTAAAGAAGACGGTTAAAGTCAAGAACTGTATGCAAGGGTAATGTTTTGAAGTAAGAAGATTAGGAAGAAGAAGATTAGAAGAAGAAGTAGGAAGATTCTAATTTGAACTAATGAGTAAAACAAAGGGTTGAACCATTAGTCTAATGCATGTCTGTAAATCATGTTGTGACTTCTCAAAATGCAACTTACTGAAACACTAGCTGGTTATGACGTACAATTAGCGTAGATTTCAATGGTGAAATCTGTTTACTGCTCAGTTGCTCCGAAAATTGTGAAAACATCGGCATATTTTCAAACTGGAAGTGTTCCAAACCGATACTCTGACTGTCCAACCATTGTTAGCGACTACAAAATAAACACTGTTCGAGTCATTTGAAAGGCCTGTGCTTTGAATTTGAAAGGCCTGTGAGCACTGAGTACAATTTAGTACCTCAGACGAAGAACCATGTAACTCTCTACATCTGGTAAGTTGGAGAGCTGTGTTCCATATAACCATAATTATAACATTCATAGTTAAAGATAGTAGAGGTTGAATACTTTTGTGTGGTATATATCACATTCACACTCCTAGTGCTATGGATGCTATGCTGTGACTCTACAACTGGGAATACATGGGCTGTGCAAATTATTTCTAAATGGAGTTATATGGTCCTTCATCTCCAGGGTTCAGTTAGATTGTCCTTTACAGTAAAGCAGTATCTCTGTGACATTAAATTGGGTGATTGATATGATTAGGAGGGACTATCCCCAAAGCTTGGACTTGCAAGGGAGGGGGGGGGGGGGGGGGGCAATATTGGAGCATGCTCAAAATCTTTATAGTAAAAGTAACTAAATACTTACTTTTGTGTGTTGAGTGCTTATACTCCTACTTAACGGTAACATATTATACTCCTTTTCAACAAGTTCAATTGGTCTTTGAGGTCCCTTAAACATGTCTTTGAAGGTTTTAGCTGGAAAAAACACACACACACATACACATTCTAAATGGTAAATGGTAAATTTATCCAAAGTGCTTTACAATTTGTTCCTCACAATTAACCATTCACTCACACATTCACACACTGACGGCGGAGGCAACCATGCAAGGTGCCAAGCTGTGTCTTGCTCAAGGACACTTTGACTGTCTTCGAACTGGGAACCTCCGGATTTCCAGACGACTGCTCTACCTCCCGAGCCACTGTCGCCCCCAGTGGCTCGGGATATTCTAGCATGCATGCATTCTACTGTAGCATGTCTCTATACCCCTCTGTTTCAGTCCTGTTCTCATTCTAGCAGCCTCTATACCTCTCTGTTTCATTCCTGTTCTCATTCTAGCAGCCTCTATACCTCTCTGTTTCATTCCTGTTCTCATTCTAGCAGCCTCTATACCTCTCTGTTTCAGTCCTGTTCTCATTCTAGCAGCCTCTATACATCTGTTTCAGTCCTGGTATCATTCTATCAGCCTCTATAACTTTGTTTTAGTCCTGTTCTCATTCTAGCAGCCTCTATACCTCTCTATTTCAGCCCTGTTCTCATTCTAGCAGCCTCTATACCTCTCTGTTTCAGTCCTGTTCTCATTCTAGCAGCCTCTATACCTCTCTGTTTCAGTCCTGTTCTCATTCTAGCAGCCTCTATACCTCTCTGTTTCAGTGCTGTTCTCATTCTAGCAGCCTCTATACCTCTCTGTTTCAGTCCTGTTCTCATTCCAGCAGCCTCTATAGGGTATCTGTTTCAGTCCTGTTATCATTCTAGCAGCCTCTATACCTCTCTGTTTCAGTCCTGTTCTCATTCTAGCAGCCTCTATACCTCTTTGTTTCAGTCCTGTTCTCATTCTAGCAGCCTCTATACCTCTCTGTTTCAGTCCTGTTCTCATTCCAGCAGCCTCTATACCTTCTCTGTTTCAGTCCTGTTCTCATTCTAGCAGCCTCTATACCTCTGTTTCAGTCCTGTTCTCATACCAGCAGCCTCTATACCTCTGTTTCAGTCCTGTTCTCATTCTAGCAGCCTCTATACCTCTGTTTCAGTCCTGTTCTCATTCTAGCAGCCTTCTGTATCTGTACCTTTAAATAAAAATGAGCTGCTCCCGCTCCCCTATGTGCAAACGATCAACGAATTTTTTTTTTTTTAATTCTTTAATTTTTTTGGTGCACCACTGATAAGCTTTATTTTTATTTTGTTTTGAATTTTGATTCAATGCTGCAAGTGAAAAAAATAAGCTATAGCCACATGTTGGATATAATAGATATACTGTTAAAAAAAAGCCATATCCATGTTGGATATAATGGATATAAATAAAAAAAAAACACCTTGAGGGTCAACTTGCATTCTTTTCTTTTTTCTTAATGCATTGCCGAATGTTCGGATCGGGAAAAATCGGTATCGGCAGATACTCAATATCACATGATCGGAATCGGATCGGGAGCAAAAAAATGCTATCGGGACATCCCTAACTTCTACTTTACTGGTATAACAGTAGACTACTACTTTACTGGTATAATAGTAGACTATTTCTACTTTACTGGTATAACAGTAGACTACTACTACTTTACTGTTATAACAGTAGACTATTTCTAATTGACTGGTATATTATTGGTTTCCTTACTGTAACTGAGGGGTACAATTCCCTGACTGTATTGATAAGTATGGTATCATTAAACCACTACCGCTTTATGTACTTTAATTACTGGCCATACAGTACACGATATATGAATATGATGAACACTTCCCACAATGAAATCGGTTCCAGTCAAAGGTATTAATCAAGTATTTAATGGAGCAAAAGGTACATAGGATACTTTACATTATTCTTTGAATGCACTTGTAAGGCAAAGGAGTATGCGTAGGCAAATCAATAACGAATGTCCATTCTCTGGTTACGCAGGAGGTAATTATACAACCTGAATCTTAGGGAATTATATCTATGGTGCACTAGTGATAGCGGGAGATACTGGAAGGGGTTCCCACTGGTTGTAAGCCAGCAGAGGGGGTAGAAGATCTGTCGGTAGTAGGACGTCTGGTCAACGATGACTAGGGAGACTTCAGGTACAGAAGCCGGTGCAGTAGCCTCTTGATCCACAGACGAATACAGCTTGGTTCTCTTGTAGACTGTAGCTCCACAGGGAAGAAAGCTAGGCGGCCTCAGGCTCTCTGAGCGCCGACTCGACTTGACTCCTCTCGGGGTAAATCCAACACGTGCAGGCGTCGGCGATTATCCGCTCCATAAATCACAGTACCAAAGCAAATATATTCCAGCCGCAAAGGGCTATGTAGTCGTCGGGTAGATTAATCCAGTGTACATGTCCATACGGCTCTCGCCTAGGTCTCCTCGGGTGAAAGCGCCATGCGGTCGGCCCAGCCTGGATAAGAACTCTAGCTAATACGAGAAAGCGTTGGAGATGCTGGTCACTGTAGAACTTTAACCGCACGATACACTATACACAAATAGACTATTAATGACTTAATAGAAATATGTCGCACTCAACGGTATAGCGCCAAACTCTGACAATTCAGTTACTAATTCGCACGCGGTCTCGATGCTCTATTCTGAGGCCAAACAGGCCATACTTCACCGCACGTTGTATCGTGGGTGAGGCTTCAACTTATCCGTAACATACTAAGGAAGGTAAGGGTACGGAGGTAAGGGGCTAAAAGGCTTCTACATTCACCTGCGCCGTATTTATACGCACGGTGCACAAACTAGTTCCACTCTCATTTCTGTCGCGTATCCCTGGGCAAGGGCGGGCATGTCCAGACACATCTTGACGGTGACTTTGAACCTGGCTCCGGAGGCCGGTCCCTGGCGCCGGTGGACCGCTGTCCAATAGGAGAATGAACTATTATGGTCTGGGCTAAAGGGATATTCCGTGTATATGTACAAGGAATATACAGGGGATATCAAACGATATACAAATACTATGCAATATATATCAATAAATAAATATATATATTCGGTTTAATCTGATCCTTTGTAACAGCCGCCCCCTAATTAGTCCCACCTAATTAGCTAAGCAGAGACAGATTAACCGCACTGTCCACTACTCAATGTCTGCTGTGAGGGGTCTGTCAGTTCACAAAGTCATGGGGTCATGGTCGTCATCGATGGTATCGGGGAGCCTTGGCAGTTCTATTAGCCTCGCCACGGGTCGGGTGTAGGTCCGCCCTTGGACGAGCACTTCGGCTGCTCGGACCTTTCCGTCGGCACCGGTGATCACTTTGCTTACGCGGCCGGCCGGCCACATAGCTCGGGGTAGTGACTGGTCGATAATCATGACGACTGTTCCTTCTGTCAAATTGTCTCTCTCTTTCACCCATTTCTGGCGGGTCTGTAGAGACGGTAGGTAGTGGAGTAGGAAGCTGTTCCAAAACTTGTCAGCCAGTACTGTACCTCCACATTCTTCGGCCGTTCGCTTCTTCAGGCCTGTACATTGTCTGTGGTAGCGCGGGGTCCAGCCGCGCCATCAAGAGTGTGTTGGGGGTGACTGGGTCGACATCTGCTACATCACTTGAGACGTAACCGAGGGGCTTTGAGTTCAATACTCCCTCGATCTCCGTGAGGACTGTCCTTAGGACTTCTTCCGCCATGGTCTGGGCCCCAAGCACGGCGTACAGGGCTGTCTTTATTGAACGTACTTCTCGTTCCCAGGTTCCACCGAAGTGAGGTGCGTTCGGGGGATTAAACTGGAAGTCAATCTGGTATGGAGCGAGGTGGGTCTTAAGTTCTGGGCCCATAGCTTGGAAGCTCTCTCTCAGCTCTCTTTCTCCGCCTTTGAAGTTTGTCCCGTGATCAGACAACAATATAGACGGTTTGCCTTTCCGCGATGTGAATCTTCGGAAGGCCATAGGGAATGAGTCTGTGCTCATGGTTGGAAGGAGTTCTATATGCATCGCTCGGGTGGTCATGCATTTGAATACAATACCCCACCGCTTCTCGGTGCCTCTTCCTTTCTTTATATACAGCGGGCCGAAACAGTCCATACCGGTGGAGTGAAAGGGCTTGTCGCCGAGTCGGAGGCAACAGGGAGGTAGGTCAGCCATCCGGGGTATACTGGGCTGCGCTCGCCACTTACGACAGTCTAGACAGGTTCGCTGGAAGCGCCACACTGCTTCTCTCCCTTGCAGTATCCAATAACGACGTCTGATCTCCGCGAAGACTCTCTCTGCCCCGGCGTGATGCACATCCTCGTCGTATTTCTTTATGATCAGCTCTGTGACCTTGTGTCGGCTGTTTAAGACTATCGGGTACTTGACGTCATCCGGTAAGTCTGGGGCTCTCCGCAAACGACCACCCACTCTGATGAGACCATGGGCGTCGCTCTCGGGGGCTAGGTGGAGCAGTCTGCTGTCTGATGGGACGGGCTTTGCTCCCTGTAGACAGTCTAGCTCATCGGGGAACGAGTCTCTCTGGGCTCGTTGTGGTAGAAGAAGTTCCGCTTCTTCGTAGTCAGCTGCAGTAATGTCAGTAGTGAGCTGAACCTCTGGGTGGTGCCACAGGAATGTCTTTAGCTGCGCACTCTCTAGGGTGAGGCAGTCGTCTATGTCGGGGTCTGTGGAGACGAGTGTGTTCAATCCACAGAACATAGATTTCTTGTTTTCTGCCTCCTCTTTACTCGCTTCCCGTGGGGTGGGTGTAGGCCACTCTTCTTCCGGGAGCTTGAGGAACTCTGGCCCGTCACTGTATAGGTTGTGACGGGTGAGGTCATCCAGGGACATTCCCCGGGTGATGACGTCAGCTGGGTTGTGTTTTGTGTCCACATACCTCCAGCTTGCTACTTCTGTTAAATCTTGAATCTCTGTGACTCTGACTCCCACGAAGACCTTGTATCTGCACAAATCAGACCGGATCCATGTGAGTACTGTCGTGGAGTCTGACCACAAGATTGTTCTTTGCACCGGAATGGTGAGTTCACGTTGGATTAACGTGGCGAGTTGCGCTCCTGCTAGGGCTGCGCAGAGCTCTAGACGCGGGATAGATTGTTGCTTTCGTGGGGCTATTCTTGAGCGGGCCAGGATGAAGGCAGTATGTATTTCTCCTCCCTCCTCTCGGGCACGCAAGTAGGCCACCGAGCCGTAGGCTACTTCGGAGGCGTCGCTGAAGACGTGCAGGTCCATCTGGCACGTCTCCGGCCTCACTGTGGGTGGGAAGTAGCTGCGGCGTATGTTAACACCTGGGAGTGAGCTGAGTTCCGTCTCCCACTCTCTCCATGTGGATGCAAGGTGTTCGGGTATGGGGTCGTCCCAGCCCTGGTCCTTGTCCCATAACGCTCTTACAATCATCTTTGCCCTGGTGGTGTAAGGTAGAATACATCCCAACGGGTCATATTGTCTGGCGAGTGTTCTGTATACACTCCGTCTGGTGGTCGGTAGTGCAGTCGACCTTCCCTGCTCCTTGGTCAGGGGTGTGTGTTTATAATGGAGCGAGTCTGTTTTGAAGCGCCAGACTAGTCCTAATGTCATTTCTTGGGCTTCTCCTGGGATGGTCGCCATCCAGGTCTCGCTGCTTGCTGCCTTGTCCTCGGGGGAGAGGCTGCGCAATACTTGCGGGTCGCTGCTGGCCCACTGCCTGAGATCAAAGCCGCCTTTGATCAGGGAGGCGCGGAGCTTGAGTAGAAGGGCCTCGGCTTCTTCTGGCGTCGAGACGCTTTGCAGACAGTTGTCCACGTAGAAACTATTTTCTACACTTTTTCGGACCTCTTCATCAGCTGCTGGGTCCTCTGCGACGTGTTTTTGCAGTGCAAACGTAGCACAGCATGGGCTGCATGTGGTTCCGAAAGGGAGGACTTCCCATTGATAGACGGCTGGTTGCTCATCCCCGATCCTCTCTCTCCATAGGAACCGCAGCAGGGGCTTGTCCTCCTCCACTAGTCTCACCTGCAGGAACATCCCTTTGATGTCGCCGCTGATGGCCACCTTGTCCTGGCGGAAACGTAGCAACACGCCTAGTAGGGAGGGGCCGAGTGTTGGGCCGGGCAAGAGCTCTTTATTCAGATTTTGTGATCTGATCTGGTAGCTGCAGTTGAACACAATACGATCCTTGCCGTTGTGGTGGACTTTGTGGTGCGGCACGTACCATGATTCGGTCGTCTGATCGGCCTCTTTAATGTCAATTTTCTTTATGTGTCCCGCTGTGATTAGCTTGTTAATCTCAGCGCGGTACACAGTCTCTTGAGCGGGGTCTCTGGCTAGGCGCCGCTCTGTGTTCAATAGATACCGCTCCGTCGCTTCTTTTGGGGCGTGGAAGGTGGGCATACCCTCTCGCCTCAGGAGTGGAGTTGCGTATCTCATCACTCCGTTGACTTTGACTCTCTTTGTCCCTTGCTCGAGGAGTGCTATGGCGTAAATGTCTTCCTTGGAACGAATGTCTTTCTTTTCGCTCTTAAAGGGCATTGTCTCTAGTGTCCATAGCCTCTCGACATGCTGTAGGAGGGTGGTGTCTTCTTCTGTCACTCTGGAGTGGAGGCAGCTAGTGGCTGCTGTTCGGTTAAGAGACTTAGCGAGGGGGCCTTGTAATGTCCATCCTAGGCGGGTCTCGACTGCTGCAGGACAGCCTCTGGGCCCTGTGTGGACCCGGTCTATCGGGACTATGAGGTCTGCATGGTCGGAGCCTATCAGCAGGGTCGGGGTGGCACCGTCTATGAGCGGGATAGGTAGTTGACGCAGGTGCACATATTTATCCATCAGCTTGGCGATGGGGTAGGTGTACTGCGACAGGCCTATTTCTTGGCTGGTGAAAGCATTAGTAATCCTATACCGTCTCTCTGGCTGCCCGCTTGCTGCGATAGTGAAGGAGACATTCTCGCCCTTTATCGTCTTTAGATCTCTTCTTATTGTCCGAATCGTCATCTGGTTTTCGCTCCCCCGCAGCCCCAGCTGGGCCGCAGCGGATGCGAGGAGAAGGGTCTTCTCTGACCCGTCGTCAAGGACGGCGTAAGTGTCCATGACCTTGTCTTGGTAACTCAGTGTTACGCGGACCACCTTTAAGAGCACTCGGGCGCCCCCGCTGCTGGCGGGGTCAATGTACATAACACTTGCCTTTGTGCTGCTTGAGGGTGCAGGCTTTCTTCTGTTACTGTCGTGTAGGACATCTAGGTGGGCTCCGTCACACCGACTACACCTCTTCTTTAAGCGGCACTCGGCTGCCATGTGACTGCGCGCACATCGGTAACAGCGTCGGTTGGACTTTATCCATTGACCCACTTCATCGGCGGTCATCTTCTTGAATGTGTCACATTGTGACAACCAGTGTTCTTTCTCACAGTACGGGCACACCATCTTCCACTTCTCTTTCATCGAGGGGGTACTGTGGTTCTTGCTGCTCGGTACTGGTTCTGATTGGTGCATGACGGTCACCAATCTTCGGCCATCGTTTGCTCTCCTAGGTCCCTCTCTGGAGCTTGGGGTGCTCCGCATGAACGTATCCAACCGTAGGCTGTTGACTTCTCTCGCTAGGAAGTCGGCTAGGTCTAGGAGGGATGGCTCGGGACCGTTAGGATCACGGTGGTCTCTTTGCCGCCTGAAGCGCTCTTGTCGGGCGGGCGGAAGCTTCTCTAAAATCCTCTCGACATTAGAGTTTGCGTACAGTTCGTGCATACCCTTTTCTCTTTGCGCCCCCAGCATCCCTACCAGGGATTGTACCTTGATAGACAGGTCATCTAGTGAGCGATTGTCTGTGGCTGGGGGTAGGCGATCAATATGCCTTATCTCTTGTATTACGTAATCCCATATACGTCCATATCTTTGGTCGAGTGCTGCTAGAGCCGCTGTGTATGGGGTAGTAGAGGTGGCATAGGCCAGCGCTATATTGTGCGCTCGGGGCACCTTGAGGTGCTTCAGTAGGATAGCATACTTGTACGGTTCGTCAGTTACATCGGACATCATTGTCTCTAGGCACATTCGTAGCTCGGTGTACTGTGCTCTGTTCTCGTGGGTGAAGTCCGGAAACGTCGGTGTGCCAATGTATGATGCCATGGATGGCTGGCACATCGGTGAGCGTTGGAAGAGAGGCCTCCTAGGCGAGTCTCCTCTTACGCCTCTTGGTGGGCTGGTACCTGCTGGGTACCATGGCCCGCGTATCCAGGTGCTATTCCTCGGGGCTGGTCGTGCGTCAAGCTCACCCGTGAATTGAGTCGGGGGTCTGTAGCGCAGAGCCGCGGGGGTAGAGCCTGGGCTGTACTGGACCTCCTGGTCCTGTGGAGTTCTGTGCTGCTGTCGGGCTTGACTCTCCTCCTCTCCCTCTTCTTCTTGCTCTGGCAGGACCTCTAGATCCTGTAGTCGTCTATTTAGCCTCTCCGCGGTGTAGACCGTTTCTTCCTTGTAGCTGGTCCTCGCGTGGACCGGTCGGGGAAGGAGTTCGGAGGGGGGTATAGGCTCTCTCTGGTGGTCGGGCTCAGGGTCGCTTGATCGGGTAGGGGAGGGTGCCCTGACGAGGCCCTGGAACCCTGTGCGGAGGGAGGGGGGGTCGCCCTGGCGATCAGCTGCTCCATTATCTGCGCTTGTAATCGGTCGCGCTCGGCTTCGCGCTTGGTGAGAGCGATGTCGCGCTTTGCTTCTCTTTGGGCACCGGCAGCGGCGCGCTGGGCTTCGGCGGCGGCGCGCTCTGCTTCTCTTTGGGCACCGGCAGCGGCGCGCTGGGCTTCGGCGGCGGCGCGCTCTGCTTCGGCGGCGGCGCGCTCTGCTTCGGCCCGGTCTCTTACCATATTCTCTTCCGTCTGAAGGCGTCTAATCTCTAGACGTATACGATCTTCGTCGCTCCGTTGCTGTGCTTGAAGGCGTTCTCTTTCCATGGAAGAATGTTCGCGCTCGCTAAGCATCTGTGCTTGGAGTCGATCGCGCTCTGTAGAGGCTGCTAGGCTGGCGAGGAATGCCTGTGCCAGCATCTTGTCCGCCCCGCTGGGGGAAGATGCTGGTTGAGGTGATCCGCTCCTGGCAGTACTCGTTGGAGATCTGTTCTCCTGTGGCGAGTCCTGGAGATCCATCTCCTGGGTGCTCTCCTCTTCTTGTAACGGGTAGAGTTCCATCCCTGGAGAGCTGTCTTTATCCTGGAGCTCTCCGGGGACTACTTCTTCGGTCTTGGCGGGGGGTAAAGTCGTGTTGGGTCCCTCCTGGTCCCTACCGTGAGCTTGGTCAGTTACATTAGAACCCACTAGGGCCTCTATTGGCGGGGTAACCTGGGCGATAGGGTCGGACATAATTTTACTATCTACTTGTTCCGCGTTTACCGTCTGTAGAAGGCTAGGTAGTATACTGGCAACGTAATCCTCTAAGTACTGAGGTGTCTGCCGTCTACGCTGCGGGCGATCTACTTTAGGAGAACCGTTTTGTGGAGTGTTCATCATAGGCCATGTCAATATTAATACCACTATATTAATATTACACTAGTTACCCTCCGGCTCGAAGGACCAATTGTAACTGAGGGGTACAATTCCCTGACTGTATTGATAAGTATGGTATCATTAAACCACTACCGCTTTATGTACTTTAATTACTGGCCATACAGTACACGATATATGAATATGATGAACACTTCCCACAATGAAATCGGTTCCAGTCAAAGGTATTAATCAAGTATTTAATGGAGCAAAAGGTACATAGGATACTTTACATTATTCTTTGAATGCACTTGTAAGGCAAAGGAGTATGCGTAGGCAAATCAATAACGAATGTCCATTCTCTGGTTACGCAGGAGGTAATTATACAACCTGAATCTTAGGGAATTATATCTATGGTGCACTAGTGATAGCGGGAGATACTGGAAGGGGTTCCCACTGGTTGTAAGCCAGCAGAGGGGGTAGAAGATCTGTCGGTAGTAGGATGTCTGGTCAACGATGACTAGGGAGACTTCAGGTACAGAAGCCGGTGCAGTAGCCTCTTGATCCACAGACGAATACAGCTTGGTTCTCTTGTAGACTGTAGCTCCACAGGGAAGAAAGCTAGGCGGCCTCAGGCTCTCTGAGCGCCGACTCGACTTGACTCCTCTCGGGGTAAATCCAACACGTGCAGGCGTCGGCGATTATCCGCTCCATAAATCACAGTACCAAAGCAAATATATTCCAGCCGCAAAGGGCTATGTAGTCGTCGGGTAGATTAATCCAGTGTACATGTCCATACGGCTCTCGCCTAGGTCTCCTCGGGTGAAAGCGCCATGCGGTCGGCCCAGCCTGGATAAGAACTCTAGCTAATACGAGAAAGCGTTGGAGATGCTGGTCACTGTAGAACTTTAACCGCACGATACACTATACACAAATAGACTATTAATGACTTAATAGAAATATGTCGCACTCGACGGTATAGCGCCAAACTCTGACAATTCAGTTACTAATTCGCACGCGGTCTCGATGCTCTATTCTGAGGCCAAACAGGCCATACTTCACCGCACGTTGTATCGTGGGTGAGGCTTCAACTTATCCGTAACATACTAAGGAAGGTAAGGGTACGGAGGTAAGGGGCTAAAAGGCTTCTACATTCACCTGCGCCGTATTTATACGCACGGTGCACAAACTAGTTCCACTCTCATTTCTGTCGCGTATCCCTGGGCAAGGGCGGGCATGTCCAGACACATCTTGACGGTGACTTTGAACCTGGCTCCGGAGGCCGGTCCCTGGCGCCGGTGGACCGCTGTCCAATAGGAGAATGAACTATTATGGTCTGGGCTAAAGGGATATTCCGTGTATATGTACAAGGAATATACAGGGGATATCAAACGATATACAAATACTATGCAATATATATCAATAAATAAATATATATATTCGGTTTAATCTGATCCTTTGTAACACTTACTAATGTGAGGGCCGACAATCCACTCCACTGGTCAAATTACTTACTCGTGAGTAGTACGTCCGTTGATAAAGAAAAGCAATGTCCACAGCCGCTCCAGTGCAAAGTAAAGATATCCAAATGGTTTATTTGCAAAGTCTCTCTTTACAGAAGTGGTCCTAAATCTACTTTCCTAAATATTCCTGTCACTACTACAAATACTACTAGAAGTGGCTCCTACTAGCTACAAGTACTAATACAAGCTGTATTATGGGGAAGGAGTCATTTCTGTATTCAGCAGCTGTCTATTGGAACAGTCTGCCAAGTGACCTGAAAATCGTAGACAATGCCGTTAGATTCAAGTCCAGCCTGAAGACATGGCTCAAAAGGGACTCAAAAGGCACACTCGGCACATTTCCAGCACGGCACGCCAAAGATTAGCCGGCTCTGGCCCGTTAATGGTTGCCGGGCCAGAGCCGACTCCGGCTCGCAAAAGATTAGCCGGCTCTGGCCCGTTAATGGTTGCCGGGCCAGAGCCGACTCCGGCTCGCCAAAGATTAGCCGGCTCTGGCCCGTTAATGGTTGCCGGGCCAGAGCCAACTCCGGCTCGCCAAAGATTAGCCGGCTCTGGCCCGGTAATGGTTGCCGGGCCAGAGCCGACTCCGGCTCGCCAAAGATTAGCCGGCTCTGGCTCGGTAATGGGTTGCCGGGCCAGAGCCAAAATTTCAGTCAAGCGACGCCGCCCCCACACACACATGCTACTGCATCAAAGTTACTACTTTTGATTAACAAAAGCATTCGTTTTGTGGCATTAACGTTATATAGTTACATGTTCAATAACATCAGCGTATTTACCGGACCATAGCAAGGCAAGCATTACTCAATTCATATCTCAGTTCCTCCGCTCAGAGCGTGCTGAGTTGTGCCCATTCTGCGGTCTGTTAATAAAGTTTATAGAACGAAGGGCTTTTATTATAACATTCGTTGCAGTAAAATCATTATGCCTCGTTTAGTACTCCTGCGGAGCGCTGCAGTCCCCTGTTGGCCGGCGGGGAGCTAACATTATTAGCTTTGTTGATCTCGGAACAGGAAGTAAAACACGAATACCGATTGGTGGTAACAGCAGAGGCGGGTGCAAGCGGTGTGATTGGCAGAATCGACTGTCAATCAAAATTGTTCCGTTGAGACCACCGCAACACTTCCGGGATTCTGAAATCGGGGAGGAGAGAGCGGGGGCCTGCAGACTGCAGCCTGCAGTCTGTCAATAAAGCTTTCAATCAATCAATCAGACAAATGCATAGAAAAGCCCTTATTATAACCAAATAACAAAAAATGATATGATTGTTTATGAAAATGTTTTAGCCCTATGCTTGACTATTATTTTAGCCATGGCAACAAATAAAATAATAATAATAAAATGAATAAATAAAATATTAAATAAATAGGCTACACGTCTCTCTTTTTGTGTTACAAATTGTGCTCACCGATATGAACATAGGCCTCTTTACTTACTTAAAAAAAGGAAACATCAAGAAATATGTTTATGGTATTAATTCCACCATGCCATATCTCTCAACCAGAACTCTCAACCAAAGCAATAGACCACTACACTTCCGCGTTACATTGAAATCGGGGAGGAGAGAGCGGGGGGGGCCTCATAGCAGCCTGTTGATGTAGCCTCATTAAGCTAACGTTAGCTGCACTCATAGCAGTGTGTTGATGTAGCCTCATAAAGCTAACGTTAGCTGCACTCATAGCAGCCTGTTGATGTAGCCTCATAAAGCTAACGTTAGCTGCACTCATAGCAGCGTGTTGATGTAGCCTCATAAAGCTAACGTTAGCTGCACTCATAGCAGCCTGTTGATGTAGCCTCATAAAGCTAACGTTAGCTGCACTCATAGCAGCCTGTTGATGTAGCCTCATAAAGCTAACGTTAGCTGCACGCATAGCAGTGTGTTGATGTAGCCTCATAAAGCTAACGTTAGCTGCACTCATAGCAGCCTGTTGATGTAGCCTCATAAAGCTAACGTTAGCTGCACTCATAGCAGCGTGTTGATGTAGCCTCATAAAGCTAACGTTAGCTGTACTCATAGCAGCCTGTTGATGTAGCCTCATAAAGCTAACGTTAGCTGCACTCATAGCAGCGTGTTGATGTAGCCTCATAAAGCTAACATTAGCTGCACTCATAGGAGCCTGTTGATGTATCCTCATAAAGCTAACATTAGCTGCACTCATAGCAGCCTGTTGATGTAGCCTCATAAAGCTAACGTTAGCTGCACTCATAGCAGCGTGTTGATGAAGCCTCATAAAGCTAATGTTAGCTGCACTCATAGGAGCCTGTTGATGTAGCCTCATAAAGCTAACGTTAGCTGCACTCATAGCAGCATGTTGATGTAGCCTCATAAAGCTAATATTAGCTGCACTCATAGCAGCGTGTTGATGTAGCCTCATAAAGCTAACATTAACTGCACTCATAGCAGCGTGTTGATGTAGCCTCATAAAGCTAACATTAGCTGCACTCATAGGAGCCTGTTGATGTAGCCTCATAAAGCTAATGTTAGCTGCACTCATAGCAGCGTGTTGATGTAGCCTCATAAAGCTAACATTAGCTGCACTCATAGGAGCCTGTTGATGTAGCCTCATAAAGCTAACGTTAGCTGCACTCATAGCAGCGTGTTGATGTAGCCTCATAAAGCTAACATTAGCTGCACTCATAGGAGCCTGTTGATGTAGCCTCATAAAGCTAACGTTAGCTGCACTCATAGCAGCCTGTTGATGTAGCCTCATAAAGCTAACGTTAGCTGCACTCATAGCAGCATGTTGATGTAGCCTCATAAAGCTAACGTTAGCTGCACTCATAGCAGCCTGTTGATGTAGCCTCATAAAGCTAACGTTAGCTGCAATCATAGCAGCGTGTTGATGTAGCCTCATAAAGCTAACGTTAGCTGCACTCATAGCAGCGTGTTGATGTAGCCTTGTAAAGCTAACATTAGCTGCACTCATAGGAGCCTGTTGATGTAGCCTCATAAAGCTAACGTTAGCTGCACTCATAGCAGCCTGTTGATGTAGCCTCATAAAGCTAACGTTATCTGCACTCATAGCAGCGTGTTGATGTAGCCTCATAAAGCTAACGTTAGCTGCACTCATAGCAGCCTGTTGATGTAGCCTCATAAAGCTAACATTAGCTGCACTCATAGCAGCGTGTTGATGTAGCCTCATAAAGCTAACGTTAGCTGCACTCATAGCAGCCTGTTGATGTAGCCTCATAAAGCTAACATTAGCTGCACTCATAGCAGCGTGTTGATGTAGCCTCATAAAGCTAACGTTAGCTGCACTCATAGCAGCCTGTTGATGTAGCCTCATAAAGCTAACGTTAGCTGCACTCATAGCAGCCTGTTGATGTAGCCTCATAAAGCTAACGTTAGCTGCACTCATAGCAGCGTGTTGATGAAGCCTCATAAAGCTAACATTAGCTGCACTCATAGGAGCCTGTTGATGTAGCCTCATAAAGCTAACGTTAGCTGCACTCATAGCAGCGTGTTGATGAAGCCTCATAAAGCTAACGTTAGCTGCACTCATAGGAACCTGTTGATGTAGCCTCATAAAGCTAACGTTAGCTGCACTCATAGCAGCCTGTTGATGTAGCCTCATAAAGCTAAAGTTAGCTGCACTCATAGCAGCGTGTTGATGTAGCTTCATGATAAGAGCTACAGGTAGTCTCTATATATCTCAATCACCTACTTGAGATATAAACCCGCGGCCGCTCGATATCCCCCGGCGAGGTGCTAAACTCGCCAAGTTCTCGAGTCAATTACTATTTCTGTCAAGATTACTTCAAGTCACTGGTCTAGTTATCTCCAGTTGATATGAAATGTAAGTATGAAGAGTTGTTAATCTCTTCTTGTTTGTAATAAACCGAATGTATGTCTAGGAGAACTTTTATATGCCTATAATAAACATAATATTATTATTATCATCATCATCATTATTATCATTTTACGAAAGGACTTGTAATACTGCTCATTTGAAAGCTTGGTTGTATTACTACTTTGTTAATAAGTATTACCACTGTACTAACACGTAATCATTGCTTGCACGCCCCAGTACCTCCTGTCCTCCTCTCCTCCTCCGCCAGCGGGACCGACCATCCAATCCTGCAGTGATTTAGACGATCGATTTGCCACATAGCTCGACAGAGTCCGTCGGACACAGAGATACCGGAACCCGCAAACAACAAACATTGTCATGTATAGTATTTATACAGTACATAGCATATATATATATATATATATATATATATATATATATATATATAATATATATCTTCTAGCTGAAAAGCATTAACCAGTCAATTGATTCAATCTGTACCATAGGACATAGTCACCTTAGAGGAAATCAGGGCGTCGGCCAGCATCGTGGCCCATTGCTGGCAGAAAGCAGTGCTCGAACTCAATGGATTATAGAAAGTCATCTTTATTTTAAAGGAAGTTACAAAAAAGGACTGTTTTGGAAATGTCCATTACTGTTTAAAAGATTATATAATACAAAACATCTCATCTCTTAAGATCGCAAAGGCCTGACACGGCTTGTGCCTGCCATGGAAAACTCTGAAATTCTGGTCTCTCGAATGGGAGCAGTCATTTTTATATCATGTCAAGACCTCTGTTCTATTGGCCCAAAAACAGTGATATCACTGTGATGTCATTTCACTAGCCAACCAACGTACACTACACAATGACCAACTCTCCTCCCCTCCTAGTTGTCATTGGCTGCCGTCTACTCCACTGATTTGTAACAGTAACAGAGTGGAAAGTCCCTCTGGAGCAGAGCCGTACATTCCTCTGGGCTCCAGTCAGTATTGAGAGGGAAGAACTGGCCTGTGTAGTGTACAATATACAATATACCTGTACTATATACAATATACAATATATATTGTATATTGTATTGTATATATATATATATATATATATATATATATATATATATATATATATATATATATATATATATATATACAATATACCTGTACCAATCATTGGTTACATGTTTTACTCTATGCAGGCAGGACAGGCAAGAGTTAACATGTGCCGACCTGCTCTCAGCTCGGGCCTGCTCTTAGCTCAAGGCCACAGATAGAGAGAGCACATTCCCCCCCCCTCTAACAGAGACTGCACTTATCAAAAAAGGCTTCTGCCTCCATTCCGACTGCACATTAACTGTAACATAGTTTTAAAGTGTATAAAGAATATACAGGTCACATACATAGCTCCAATCATATATAAAACAAGGGCTAACTCTGCAGGATAGATAGATCTATGCATTCTTCATTCCATTCCGCGTTTCTGCCGTGTTTCTTCTCAATTCCTTTCTTTTATATTTTATTTTTTTATAATTTTTTAAACAAACATAAACAAACACACGATAAGATATACAAGCATTAATTGTCAGAGCACATCCAATGAAATCACATTTTAGTTAATTGTCTTATATAAGATATACCCCTAATACCTGTTATCTAAAAACCTACACACATATGCTCCAGCTCGAACCCCCCCCTCCCGGACCCCACCTTGGGTAGTACCTCCATTATCCCTCGCACCTAACCAGACACTACCATTATAAGCTAGCTTTTATTCTCTCCACCACTTCTAACCACATTGACATTTTGGATTCATTGAGACCCAGAATTCTTGCTGTAGATATTTCTTGATAAATCACATCGAGATATGTAAGAAACCAAACTTTCCGGCACATTTTTTCCGGTTGAAACCAGCGTGATGCGATCAGCTTTTTAGCTACTGTGATACCCGATAAAACCAATCTCTTTAGCTGTGGATTTACTGCAAACTCAAAAACATCATTCAATAGTAATACCGAGGGGTGTACAGGTATATTCCAAGATACGAGTTTTGATAATTGTTGGGTCACATCTTTCCAGAATGTCTTAACACTTTGGGTGCCGGGACCCGTCTTTAGACGTCTTTGCTGGCCATGCTAAAGTTGCCGGGGGACGCTGTACGTCGTCTTTATATCAATATTTCAAAAATCTGCGATCGGATTCATAATGTCCCTCCGCTGGCCTGAGATTCACCAGCAGGACCCACTGAGCTCTCTGGCGGTTCAGGAGCGCCATCTGGTGGCCGATCGCGCAACCGCTTAACAGGAAGCGCAGTAGAGGTTGTGCTAGATGTCCGTATTGCTTCCGGCCACTCGGGATAGATTCCGGCACTCTAGCTCGTCACACTACATAGCGATCGATTGCCAATAACTCGATAAACAACATGATTTGGACGTATATACCATTATACAAGCTGGAGATGGACCGGGTAATAATATATCCCATAATGATAAAATTTCTACTCGACGATGATCGCCCAACGGCGCGCGGAGACTGGGGTGAGTTTCAGCGTGTAACGTTACCGTCTTCGATAATAACTGATATTATCAACATTTGACCCACATTAGATGATTGGTATAACGCTGCCCACGGAATTATAAACGCCCCCTCGCCCATCCGGTCAACATCAGATGACGTGTAGTAACTTCTAGAAGTACGTCTAGTTGGAATTTTTTATATCGCGCTGATTGCCATCAAACTGTATTTCATCATCAATATAATGCATTTGGGGCTATATATCACGTTCTGGAGAAAGCTGCAGAAAGAGATGAAAACATACTTATACATTAGACCATACTTTACTATGAATATGTGAATGAAAAAGTTTAACGTTGCTACACAATGAACAATACATATAGGACTTTGAATGGGCCCTAATAATGGCAATGTAGCAATAGAATTTAAAAAGTTATAGCCCTGCAAAGAAGGGGACTTTCTCCATAGACAAATAGCGCTGGCAATCTATGGTATATCATTAATTTAACCTTAGGCAACCAAAGTGTTAACTGGTGGGCAGTCCCAATACATGTGCATAAATGTCCCTTCGTCCCCATTTGTACATTGGGAGCATTTGGAGTCTTGTTTAAGACCCATTCTGCACAGTCTTATAGGAGTCAAGTATGTCCTGTGAATATAGTTAAGATTGATTTGTTGATGGTCCGGGTTCCTTGATGTAAGTCGGACATTTGCCCAGGCTCCTTGCCAATCAAAGTCATTTTCCAGGTCTGGTATATCCCTCCTCCAGGCAGAGTCTAGTTGGAGGGTTTCATACGAGGACGTTAGTAATTGATGATAAAAATCTGAAACAAAACCTCTCGATGTCTCTCTTTCATAGAAGAATTTGTGGTATCTGTGGTGTTCAATTGGTATGTCTAATGGAACACCGTGAGACTTCAAACATAGCTGTAACTGTATGTAAAAAAGCCATGTGGACTTGGTGAGATTACATTTTTTGCGTATTTCTTTATAACTACAAAAACCCTGTTTGTTAAAAACATCCCCTAATGAGTGTATGCCTTGCTCTTCCCATATAGGGAATCTTATAGGTAGTTTTTCAATTAAGAGTGCATTGTTATTGAATAAGGGAGTATGATTGTGCCATTTATGTGGGTTAGGATTTTTTTTTGTGTTTCACGCCATATCCGGATCGCATGAGTAATTATGGGGCCAAATTTCCGTTCACAGTGCTTGATTGGTAGTTTAGTGTATGAATGAATGAATGAAAACTTTATTTAACAGATTGCAGAATGGGTACAATACAGTACGGCTCAATACATACAATTGTTAAGGGGATGCAGACCTGAGAAAGACGTTTGTCTTGTTTCCATCAGGGTCCCCCATTTTCAATTCATATAGACATATATGACATACATGACATACAGATAGTCAGTACTGCTACATCTATACATTTATGACATACCAGATTTGCAAATACAGTACTGTTTGTGATACAGAAGGAGTCAAGAAAAGGGAGTATATACATTTGACGTAGAAACTGTACATTGGAGGAGGTTGGGTGGGGGGGGTTGGGTACATTGGGATATTGACAACCATACTGGGTAATTTACATTGGAGGTGGTTGGGGGGGGGGGGGCGGGGGGCACACTGTATAAACAAGTAACACTGTACATTGAGGGGGGGGGGGGGAGGAGACACTGTACAAACAAACACAATTGTACATTGAACTATTGACAAAACCATACTAGGTAAATGACTGTACATTGGAGGGGGTTGGGTTAGGATATTTACAGGGGCCAGTGTTGAATTGCAGTCTCCCGTAGGTGTCCCTTGAGAGAGGTTTTGAAAGTGGGTAGTGATCCACATTCCTTTACAGCTTTGGGTAGGGCGTTCCACATTGATGTGGCATAATTGCGAAACGTGTTTAGTCCCTTATTTGAGCCGAATCTGGGTTTAACATGATTTGTGGAGCTCCCTCTGGTGTTGTGATCGTGGTATTCACTGACCTTTGGGAAGTATTTTGACATGTACATGGGTACCTTGGTCGTGTAGTGTATCTTGTAGACCAGGCCCATTGCAAGTTGTTGTACTCTGTCGTCTACTCTAAGCCATCCTAGGTTGTCGAAGTGGGCAGGGGTGAGGTGGGTTCTAGGAGTAAGGTCAAGCAGTAGTCTGACCAGTTTGTTTTGAGATGTTTGTAATTTTGTTTTTAGCGCCTTTGAGGTGCTTTGGTACCATGAGGTGCAAGCATAGTCGTAGTACCCCTGAATGAGTGCTCCTGCCAGAGTCTTCAGGGTGTTCTTGTTTACCAGAGAGGAGATCCGGTACAAGAATCGAGTTCGTTGGTTGACTTTTTTTATTACATTGGATGCCATTTTGTCACAGGAGAGATTAGCCTCTAGGATGGAACCCAGGTAGGTATGCTATGTCCTTCAGTCTATGTGGGGCTACTATGTTTTCTTCTAATTTTCTCCAGGATACTAATGCTTGGGGGTCAAACCATGTTGTCAATGGTCTTAATGTGTACGCCTTAAAATATTGGAAAAAATCTGGAAATGCCATGCCACCATCTGCTTTATTTCTCTGTGCAGTGGATCTTTTTATACGTGGTGGTTTGTTATTCCAAATAAATTTGTATGTGGAGGAGTGTAATCTTTTCCAGTAACCCTCTGGAGGGGGTAACGGTAGCATTGAACTGAAGAAGTTGATTCTAGGTAGTACATCCATCTTAACTATTGATATCCGTGCTTGTACTGTGTTTTTAAGTTTTGCCCACCTATCAAGGTCGTCTTTGATTTTGTTTTGGATTTTTGTGTAATTGTGCTTCACCGTTTGTCTTATGGTGGGGAATATTTCCACTCCCAAGCATCTAAAATGTTTTACCATCGGTATCTCTCCTGGGAGGGTTATATCTTTTTTTGCAGGGGTGTTAAGTGGAAGGAAAGCCGACTTCGGCCAATTTATCTTAAATCCCGATAAATCACCAAAGTTCTCAATCAACTTGAGCAGATGAGGCAATGTGGTGTTGGGGTTTTGCATGAACAATATTACGTCGTCCGCATATAAACTAATTTTATGTTGTGTGCCCTTGATTACGATTGGTTCTATGGGTTGGGATTGTCTTATATATTGTGCTAAAGGCTCTAATGATAGATTGAATAGTCCGGGACTAAGAGGGCAACCCTGTCTGGCTGAGCGTGATACCGGAAAGATTTTGGAGATGATTGTACCTGTTGTAATCATGGCCGATGGGTCTTTGTATAATACTTTAATCATATCAATGAATCCTTTTCCTAACCCCATCCTTTCTAATACTGCCCATAGATACGACCATTCCAGCCTGTCAAAGGCTTTCATAGCATCCAGGGACAGCATCGCCTTAGGTATGGTGTCATCCTTGTCAGCATCTAGTACGTGCAGTATTCGTCTTATGTTATCAGTGATCAGGCGGCCTCTTATGAAGCCAGTTTGGTCCGGGTGAACTAAAGACGTCATATGCTTTTGTAATCTGATGGCTAATACCTTAGAGTACAGTTTGATATCGGTTCCGAGGAGGCTTAAAGGTCTATAACTACCGCACTCGTTGGGGTCTTTGTCTTTTTTAAGGAGGACTGTTATGAGTGCAATATTGTCATTCTTATGGAAGTTCCCCTCCTTGACTGAGTATAAGATCATATTTAGTAATAAGGGTCCAATTATGTCCCAACAAGAAAGGTACATTTCTGATGGGATACCGTCTCTTCTCAATTCCTTTCTGACTGGGCATTACCAGCCAGAATACATATCACATCTAGACACCTATAGTAACATATGCCTAGATTTAAAACAAATATATACAATAAACCTATTGTATTGATTCCATTCATTCCATTGATTCCATTCTCCAGGATCACGCAAGATATTGTAGTGTACACAAGTTACTGTTCCCGAGTCCACAGTCCATAGTTCTCACAGTTTTACACAAGTGGGAGGAAGAATCTACAGACATTCCTCATAATCATATATAAGAACAGGATGTCATAATAACCAGTGTCACTAGTTGGCTGTGACACTTTACACCCCCTCTGTCATCCTGGTCGGTCATTTTCCATTGTCTTAATAGCGTCTGTACTGGGGGATGAGATGGCGATTGCGGGGTCACGTGGCTGTGACTCTCCACACCCCCTCTGTCATCTTGGTTCCCTGTTACCCTGGTAGCCGGCGGGAAGACTTGCATCTGTTGTTCCCTGGCAGGACGGCTCGACAGGATAGGGGTCACGTTGTTGCTTGGTATCCGGCGGGAAGACTTGCATCTGTTGTTCCCGGCCAACGCACCTGAAGACAACACCAGGTGGTCATCTTGTGGTCATCTTGGTCATCTTGGTCATCTTGGTCATCTTGGTCATCTTGGGGTCACCCCCTCTGACCTCTTGGATCTCTCCCATAGTTTGAGGTAGGTTGAATTGTCACTTCTCGGGCGACCCCACGGGTCCCCGAGAATTGTAGCAGCAGTCCTCTATTGAAGTGTGGTTGGACTGGTCGTGTGACCCTGTCCGTAGGCCTCGCAGGACATCACAGATACGGTCCACAGAGGACCCATTTCTTTTCTCTCTTTCAGGTCCATTCAGGGCTCTCGTCGCCCTGTAACCTGGGTCCAGGCCGATGTCTCTCTGTCCGGTCTAGGAGGTCTAGGAGGTCTAGGAGGTCTAGGAGGTCTAGGTGAGGACCTTGAGGATGCTCTGGAGCTTGACCTATCCCGGTCTTCCTCCATTTCTGAGTTCTGATCTGGGTCAGTATATTCCTTTTTGCCATTCGCTGCGTCGTCCACTTACTCCGGGGGACCCCCCCGTCTAAGAATGCTCCTGGCCCGAAATAGGGCAGGTTCTGATCCTTCCGGTCCGAACTGTACTGTCGGTCTCCTTGGTGTATCCTAAGGAGGGAGGTCGGTTCATTCCAGGATCGCAACATATTCACTTTGATCATCTGATCCTTTATAGAGCGTATAGCTCTCTCTGCCACCCCGTTCGTATTGGGCTGGTAGGGTACAGAGTATTGGGCCATTACACCCGCTTCCTCCAGTAGTTTCAGTCCTGCTTTCAGATACTGCTATTCGTCCCGATGGCACTGGTTCAGATTTTGTCCCCCTTACCATCGCACATTGTTCACAGGCCTTTCGGACTGTTGTTTCCATCCATTTCCTTCTTGCACAGGGGGTCAACCCTGTGTTGTGCTTGTCTCGGTCCAGACTGGGTAGTTAGTGACTGTTATGTCTGGTGTTAGCTCTGGCTAGTTAGCCTGCTTGTAGATTCAGGCTATGTAGCCTCTTATAGACTCAGCTCCTGCTGATAACACCAGCCTGTATTATTACGCTGGTTCCACTTCCGTCACAGTAGCAGGACTTATGCAGGACTTATTCTGATTTTAAGTAAACATTAGGTTACTTCTAGTTCAGGTGACCTGTTACCTGTTTTTCTACTTAGGTTTCGACTGTAAGTAAACATTACGTTACCCTTTAGTCGTGAGTAAACGCTACTTTAATCACAAAAATATACTTTAAGTGTGATTTTTTCTTTGAGTAGAACCTTCTACGTTAGGTTTTTGACTTTAAGTAAACATTACGTTACTTTTTAGTCGTGAGTAAACTTTTACTGCAATCACAAAAATATACTTTAAGTGTGATTCTTTCTTTGAGTAGAACCTTCTACGTTAGGTTTTTGACTTTAAGTAAACATTATGTTACTTTTTAGTCATGAGTAAACTTTTACTGCAATCACAAAAATATACTTTAAGTGTGATTCTTTCTTTGAGTAGAACCTTCTACGTACGTTTTTTGACTTTAAGTAAACATTACGTTACTTTTTAGTCGTGAGTAAACTTTTACTGCAATCACAAAAATATACTTTAAGTGTGATTCTTTCTTTGAGTAGAACCTTCTACGTTATGTTTTTGGCTTTAAGTAAACATTACGTTACTTTTTAGTCATGAGTAAACTTTTACTGCAATCACAAAAATATACTTTAAGTGTGATTCTTTCTTTGAGTAGAACCTTCTACGTTAGGTTTTTGACTTTAAGTAAACATTACATTACTTTTTAGTCGTGAGTAAACTTTTACTGCAATCACAAAAATATACTTTAAGTGTGATTCTTTCTTTGAGTAGAACCTTCTACGTTAGGTTTTTGACTTTAAGTAAACATTACGTTACTTTTTAGTCGTGAGTAAACTTTTACTGCAATCACAAAAATATACTTTAAGTGTGATTCTTTCTTTGAGTAGAACCTTCTACGTTAGGTTTTTGACTTTAAGTAAACATTACGTTACTTTTTAGTCGTGAGTAAACTTTTACTGCAATCACAAAAATATACTTTAAGTGTGATTCTTTCTTTGAGTAGAACCTGCTACGTTAGGTTTTTGACTTTAAGTAAACATTACGTTACTTTTTAGTCGTGAGTAAACTTTTACTGCAATCACAAAAATATACTTTAAGTGTGATTCTTTCTTTGAGTAGAACCTTCTACGTTAGGTTTTTGACTTTAAGTAAACATTACGTTACTTTTTAGTCGTGAGTAAACTTTTACTGCAATCACAAAAATATACTTTAAGTGTGATTCTTTCTTTGAGTAGAACCTTCTACGTTAGGTTTTTTCAAATCTGTAATTAATTTTACTCCAGAGGCACCTGACAGCAGTCATTTCGGTTCATATTCTTTCGGCTTTTGATACCTATTTAAATAGTATAAAGCCCAACTCACTTGAACTCATGTTCTAAGCCCCAGAACCTCCAATCCGTTTTGACAGACCTATAAACCAGTGACTTGGTATGCTGAAGCTTCCGAGCCCCCACAAATCTGATAGGCCCGTCGGATATAGAGACCCTGATGCTCGCTCTGTCCCCCCGCGTCAAGGTGCTAAGCTTGATGAGAGTTTGCAGAGTCTCAATTTTTATCCATAGGCGCTGGTGAGTGTACATCTCATGCAGCTGATATGGTTGGTAGGGTGCTAACCTACCAAATAGTTACTGTCAGGAAATCCCTTCTGAATGAAATAGATTACAAATTCACTTTACTTTACTCTGGGTTTAGAGCAAGGACGGACATCTTTACATATTATACTTAAAATATATACAAAATGCATGTAGTATTCTATGTCATGTTTCTTCCTAAATGACAATAACAATATATATTATTCCTCTTGACAGATGAGCTGTATGTCAAGTGCAGTTTGCACTTGCTTGAGTGTCATGTGTCAGGGCCCCAGAAGGTAAGGATACTATTGATTCTCCTTCCGGGCTTTGAATCCCTCCATTTTTGTCCTCACCTCTGCTTGCTGTTCTGGGGTTAGTGCGGCCCACTCGTCTGCAGGTAGGTATTGGTACTTCTTTTTCCCTGTTCTGTCCTTGGTTGTTTTCGGGGGGAACTCCTGGGAGGCCCCCCTTTTGTCAGATAGCATTTTGACTTGGTCATACAGCATACATTCGATACGTAACTGGTCTTGTGACCATGCTGCGCATCGGGCTGCCAGTAGGTTACCCCCTGGGACTCCTCTGAATAGCTTTTCAAGCAGTAAGCATGATCCTTGCATAGGTGTTCCATTCATGACTGATCCTGCTGCAACATTGAGAGACATGCTCCCGTCTCGCACCTGTGGGATTAGTTTCTCCACCATGTTATCCCCTGGATCTTGACCGGGGGTCCTTACTTCTCTTTCCATCAGTTGGGCCATTGAGGCCCTTTCGGGGATCTCTAGTCCTTTGAGATGTCTCAACATGCGAGCTAGCGTCTCTTGTGCTTGCATCTCCTGAGCGAGCATCTGCTGCGCCAGCTTCTCATGAGCTAGCATCTGCTGCGCCAGCTTCTTCTGAGCTACCTGTGCCAACTTCTCCTGAGCTAGCATCTTCTGCGCCAGCTTCTTCTGAGCTAGCGTCTGTTGCACTAGCATCTGTTGTCCTAGCGTCTTCCGTGCTAGCATCTCTTGTGCTAGCTTCTCTTGTGCTAGCTTCTCCTGAGCTAGCGTTGGTTGCGCCAGCTCCTCCTGAGCTAGCATCTCCTGTGCTAGCTTCTCTTGTGCTAGCTTCTCCTGAGCTAGCATTGGTTGCGCCAGCTCCTCCTGAACTAGCATCTCTTGTGCTAGCTTCTCTTGTGCTAGCTTCTCCTGAGCTAGCGTTGGTTGCGCCAGCTCCTCCTGAGCTAGCATCTCCTGGGCTAGCTTCTCTTGTGCTAGCTTCTCCTGAGCTAGCGTTGGTTGCGCCAGCTCCTCCTGAGCTAGCATCTCCTGTGCTAGCTTCTCTTGTGCTAGCTTCTCCTGAGCTAGCGTTGGTTGCGCCAGCTCCTCCTGAGCTAGCATCTCCTGGGCTAGCTTCTCTTGTGCTAGCTTCTCCTGAGCTAGCGTTGGTTGCGCCAGCTCCTCCTGAGCTAGCGTTGGTTGCGCCAGCTCCTCCTGAGCTAGCATCTCCTGGGCTAGCTTCTCTTGTGCTAGCTTCTCCTGAGCTAGCGTTGGTTGCGCCAGCTCCTCCTGAGCTAGCATCTCCTGTGCTAGCTTCTCTTGTGCTAGCTTCTCCTGAGCTAGCGTTGGTTGTGCCAGCTCCTCCTGAGCTAGCATCTCCTGGGCTAGCTTCTCTTGTGCTAGCTTCTCCTGAGCTAGCGTTGGTTGCGCCAGCTCCTCCTGAGCTAGCATCTCCTGGGCTAGCTTCTCTTGTGCTAGCTTCTCCTGAGCTAGCGTTGGTTGCGCCAGCTCCTCCTGAGCTAGCATCTCCTGTGCTAGCTTCTCTTGTGCTAGCTTCTCCTGAGCTAGCGTCGGTTGCTAGCTCCGGCTATTTAGCCTGCTGTTAGCTCCTGGCTTTGTTAGCCTGTGGTGAGCCAGTTAGCTCTTGGCTAGTTAGCCATCAATTCACTCTTGGCTTGTTAGCCTGTTGTGAGCTAGTTAGCTCTCGTCTGGCTAGTGCCAGCTCATTAGCTTGTGGCTAGTTAGCCTGCATTCCAAGTGGACTCCGTTTTGGTTGCCTCATGTAGCCTCGGGCTAGGTAGCCATCCAGTTAGCATTCAGTTCACTCCTGGCTTGTCAGCCCGTTTTCCAGTGAGCGCCGTTTTGGCAGCCTCACGTAGCCTCGGGCTAGGTAGCCATCCAGTTAGCATTCAGTTCGCTTGTGGCTAGTTAGCCTGTGTTCCAGTGAGCGCCGTTTTGGCAGCCTCACATAGCCTCGGGCTAGGTAGCCATCCAGTTAGCATTCAGTTCGCTTGTGGCTAGTTAGCCTGTGTTCCAGTGAGCGCCGTTTTGGCAGCCTCACGTAGCCTTCAATTCACTTGTGGCTAGTTAGCCTGTGTCCCTGTGGGCGCCGTTTTGGCAGCCTCACGTAGCCTCGGGCTAGGTAGCCATCCAGTTAGCATTCAGTTCGCTTGTGGCTAGTTAGCCTGCATTCCAGTGAGCGCCGTTTTGGCAGCCTCACGTAGCCTCGGGCTAGGTAGCCATCCAGTTAGCATTCAGTTCGCTTGTGGCTAGTTAGCCTGCATTCCAGTGAGCGCCGTTTTGGCAGCCTCACGTAGCCTCGGGCTAGGTAGCCATCCAGTTAGCATTCAGTTCGCTTGTGGCTAGTTAGCCTGCATTTCAGTGAGCGCCGTTTTGGCAGCCTCACGTAGCCTCGGGCTAGGTAGCCATCCAGTTAGCATTCAGTTCGCTTGTGGCTAGTTAGCCTGTGTTCCAGTGAGCGCCGTTTTGGCAGCCTCACGTAGCCTTCAATTCACTTGTGGCTAGTTAGCCTGTGTTCCTGTGGGCGCCGTTTTGGCAGACTCACGTAGCCTCGGGCTAGGTAGCCATCCAGTTAGCATTCAGTTCGCTTGTGGCTAGTTAGCCTGTGTTCCAGTGAGCGCCGTTTTGGCAGCCTCACGTAGCCTCGGGCTAGGTAGCCATCCAGTTAGCATTCAGTTCGCTTGTGGCTAGTTAGCCTGTGTTCCAGTGAGCGCCGTTTTGGCAGCCTCACGTAGCCTTCAATTCACTTGTGGCTAGTTAGCCTGTGTTCCTGTGGGCGCCGTTTTGGCAGCCTCACGTAGCCTCGGGCTAGGTAGCCATACAGTTAGCATTCAGTTTGCTTGTGGCTAGTTAGCCTGTGTTCCAGTGAGCGCCGTTTTGGCAGCCTCACGTAGCCTCGGGCTAGGTAGCCATCCAGTTAGCATTCAGTTCGCTTGTGGCTAGTTAGCCTGTGTTCCAGTGAGCGCCGTTTTGGCAGCCTCACGTAGCCTCGGGCTAGGTAGCCATCCAGTTAGCATTCAGTTCGCTTGTGGCTAGTTAGCCTGTGTTCCAGTGAGCGCCGTTTTGGCAGCCTCACGTAGCCTTCAATTCACTTGTGGCTAGTTAGCCTGTGTTCCTGTGGGCGCCGTTTTGGCAGCCTCACGTAGCCTCGGGCTAGGTAGCCATACAGTTAGCATTCAGTTTGCTTGTGGCTAGTTAGCCTGTGTTCCAGTGAGCGCCGTTTTGGCAGCCTCACGTAGCCTCGGGCTAGGTAGCCATCCAGTTAGCATTCAGTTCGCTTGTGGCTAGTTAGCCTGTGTTCCAGTGAGCGCCGTTTTGGCAGCCTCACGTAGCCTCGGGCTAGGTAGCCATCCAGTTAGCATTCAGTTCGCTTGTGGCTAGTTAGCCTGTGTTCCAGTGAGCGCCGTTTTGGCAGCCTCACGTAGCCTCGGGCTAGGTAGCCATCCAGTTAGCATTCAGTTCGCTTGTGGCTAGTTAGCCTGTGTTCCAGTGAGTGCCGTTTTGGCAGCCTCACGTAGCCTCGGGCTAGGTAGCCATCCAGTTAGCATTCAGTTCGCTTGTGGCTAGTTAGCCTGTGTTCCAGTGAGCGCCATTTTGGCAGCCTCACGTAGCCTCGGGCTAGGTAGCCATCCAGTTAGCATTCAGTTAGCTTGTGGCTAGTTAGCCTGCATTCCAGTGAGCGCCGTTTTGGCAGCCTCACGTAGCCTTCAGTTAGCACCAGCTTATTAGCCGGCGCTGCCAGCCTGTATGGCTGCGCTGATGTCTCTCTAAACTGCCAGACATTTTAGAGAGAGGGTTTTCTTTACTTTCTTTTTCTTTAATCCAATTTTGCGGCCTCAACCGCTCCACCAGCAATGCCCCCACTATGCAGATGCCTTTAATTTGCCACTGCTTTCCACCGAGGGCCATACAGATCAATATCCTTTGTCTGGTGTATTCTAAAGCTCGGTTCTCCGTTTTTCAATATTTCTATTTTATTTTATTTTGGCTGTTATCTTACCGATCTCAGCCCTAACCCAAGGGACGCCATGATAAAAGCTACAGGTAGTCTCTATATATCTCAATCACCTACTCGAGATATAAACCCGCGGCCGCTCGATATCCCCCGGCGAGGTGCTAAACTCGCCAAGTTCTCGAGTCAATTACTATTTCTGTCTAGATTACTTCAAGTCACTGGTCTAGTTATATCCAGATGATATGAAATGTAATCATGAAGAGTTGTTAATCTCTTCTTGTTTGTAATAAACCGAATGTATGTCTAGGAGAACTCTTATAGACTATAATAACAATTATATTATTATTATTACCATCATCATTATCATCATTTTACGAAAGGGCTTGTAATACTGCTCATTTGAAAGCTTGGTTGTATTACTACTTTGTTAATAAGTATTACCACTGTACTAACACGTAATCATTGCTTGCACCGACCATCCAATCCTGCAGTGATTTAGACGATCGATTTGCCACATAGCTCGACAGAGTCCGTCGGACACAGAGATACCGGAACCCGCAAACAACAAACATTGTCATGTATACTGCCCTGTCAAGGCTAACCGCAGTAACTTGAAAAAAGTAAAAATTTAGTTATGAGTGAAATTGACCTTGTCAATAAATGTTTTATCTTGTGACCAAGTTTCAGATGTTAATGTCGCTCAGTTTTGGAGATATGGGGTTTTAAAAACTGCAGTAACTACAAAATCACACTCAAAACCCAGGCAGACCGCAGTAACTTCCAAACAGTGAACAATGGCTTTAAAGTGTTTTGACTTGCCATCCAAAATGTGTTATAGGTAAATAGATGATAGTACCCAGATTTAACATGTATTAATGAAGTAATCTTTAGGCATACAAAAATATGACATAATTATTTTAATTAACCCCAAAAAAGCAGATATTGCACTCTGCTGCACGATTTCCTTAAATAATTATACAGGTAATGTACAGGCAAAGTGCAGTAACTTCAAATACAATGTTGTTTTCCCTCCAGCTTTCATAACTTAACCTAGCCATTTTGAAAATGAAATTTAATACCTGAATATATTGGAATGATGATGATCCAAATAAAATGGCTAGGTGAAGTTATGAAAGCTGGAGGGAAAACAACATTGTATTTGAAGTTACTGCACTTTGCCTGTACATTACCTGTATAATTATTTAAGGACATCGTGCAGCAGAGTGCAGCATCTGCTTTTTTGGGGTTAATTAAAATAACTACGTCATATTTTTGTATGCCTAAAGATTACTTCATTAATACATGTTAAATCTGGGTACTATCATCTATCTACCTATAACACATTTTGGATGGCAAGTCAAAAAACTTTAAAGCCATTTTTCTCAGTTTCACTGTTTGGAAGTTACTGCGGTCTGCCTTGACAGGGCAGTATAGTATTTATACAGTACATAGCATATATATATATATAATATATATCTTCTAGCTGAAAAGCATTAACCAGTCAATTGATTCAATCTGTACCATATGACATAGTCACCTTAGAGGAAATCAGGGCGTCGGCCAGCATCGTGGCCCATTGCTGGCAGAAAGCAGTGCTCGAACTCAATGGATTATAGAAAGTCATCTTTATTTTAAAGGAAGTTACAAAAAAGGACTGTTTTGGAAATGTCCATTACAGTTTAAAAGATTATATAATACAAAACATCTCATCTCTTAAGATCGCAAAGGCCTGACACGGCTTGTGCCTGCCATGGAAAACTCTGGTCTATCGAATGGGAGCAGTCATTTTTATATCATGTCAAGACCTCTGTTCTATTGGCCCAAAAACAGTGATATCACTGTGATGTAATTTCACTAGCAAACCAACGTACACTACATAATGACCAACTCTCCTCCCCTCCTAGTTGTCATTGGCTGCCGTCTACTCCACTGATTTGTAACTTAAAAAGTAATTGTAACAGTTACAGAGTGGGAAGTCCCTCTGGAGCAGAATGGCCCTGTACATTCCTCTGGGCTCCAGTCAGTATTGAGAGGGAAGAACTGGCCTGTGTAGTGTACAATATACAATACACCTGTACTATATACAATATACAATATATATTGTATATTGTATTGTATATATTGTATATATATATATATATACAATATACCTGTACCAATCATTGGTTACATGTTTTACTCTATGCAGGCAGGACAGGCAAGAGTTAACATGTGCCAACCTGCTCTCAGCTCGGGCCTGCTCTTAGCTCAAGGCCACAGATAGAGAGAGCACATTCCCCCCCCCCCCTCTAACAGAGACTGCACTTCTGCCTCCATTCCGACTGCACATTAACTGTAACATAGTTTTAAAGTGTATAAAGAATATACAGGTCACATACATAGCTCCAATCATATATAAGAACAGGATGTCATAATAACCAGTGTCACTAGTTGACTTGTGGCACTTAACATGTGTTTACACATAACGTGTTTCTTCTCAATTCCTTTCTGACTGGGCATTACCAGCCAGAATACATATCACATCTAGACACCTATAGTAACATATGCCTAGATTTAAAACAAATATATACAATAAACCTATTGTATTGATTCCATGGATTCCATTGATTCCATTCTCCAGGATCACGCAAGATATTGTAGTGTACACAAGTTACTGTTCCTGAGTCCACAGTCCATAGTTCTCACAGTTTTACACAAGTGGGAGGAAGAATCTACAGACATTCCTCATAATCATATATAAGAACAGGATGTCATAATAACCAGTGTCACTAGTTGGCTGTGACACTTTACACTTCATAAAGCTAACATTAGCTGCACTCATAGGAGCCTGTTGATGTAGCCTCATAAAGCTAACGTTAGCTGCACTCATAGCAGCGTGTTGATGTAGCCTCATAAAGCTAACATTAGCTGCACTCATAGGAGCCTGTTGATGTAGCCTCATAAAGCTAACGTTAGCTGCACTCATAGCAGCCTGTTGATGTAGCCTCATAAAACTAACGTTAGCTGCACTCATAGCAGCGTGTTGATGAAGCCTCATAAAGCTAACATTAGCTGCACTCATAGGAGCCTGTTGATGTAGCCTCATAAAGCTAACGTTAGCTGCACTCATAGCAGCCTGTTGATGTAGCCTCATAAAGCTAAGGTTAGCTGCACTCATAGCAGCGTGTTGATGTAGCCTCATAAAGCTAACGTTAGCTGCACTCATAGCAGCCTGTTGATGTAGCCTCATAAAGCTAACGTTAGCTGCACTGATAGCAGCGTGTTGATGTAGCCTCATAAAGCTAACATTAGCTGCACTCATAGCAGCCTGTTGATGTAGCCTCATAAAGCTAAGGTTAGCTGCACTCATAGCAGCGTGTTGATGTAGCCTCATAAAGCTAACGTTAGCTGCACTCATAGCAGCCTGTTGATGTAGCCTCATAAAGCTAACGTTAGCTGCACTGATAGCAGCGTGTTGATGTAGCCTCATAAAGCTAACATTAGCTGCACTCATAGCAGCGTGTTGATGTAGCCTCATAAAGCTAACATTAGCTGCACTCATAGGAGCCTGTTGATGTAGCCTCATAAAGCTAACGTTAGCTGCACTCATAGCAGCGTGTTGATGTAGCCTCATAAAGCTAACATTAGCTGCACTCATAGGAGCCTGTTGATGTAGCCTCATAAAGCTAACGTTAGCTGCACTCATAGCAGCCTGTTGATGTAGCCTCATAAAGCTAACGTTAGCTGCACTCATAGCAGCGTGTTGATGAAGCCTCATAAAGCTAAAATTAGCTGCACTCATAGGAGCCTGTTGATGTAGCCTCATAAAGCTAACGTTATCTGCTCTCATAGCAGCGTGTTGATGTAGCCTCATAAAGCTAATGTTAGCTGCACTCATATCAGCCTGTTGATGTAGCCTAGACAATTCCGCGCGGGGGAAATTGTGAAAGTGTGGGTGATGCCTGTGCACCGCCGGCCAACGGGAGAGGGTCTGTATTGTCTCTATGACGAACGGTTCAAAAGATACAAAAGAGGTGGTTGCTAGGGTGTTATACCTGTTTCTAGGTAGTTGCTAGGGTGTTATAGGTGGTTGCTAGGGTGTTTCTAGGTGGTTGCTAGGGTGTTTCTAGGTGGTTGCTAGGGTGTTCTAGGTGGTTGCTAGGGTATTTCTAGGTGGTTGCTAGGGTGTTATAGGTGGTTGCTAGGGTGTTATAGCTGGTTGCTAGGGATTTCTAGGTGGTTGCTAGGGTGTTATATGTGGTTGCTAGGGTGTTTCTAGGCGGGCTAGGGAAATGGGGCAGTAGGGGAAAAGGGGAGGATGAGGGCAGGTAAGGGATAATGAACCTAATCTAATCTAAACTAACTAATGGGGAAGAGCCTTGGTGAAGAGGTGTGTTTTGAGAGCAGTTTTGAAAGTGTCCAGGGGTTGGGGACTCTGGCAGGAGCACTCATTCAAGGGTACTACGACTATGATTGCACCTCATGGTACCAAAGCACCTCAAAGGCGCTAAGGCCTAGCAGGCCAGCTTGGGTTAAGTACACATGATTGTTGTGTGATGATAGCCCAGCATTTCAACCCTTAAAGGGACGGGGTCCATTACTGTGTATTGACCGGTGTGGAAAGAGAACTAATCATGGTGTTGGGTAACAGGGGAGCTAACAGCAGCAGCTAAAGAGGCTAACAGTAATACTGTGGTTAGCTTTGACCAGCAGCTTAGTGTGTATACAGATCGGAGGATTGTAGGTTCCGGGATGGAGTGTGCTGGTGGAGGAGATCAGACAGGTATCGGGGGGGGGGGGGCTTGTAGGTGAGGAGCAGGAGTTTAAAAGAGATCCGGAACTTGACTGGGAGCCAGTGGAGGTGGATGAGGGTGGGGGTGATGTGCTGCCAGTTAGGGCTTGGTGGTGCGAGTGCATGAGAACCCTGGCAGCTGAGTTCTGTACATACTGGAGCCTGTCCAGGGCTTTGCTGGGTACCCCGAACAGGACTCCGTTGCAGTAGTGTCCAACCGGGAGGTGATAAATGAGTGGATCAGGGTCTCAGCCACAGAATCTGAGAGTGAGGGTCGGACACGGGAGATGTTTTTGAGGTGGTACACTGTAAAAAATAAATGTTTTTTCACAGGAAATTCACTGTATTATTTGACAGATTCCTTTTGTTTTTCTACTTTAAGAGTAAAAGCCATACAAATTATTTAAGGGGACCGCAAGGATGATGTACTGGTGGGTGGTGTCCGACCGATTATGGTGGGCCGGTCTGGGCCAAAAATGCCAGGGCCGATTTTTGGTCACAGTCCAGCCCTGGTTGGAGCGTGCGGCTGTGTGATGTCCTGCACTCAGCTGACTTATCACTGGGGGCAAATGGTGTGTTACAGAAATATAGCCTATAATGTAATGTCATTCTAAACAATAATAATAAACAATTTAACATAAATATCTATTAGGCTATTCTAGACCAGATTTATGCCAATTCATGTATACACTTTATGCTACAATAAAAATGATATTTTTTTTGGCTATTCAAATAATTTAATTATCAAAAAGTCACCCTATAATTCAGTGTGGCAGCTCCCACCCTCTGGAACTCCCTCCTCGCTGAACTCCGCAACGCCCCAACTCTGGACTCATTCAAAAAACTGCTCAAAACCCACCTAAATGTCATGTTCACTATATGCAAATGTACAAATCCAAAACTGCATAGTGCACTTTAAAGATAATTAGATTAGTATCTTTGTGAGGTTACTGATTTATTATTTACATAAAAGATACAGAGATAATTTGTTAAAGCTGGATTTTCTACACAAGATGTATTAATTCGAACATTATTTCATATTATTTTACTTGAAAAGAGAGCTATTATTATTATTATTATTATTATTATTATTATTATTATTATTATTATTATTATTATTATTATTATTATTATTATTATTATTATTATTATTATTATTATTATTATTATTATTATTATTATTATTATTATTATTATTATTATTATTATTATTATTATTATTATTATTATTATTATTATTATTATTATTATTATTATTATTATTATTATTATTATTATTATTATTATTATTATTATTATTAAGTTATTCTTGTGCCATTGAGATTTGTTAGAGAGATTGTAGGCATAAAGTAAGTTGATTGAGTAACTGTTATATAAAATAATATAAATAATAATTGTCTGGAAACCGTGGTCTGCAGTCTGTGAAGGAAGAGCGGGTTGCCAGATCGGATTAACAATTTCCCAACCGCGCCCAATGTAATCAAGGGAACGCCACATGGGGGCATACTCTCAAATTTGGCAACACTGACTAACAGCTGCGTTGCATTGTGGGGGGGGATCCCCACAATGCATTGTGGTTTTTGAAATTTTGAATTGACGCGCACGGCACAGTCAGACCAGTACGACAGGGTTACATTTCTTCTCATCTCAGGTCATTTATGTGTAGCACCCTGAATATTCGACTATTATTCAGAAGTGCTGACTTGGCCTTTTATCTCCCCTTTGTGCACAAAGACATGTTAACCAGTTTCCCTTGATATTCTCCTGAACAATGACGCAAGTTTCTCCTTCTCTCACCGGCTGGAATATGGATTATAAACACTAAACTGAATCATATTCAATTCACCCAGTTCTTCCTGTGGGGCTAGTTGGCGGTGCCAGCAGGGGGCGGCGGTGGCAGGCGGAGCGCAAGAGGGAGGCGCCCAGGAGAAGCAAGTCAACTGAAACGGAAGTGGAGAGAACCAGTCTCTTCGACGTTGGACGTGAACCTGAATGGTCGTGTCGTTGTAGAGCCCCGTAGTGGAACACGCAGGTGAATGTAATGGACTTGAGTATATTACGGGTTATAGTAGAAATATAAGTGTAGTAGCGTGTTGAATATCCCCACGGAATAACCCTAGTGATACAGCGAGTTATCCTAGAAGAAAGCGGTATATCAAAGTGGCTAATGTTAACGTTATCCCCTCCAGCGAGGTGCCCCTGGCAAGCGTTGCCTGAAGAGAACTGGTGGTTAGAGGCACCGTGCGTTGTTGCATGTTCGACTAGCAGGAGGGCTGTCTAGGACCCACAGAGTAGCTTCAGTAAGGTAGCCACCAGATTACCACGCGCGTCAACACAGCAGCGGCAGTCAGCAACTTGTCAGCACCGGCGGTCAGCAGCTTGTCAGCGCCGGCAGTCAGCAGCCTAGCACGGGAGTTCGTCCCGTCCAGCAGAGGTCGCCATCACCCAGCACGCGCCTCCAGCCCGCTACTGCCCCCCTGCCTAACACAGCTTGCTAGCTCCTGGGACGAGAGCGTTCGACGCCATCTTACCACCCGGACTAGTGGTGGTGCGGCGAGGCCGCCATCTTGGTTGAGTACACTGGCACTATATCGTACATTACACAGTGTGTCGCGGCCTACGTGCGAAGCTAATGGTTGCTAACCACAGTGCATAGGGGTACCCCACAAACATTTCATGCCGGCATTAGTTAGGACTTCTGTTTGGTAAAGTGGGCCCACCTTTTCATTTTATTTAAGTGTAATAACGTGCATGTTTATCCATATTGAATTCCCATTCAGTGAACCCTTCTATTCCTCCCCCTTGTCCTCCCTTCTCCCCCCATATTTGGGAGTACTAGAACAGTATATGTAAACCCTTAGGGAATGTATTAGTACTGTGTCTAGCCCAGACGTGGGCAGCACTTAGTCTGTTTACAGCGAGAGCACTTGGTGCCTAGGGCGTAATCACATAAATATCAGACTGTAATTATTGTGTAAGACTGCAGAATACTGACGTTACATCATTTTCAAAGAGTCATCCTGTAATGCCTTCTCTCTCTCTCCCAAGACGGTCAAGATCTACGGGTACTTCAAGTGGTCATGCTTGTAAGTGATGTATAAAATGTTTTATTGTGTGTGTGTGTGACTGTGTATATATATACTTTTCAATCTGGGACTTTCATTTCAACAGCTGGAAAGAGTCATCCTGTAAATGCCTTCATATACTGAATGTTGAATGTCCTTAAGTGTTGATGGATGCTACAGTATATTTTGTTACACACCACCAATTCATCATTCGGGAGGGGGGTAGGGGGACTTGTCTCGTTCCTCTTGTTCCTCATTAAAGCCTCCATTCATTCCATGATGACTCTTCCCTTGTTCCCTTTCTCACCACCCCAGGTGTTGGCCCAGAACTCTGGCTATGACCCTATGGAGACTCTGGTGAAGCTCCAGACGGAGTACAATGTGTCTGGCCAGCTGGTCGGAGTGGACCTGAGCACAGGTTAGTCACACTCCACCCACTATGTACATTAACACTAGGGGTGTGGATAAAGTAATGGATGCATTGTGATGTACAGTGTGTTTTGAGAACTAAACATTCTGCTGAAAGATAGAGTTCTAGAATTCCAAATAAATAAAAAAAAACGAAAACCTTGTAGTTCTGACCCTGTCCCTGACTAACGTTACTACATCCGTCAACTTCCTCAGGTGATCTCTTTTGCACAGAGAACACCCACGGATGCTACTGTAGCTCTCCCTGGACTCCTATATCTGTGCTATACTAACTCTGGTCCGTACCTCGTATCCACGTATCCGCTTCAAGGCCCTTGACCTAGCATACCGTGCGGCAAAGGGAACTGCTCCCGCCTACCTCCGTTCAATAGTCTCTAACTACACACCCTCAAGACCCCTACGGTCTGCATCTTCTGGCCGCCTTAGACCTACTCCTATCCAAGCTCCGGGAGGGTCATCAAAGAGAAGCCGCCTATTCTCAGTCCTTGCCCCACAATGGTGGAATGAACTACCCACCCCAGTTAGGACAGCCGAATCTCGTCAAATCTTTCGCCGTCGACTAAAGACGCACTTCTTCAACCATTATCTGAAATTAAAAAAAAATATCTAACCCTAACTAACCTTACTGTCATGCACTTGTCCTAATAAACTAACATACACTGGAACACGCAACACTTTGATGAATATTGTTACTCAGCTGATAGAGTTGTATCCTTCCTGATGACCTGTCGTACAGAACTTGTAAGTCGCTTTGGATAAAAGCGTCAGCTAAATGACTAAATGTAAATGTAAAATGTACCTCTGCATTAGGAGAGCTCTCTCTTCTCCCCTACATGTATTCAGCGGACCAGCACAAACGTGTAATCTTAGTTTACAAGATTACACTTTATGACTTTATGACCTGTGTCGTATATTTCTAAATGAAAACATGAATAAAATAATAGAAATTATGCACATATATGAAATAGCAAAGAACTAGGTTATTTTCTCTTAGAAAAATAGAGACTCACAGCCATGCCAAATCACCTGTTAGGTTAACCATACATTTGAGTCAACAAGAAGGCTGTGAACTGGCCTCAGTCTAAATGGTGACAGATGGCCAAAAGCTACCTTGAGATGTACGAAGGGGAAACACTGAATACAGGTCAGGGAAGGACAAATGTGGATAGCCTTCAAATAAGCTGAGACCAGCAGAAAAACGTGTTTGTGTAAGGTTTAGAAGAGAGTTTATGACTACACAGCCCCACAGTTCAAAGGAAGGGTGATCGTTTCATACAGATGTCCTGAGACCACAGGATGAAACCTCTTTCCCCACACAACAAAGTGGGATGGAGGGCCCAATACTTAACTTTAAGTCAGGCCTGAAGGCCAGCACCAGAGTTCTGTTTACTTTAGCTAAGCAGACCAAACAGGCCATTCTGGGATACCCACTGTTAGGTTGAGTGGGTACTATATTTCCATCTGTATGAGGGTCGCATTCAGGGACACTTGGGTAAATCATTCTAAAAGGAAACTAGTTCACATCCCCTCTGTAAGGTCACCTTGTAACGCTGTTTCGCAAGACTCAGCAGACAAGTTCCTGCTACAAGGAATGTGGCCATATAGGGAAGCCAGATTGTGGGAGTGACGTGACTAGGCAGGCAGGGAAGGTCTCTCTCTCTCTCTCTCTCTCTCTCTCTCTCTCTCTCTCTCTCTCTCTCTCTCTCGCTCTGATAAAAAGGGCTGATGGCGATGAAGAGAGACACACACCCGGGGACACACCCGGAGAGAGGAGACAGGAGAGAGGAGAGAATCCTGGAGGGCGAGCCACACAGAAGGATCCTGGAGCATGGAGACACAGAGCCATGGAGACAGACGATGACAGAGATCGCCTCGCAGCTGGAGCGCTGAAAACCTCCACCGACAGAGGGAGACTCGCCAAGCCGGCTACTGGAGAGCCGAACCAGTGACACAGAGAGCCATTGACACCAGATGACAGAGCCGAGGCTCAGAGCAGACTCCGCCGACACGAAATCAAGCGCTCCCTGCCTGACCGGCGAGGAACGACCAGCAAACCACTAAGAGAAAGGCGCATGTTGGCATGGGAACCAAGAGACAACAACCCCAGCACCGGAGAAGAAAGCTCTGATCAGCCCTAGCTGATCCGAGCATGGACCAAACAGCCACATGAAAGAGACAATTAGATATACCAAAGAGACGATGTACTTGTTTTGATTCCTAAGCTGTGGTTTATTAATAAACACCGCAGTTGATTGATTTGACCACTTTGTCAGCTTCTCTCCTTACTTAAACCGAACATCTGAAATATCAAACAAATGAAGGAGAAGGGTAATAGAAATACTATACGATCACTGAACTTAGATATAGGTAAATGAAGATAGAAGTTACTTCAATTGGTCCGTGACCCGTGCTGCATTCGGCCAGAACCGGTTGAAGACGACGGCAGCCACTTCTCAAGGCCACAGAGAGGTTCTCTCCCCATCATCGAAGCCCTCTGCGACTGAATGATCGTCCACTTCAGCCGAGGCCAGCGGGACTAGGTAAGTAATGATGGTGCGTTTAAGATTGGCGGTGGTCGAGCAGTAAAAGGGGGGGTTGCTTTAGGTAGAAATGAGATGGATCAGGATAATGTTGGTGTTGGAGGAGATCGGGGTCCAGGGTTCACAACCTGGCGCTGGTCTCAGCCACACACCGGCGCTGCACTTAGGAAGCGTAGGGGATAGGGGATGTTCGGTTAGGATGCCTATGGTTGGTACAATGCCAAGTGAGGAGAGGAAATAGATGTCTGTATTTAGTTATATTAGCAGTTAGGGGGATAGGCTAGGGATAGGTAAAGGGGAGATTATAGGGTGAGGTAAAGAGTTTAATGAGAGAACCGTGATTGTAGTACAGGAGATCCTGGTTCCACGGTGAGAACGGAGTACGGAGGACAGAGTGCAGAAAACGGAGTATAGAGTACTGAGGGTACAGGGTACAGATAGCAATAGAAACAGGGAACAGGGTGATGAGAAGAGGATAGGCAGGGGCGGTACTAACAAGTATGGATGTTGAATATGGGGATTAATTGGTTGCTTTTTGCCAGACCGTCATTTGCGGCTTCACTCTTAGAATCGGCGCGTATGACAGGCGAGCTTTGAAAGACGTTTCATGCGGAGCTGTTGTATTGTGGTCCGACATAATCTGCTTAAAAAATGCGCCTTTGGTACGAATTTTTGGGGAGGTATTGGTTGTTGGGGGTGAGACGGTAAGCTCCCCGACAGCGCTAATATGAAGATTGAGGGGATGGGGAGAGGGATGACGTTGGGAAAGTAACCTTTGGAGTAATGCACTTGTGGGAGAAAAGCGTGGGGTAACTGCAAATGAGATTAGAATTTAGGAGAATATTGTGTGAAATGGGCGAGGTAGGAAATGCGTTTAGGATGAATGTGCACAATTGAATAGTATGTTTATGAATGGGACATTGTTTTGCTAAGTATATGTGTTTGAATGGATGAATGTTAAGAGCTCTGAGTGAATGCCAATGTATTTTTTGTATTATTGTATAAACACTGGTGGCCGAGGCGGCAGCGGAGAAACCGCAACCCTGTCCGGAAGAAGAGGCGTTTATTTAGCTGCCGGCGTTAGCTGAGGGCAACGGGACTAACGTGTGGACGCTGTGTTGCGTTGTCGAGTGAATTGAATGAATGGCAAGTGTGATGGGACCAAGATGATGTGTAATGTTCGTTGAAATTTTTCAGAACGGTGTTGTTAAGGGCTAAAAGTAATGTAGTAGCGATCAAAAGAAACAGAGATTTTGGAGCTGATGACGTCACTGGGAGCGTCTAAGCTTGGGGAGCGTTGGGTTTAAAATACTGTGTATTTCGGTCAGGCGGGGCCAAACGGGCGAGCATACTAGGATAAAGATAATGATATATGTTCTGTGAACGGGGGCTAAATAGGATTAAAGTTATGTTGCAGGGTATAACAGGAGTTGTGTAATCGTCGCGATGTGTTGTGCCGCTCGGATCAACAGGATAATGGGCCGTTTAGGAGAAGTGATGTTGGATGCTAAGCTAAGCTAATGGAGCTAGCAGTACTGAGCTAACGAAGCTAAGATGCTAAGCTACCTGTGCTAACAATATAGCATGATTGAACTCTCGGGGAATATCGCGTGTTGCTACTCTTGGTGGCTGGCGCGGGACCTTAGGGAGGCGAGGACAGGGAACTTCCGGTGGAGGGGGTTCTGGGAATAGTGGTTTTGTGGTTGAGGTGAGACGTCGAGTTGACGTCTTGGTGTGGTGTTACGTGATGACGCACTTGCGGGGGAGGGTGTGGGCGCCTCCTGCAGGACGTGGTGAGTACTGTAGTGCAATAAGGGTGATGAGCGAACGTTCCAGCGGAGGGCAGTGTTGCTTTTTTGATTGTTGCACCACTCCACACATGTGAACGGGGAGCAATAGAGAACAGTTGTGGTTATTATAGGTTTTAAGGCGCGACCATCTGTGGGAATTTGTGAGTTCTTTTTATCAGTTTTTTCCAGTTGTTGATGACTAATGTACAGTGTTGGGACTAACGCGTTACAAAGTAACGCGTTACAGAAACGAAGTTACTTTTTGCCGCAACTAGTACTCTAACGCATTACTTTTGAAATTCAGTAACGCTACTTACGTTACTGAATGGTTCGTCACTGCGTTATTTGCGTTATATACGGCGTAGATTAATAGCGAGCGGTAGTGATTATTATTATTATTATTATCCTCATCCCCACCCGCGTAGAATGATACGAGGCGAGTCTGGCCACTGGCCAATCAGAAGTGCGCAAGAAATGCGGCTACGGAAAGAAATAGACCCTCTCTATTGTAAACAAAACAAACGCTCGCTATGAATCTACATAAAAAGAACGCAGTAACAAACTAACAAACCATTTAGCGACTACTTGGAGAGATAATTAATATACAACATGGAAACGAGATAAAGAACATGTTTGAGGCGCTGCTGGAGTCAACTGGACTAACGTAACGTTACTACATCTCAACCACCGCAGACTTTGGTGAGTCAGTGCAATGTGTTCACTGAAACTCAAGTTGATCAACGGATTTTGACTGTACGAAATCTGCCAGGGAATCTCATAATACTAATCAAACAATATAAATATAGTCCTTTCATGCACAATTGATATCCTAACTATTCTAACGTTGCAATGCTTTGATTGATATCTTAAACAACGTTGCAACTTGCAAGATGGTGAATGAATGAATGAATGAAAACTTTATTTAACAGATTGCAGAATGGGTACAATACAGTACGGCTCAATACATACAATTGTTAAGGGGATGCAGACCTGAGAAAGACGTTTGTCTTGTTTCCATCAGGGTCCCCCATTTTCAATTCATATAGACATTTATGACATACACAACATACATGACATTTATGGCATAGGGACATATAGGTATTTAGTACTGATACATTTGTGACATAAACGGTATTCAAATATACAGTACTGTTACCCCTAGCTTTGGGTAGGGCGTTCCACATTGTTGTGGCATAATTGCGAAACGTTAGTCCCTTGTTTGAGCCGAATCTGGGTTTTACATGATTTGTTGAGCTTCCTCTGGTGTAGTGGTTGTGGTATTCACTGACCTTTGGGAAGTATTTTGACATGTACATGGGTACCCCGGTCGTATAGTGTATCTTGTAGACCAGGCCCATTGCAAGTTGCTGTACTCTGTCGTCTACTCTAAGCCATCCTAGGTTGTCAAAGTGGGCAGGGGTGAGGTGGGTTCTGGGGTTCAGGTCAAGTAGTAGTCTGACCAGTTTGTTTTGTGATGTTTGTAATTTTGTTTTAAGCGCCTTTGAGGTGCTTTGGTACCATGAATTATAATGGTTATAATGAAACGCTCCGGCGACATCAAGGCTGTTCCTTCAACCGGCGCACTTCTTATTATATGACTCTGGACAACATTTGTTTGTGTCAGATTTGTGTTTGTATCTAGACCACATTGCTTAGCAGAGTTCGGTGATGTGAATGGAAACTGTCAAGTTGATCAACCGATTTTGAGTACTATAGGGCATGGGACTCGGGAGCAATCTTTTTTTTTTATCTTTTTTTTTAAATAACTAAATAGTTACTTTTCACAGTAACTCATTACTTTTGGGTGTAAGTAACTAGTACAGTAACGAAGTTACTTTGAAATGAAGTAACTAGTAAAGTAACTGAGTTACTATTTTTCAGTAACTAGCACAACACTGCTAATGTATATACTTGTTTGGTTATCAATCTGTATTTGTTATGGGCCAAGTGTAATGGCGCTAGTGGGATAATATGAGATAGATGTGTGGGTTTGTTTTGTGGCTTTTCTAGAGGTTATTAGAATTATAGGCTGCTGATGTGAATGACGGGTGGAGACATGTTGACGGTATGTGTCTGTCTGTGCATGCGCGCCACGGTCGGTCGGCGCGAGGAGGAGGGACTATGGGCTTTTGTTGAAGGCAGTGGACAGTGAAGGGCTATAGGGGGCGATGTTGGTCAGGAATGGTTGAGGTGAAAGCAGCAGCGTTGTGTGATGGGATTTGCGTGAACCCCCCCCCCCCCCCTTTTTCTCCTCTGTCTCTTCCTCCCTCATTCACACTCTCTCCCTCCCTCCCTCCCTCCCTCCCTCCCTCTCTCCCTCCTTCCCTCCCTCCTTCCCTCCCTCCCTCCCTCCCTCCCTCCCTCCCTCCCTCCCTCCCTCCCTCCCTCCCTCCCTCCCCCCCGCCCCCCTCCGCTCCATCCCTATCTCCCAGCTTGACTTTGTGAGATGACAGGTGCACGAAGGAGGTTTTGTTCGGGATAGGTTGCCTTTATGGTGGGCTTGGAGTATTGGTTATATTAATATAGTGTTACTTGCTAAAATTAGGATTACATAAGGATAAATAGAATATTCATGGTCGTTTTGGAGCCCTCCCCCCCTCCCTATATGTCTCTCCTCCCTCCCTTTCTCTCCCTCTATCTCTCTCTCCCTCCTTTATCTCTAGTTACTGTTGGGCGGCCAGGGTTGATTCAGGTTGTGGTGCCCCGGCAGTAGGATTTAAAGTATAGTGTTATATATTAGGAGCTCCATGCGGACTCTTTTAGTCTGATTAAAGTTAGGGTTTGATTTGAGTTGAGGTTAATAGTGTTTGGAAGTCCTGTGGGTTAGCTGGACCAGGCAATACGGGGTAATCTGCTGATTAAGTGTAGACGGTTTTGGTAATAGTTAATGTTGCATTGTGTGCCCCCCCCCCCCCCTTCCTCCCCTTAGTCCCTGTATCCCTGTATCCCTCCCTCCTTTTTATTTTCCCTCCGCCCCCCTCTGTCTCTCCTTGTATTTCTTCCTGTGGTTCACCATCCCTAGTTTTGTGGCATGTTGTGGGCATTTGGTTGTATGTTTATTTGGGCTGCGTTGTTATTGTGTATGTGAAGTAGGTACCGGATGGGCGCTGGCCTATCTAGGTGCAGGTGATGGTAGGTTGAGTTGTGATATTCCTTGGTAGGAAGCTTGGGGTGTTTCCGTTCAGGTTCGAAACTGGAGGGAGGACGCTTTGGGCTGTGAGTTGACGGTTCTTTGTGTATTCAAGGGTCTGGAGGATATTGCGGTGGCATAGTACGGGTGTCCGTAAATTTATTAACGTGGCCAGCGGTGCTATGTGACGGTCAGGGTTTTAGTGATCTAAGTTGCTAAAAGTTTATTGTTTTCCCTGATTGGTAGTTGAAAGCAGTGGCAACACTAATGGTTTTATTAGTGTTGTGGGGGGTAATGGTTGTGTGTAAGGATGTAAGTGTGTGTGTGGGGATGAATGAAATTGATGTTGTATGAGGAGTGTGAAGCAAAAGCGAATAATACATTTAGTCGATACGCTAATCGGGCATTTAAAGTAAGAAATAAGGTTAGGATGAACAGATTCATCAAGCAAAGAGAGATTGGAACGGATGAAAGACCAGGTTTACAAAGGTTATTAGACAATTGATAGGCGTGGGACTAATGATTATGTTTCCCAGAAAATCAGGTGAAGAGAACACACAGGGGATTGGAAACCTCCAGTATTCCTGTTGGAGGAAACGGACAAACACAAGATAAGCTGTATCGTTATTTTTCAAACAAATCGCACCGTGTCTCTCTAAATATTTTAGTATAGTGTTGCCCGACATTTCCAATGCATAACGAATAGTGGAAATAACAGGGAAATGCCACTGTATTAAGTCTGGATGTTTTTGCTTTCTTTCTGCACAGGTGCTCGGCCGGACAGGAGCTCTAACGATTTCCATAAGCCAACTGGGGAAACGGCTAATAAGCCTTGGTATAAGTATGAATGATAAGCCAGTTATCAATCCTTGTCTGCACAGTAAAAATTTGACAGTGTGAGTGTTTTAACTCAAGTAAGTAGAAATAGTGAAAGACGGAGAAACTTGTTTTTTCAAACGGTGATTGCAGGAGTGTTTGAAAGTGGAGTGAATGACAGTAACATAGGAAGTTCACCTTAGTGGAACATTGATAGGAACAACTGAAGCGTTAGATGCAATAACAATAGAATAACAACACCAACAATATGGAAAAGGGCCTTAGTGATCAGGCCATTGGGGGGAGAAGGCCGAGAGCCTCTGCAGACATTTCCCAGATAGACTTTACCAGTGATGATAATCTGATTGATTGGAATAGGGTGGACTTCTCTCATGTGACCAGTACGACAGAAGGACTTGAAATGTTGACTTTGGTTCCAATACAGGGGAGTGAACCAGTGACAACGGTGTTACTCCAACCAGAACCGATTCAAGCTGGAGTGTCCATTGCAGGCGACTGCGGTTTAACCAAGGGGCAGAAAAAGAGACTGAGGTTACGGCAGTCCCACGAAGTCCACTCTGGCCGGAGGGCTGGAACTGAGACAGACAGCAGGTATGGAAATATACACGAACAGTTTCTACAGCCCACCAGTTTCCCATGTCCACCCTGCCCTCAGCACCAAAGCCAAGAGGAGAGGCGGGGCCCAGCGATGGGAAGTCAAACCGCCAGTGCTGAGATGGGGGAAGAGGCAGCATCCTATAGACAACAGAGAGCGTTTGTGACAGCGTTCGAACAACACAAGGCAGTTCAGCGAGATCTGATGAAGACACAGCTGGAGATCGGTCAAGCCGCGCACGAGACTCAGAGATTGGAACGAGAACTGGCAAGAAAGGCTGCGCTACTAGAAGCGACAGCTATTGAGGTCATACTTCGGGCGTCTGACCTAGGCCGCCGTGATCAAAGAGTGCCCTGTGCTCCGTTGCCCGGACAGGGAACTGGGCCGCGACAGGGTGAGCAGAACCGCAGGAGGGGTGAGTTTCCAGGCCCCTCCCAACAAGAGAAGGCCCGAGGAGAGGCAGCAGAAAAGGACAGGTATGCCCCTCTCTCCTCCAGGCAACAGGACATGCGACCAGAGGACAGGAGAGGGGTTGACCTGGCGAGGACTGTGGGATGCCAGCCGAGAGACTGCGGGAGTCGTGGTAAACTGAGGCCCCTGGGATGGCCGGCGTCGGCTGTGTGCTGGCATTGTGGGGAGATCGGCCATCTCGCTCGGTCATGTGACAAAGAGTGGCGGGCTCGGCAAACATCCAGTAGAAAGCGAGAGTCCATCAGAGAACAGAGTTGCTGGAAATGTGGAGAGTTGGGACATTTTCAGAGGGGGTGTAAATAGGTTTTGTCTGCATAGGTCATAGGTTGAATAAGAGCGAAGCGGAAATGCACAAACAAAGCTTTTTGAGTGCTCGAGTAAATAGAGTTATTGATAAATTAAAATGGATAATGAGACTGATTAGAATAAAGATAGAGACGCAGATACATAGATAAGGTTTGATTAGGTGTGCAAGTTACTAAAATGGTTTGGAAGACTAACCAGGGTAAGTTGGGGCTGTTGATGGGATGAAGTAACTGGGAATCGCATGGGCTAATCGTACTAACAAAAATGATGGATTTTAAACAGGAACAATGGAACATTTAATATTGGACAGAGTTAAAAACAAAGGACTATTTATAGTGGTGATTACATACTTGATCAAAGGGTGGTCCAGTAGACTTAAAAAAAAAAATAAAAAAAAAAAACGCACATTATTGTTTCATTACTTATTTAATTTCTTTTTGGGTTTTTGATTTTGCTGTCTTAGTTTTTTGCGGGGGTATTTATGCCTCTAGATGATAGTTTAAATCTGTTGGATGGGTGTGTAGCATGTAGGCACTCACAATTTTTTTTTATTTGCAGTTTTGTTTGTTTTTGTTTGATACTCTAATATTTATAGGAACTGGCTGGCTGGGGGGGGATCTCTCGCCGGTCAGGGATAGCAGGTGGTGGTGACACAGCGAGACTGGTAGGAGGTCTGATATAATGAGCTGGAAACTGAGAATGGACGGGAGCTGGTTCATGGTTTGTTTTCCGCTCATTAAGAGTCCAGATGTCGAATCTGGGAGGTTGTGTCACATTTTGGGTTATGGTAAGTGTTGGGGAAACATATTTCTCTGTCTATAGAAAGCTCTGTAGGTTTTTGGTCGCAAATTGGCCAGATGGTGTTCATGTAGGGTGCAGACATGTGAATTTGATGATTGACTTATGGGAGACTCTGCACCGGCTTGTTGAAAGCTGGCGGAGTGTGTGTGATGTGTGTTTAAAGGGACTGTGGTTTGTTGACCATGCACATAGGTTCTGTTGGTGATTGGCCTCGTCTAGAGCTGGCTGTCCGGACCGAGGAGCTGTCTGGAAACAAGGTATTGATAGTGAAATAATGGTTATTCCACTTTCAAGGGTGGAAGTGGTAGTTGTGTTGATCTTGAGATATTTGATCTAGTAAAACAGTACAGCACAAAAAGAAATGAGACAAAGGTGATTTGATTGAATAATAACTTAAGAAGCTGTGAAATACATAGATAATTAATTTGGAGAAAAATGTATTGTCAGAATGCAGAACAGTAGAGAATGTACCTGCGAAAATGAATGTTTCCAATCTATTGTGTGTTTGTAAATAATAATCCAAAATGCAAAAAGGACAGAGGGAAAATCGTTTCCTTCTGTGGAAAATCGGAGCAGTACCGAGACCTGCATACAACAAAGAAGAGGCGGTGGTTAGCACAAAAATACAACAAGAAGAAAACGGTCAAAAACGAGTTAGCAGTAAAGGCCTCAGGAGGTTGAAATAGGGATAACTGACAGGGAGGCAATTGAGGCCTCAGTGGTCTTTTCAAGGAGAAGAAATGATTTATGTTGCTTGTTTGAATTTCCCTCAAATGTTTAGAGTGTTAATCTTTTAGTGGTGTGAAGTATTAATCTTTTCTTGCAGAGTCCATTACACAAAATAGACATTGAAGCTAATTACACGGATAATGGATAGTCATAATTGAAATAAACTGAGAATGGTACGATGATTCTTTTTGTATAAAGACACGGACCTAGACTGGATGTCGTATTTATAACTGATAATGTGTATAACTGTGAAAGGAGGAAAAGGTAGGTGAAATGATGATTTTGTAACTGTACAGATGGAAAGGGGTTTTGTAGTTCGATTGTGTCAATTTTGGATTTTTTTTGACATTTTGAAAATATTAGCAAAAATGATAAATTATGGTTTTAATGTTTAATTTAGAATACTGGTGCTGTATAGTGGGTTATTAAACCCCCTAAGGGTGGATTGTCGTATATTTCTAAATGAAAACATGAATAAAATAATAGAAATTATGCACATATATGAAATAGCAAAGAACTAGGTTATTTTCTCTTAGAAAAATAGAGACTCACAGCCATGCCAAATCACCTGTTAGGTTAACCATACATTTGAGTCAACAAGAAGGCTGTGAACTGGCCTCAGTCTAAATGGTGACAGATGGCCAAAAGCTACCTTGAGATGTACGAAGGGGAAACACTGAATACAGGTCAGGGAAGGACAAATGTGGATAGCCTTCAAATAAGCTGAGACCAGCAGAAAAACGTGTTTGTGTAAGGTTTAGAAGAGAGTTTATGACTACACAGCCCCACAGTTCAAAGGAAGGGTGATCGTTTCATACAGATGTCCTGAGACCACAGGATGAAACCTCTTTCCCCACACAACAAAGTGGGATGGAGGGCCCAATACTTAACTTTAAGTCAGGCCTGAAGGCCAGCACCAGAGTTCTGTTTACTTTAGCTAAGCAGACCAAACAGGCCATTCTGGGATATAGTACCCACTGTTAGGTTGAGTGGGTACTATATTTCCATCTGTATGAGGGTCGCATTCAGGGACACTTGGGTAAATCATTCTAAAAGGAAACTAGTTCACATCCCCTCTGTTCTGAAGGATCAGATTAAACCGAATATATATATTTATTTATATATATATATTTAATTGTATTTGTATATCCCCTGATATCCCTTGTATATTCCTTGTACAATATGCATTGAATATCCCTTCTAGTCTACTGAACATCCCATAATAGTCTCCATTCTACCATTGGACGAGACCTTGGTGCCAGGTCGCCATACCCCTCAGACCAGGTTCAATCGTACCGCTCAACATGTATGGACAAGTCCTAGTTCCGCGTAGGAATATGTCTACCGCACCACTAATGGTACTATTTGTTCATAGTGCGTATATATACTGCGCTATTAAAGTAGAGCTTTCTTTTAGTCCAGTTCCTTACCCTCCAACAGAGTGACAGACGCAAAAGCCTCCCCGCGAACCACGTGTGGGCAGTAAGGCCAATTCGGCCCAGTATCGGCATTGAGACATCGTGTATATTAATATTTGAATAGTCATATTTGGCACTATATCGTCGAGTTGGACGTATTCTATTAAGCTAATAATAGTCTATTCATATATAGTGCCTCGTGCGGTAAGAGTTCTATAGTAATCAGCACCCCCATCGTTTCGGGCATCAGCTGGACGCTTATCCAGGGTGGTTGACCCCACGTGAAGCTGCACCCGAGGAGCTCCAGGCCAAAGAGCGAGTGGACCTGTATATTGGATTATTCTACCGACGACGGCTAGCCTTCCCCGGCTTGGATTATGCTTTGAGTACTTTGATTATTCTATGGATAAAGGCCAACACTGCGGTGTGTTGGAAATACCCCCCCCCCGGAGAGGACGACAGGTGAGACGGCGCTCTGCACAGTGAGGTCGCCTCACGTCTCTCCGTCGTGGACCGGAGGACGCCGGCCACAGAGGGTCCAACTGCATTCATCTGTGGATCGAGGATCGTTGGGCACCGTGTCGCACAACTGTGGACTCTCCCAAGATACCCTCGGCCAGACTGGATCCAGCCAGTGACTCTCTAACCCCCCCCCCCTCCAGCTGTCCTACAAGCAGTCGGAACCTTCCCCTAGTGTATCCAGCTATATAATCATTCAAGTATCATTGCTATTGTTCCCTAAATATTCCAGGTTGTATATTTGCTTCCTGCGCAATCAGAGATTGGACATTCGATATTGATCTACCTACGAATACTCATTTGCCATAAAAGTGCATACTATTTCAAATCATAAATGTAATTAAGTGATCGTTGTACATACCTTTTGCTATGTATTAAAACTCAAACTTTCGACTTGGTACATTTGTGTTGGATCCGTTTCATCAGGTGGGAGTGTTTATCATAATTATTTATACCTAGTACTGGGTGGCCAGAGTCTAAAGTACAAGAGGTAGTGGTAGTAAGTATCATATCTAACCATACAGTCAGGGAATTGTACCCCTCAGTTACAATTGGTCCTTCGAGCCGGATGGTAATCAGTGTAATATTAATATAGTGTTATTAATATTAAAATGGCCTATGATGAACACTCCACGAAACGATCCTCCTAACCAACAACGCCCGCGGCGCAAACGACAGCTCCCTCAGTACCTAGAGGCTTACGCTGTCAGTCAACAACCTAGTCTTCTACCAACAGTAAACGCGGTAAAACTAGAAAGTAAAATTATGTCTAACCCTAACGACCAGGCTACCCCGACCATAGAGGCCCCTATGGGTTCTAATGTAACTGACCAAGCTCACGGTGGGGACCAGGGGGAACCAGACATGACTTTACACCCCGCCAATACCGAAGAAGTAGTCCCCGACGAGTCCCGGGAGGAAGACAACACTACCGAGAGAGAACTCGGCACGGAAGAAGATGAGGAGAGCACCGTGGAGATAGAGCTCCAAGACTCCGCACGGAGTACCCCAAGGGACGGCTCCCCTATACAACCGTCTTCTCCCAGCGAGGCAGAGAGGACACTACAGCAGGCATTCCTCGTCAGCCTGAAAGCCTCTACTGAACGCGATAGACTCCAGGGTGAACGCGATCGATTGCAGATACAGCAACGGAGCGAAGAAGAGCACATACGCCTGGAAATAAGACGCATTCAGATGGAAGAGAATATGGCAAGAGACCGGGCCGACGCCCAGCGCGCCGCCACCGGTGCCCAGAGAGAATCGGATCTCACCAAGCGCGAAGCCGAGCGCGACAGAGCACAAGCGCAACTAATAGAACAGCTGATCAGAAGGACAACACCCCCTCCCTCCACCAGAGGCTCCAGGAACTCGTCTAGACATCACTCCAGGGCGGCATCCCCTAGCCGAGTAAGCGACCCTGAACTTGACCAACAGACAAGGTCTATACCCCCCGCAGACCCCCTTCCCCAACCGGTCCAAGCGAGACCCAGCCACCGGGAAGGAGCAGCATACACTGCGGAGAGGCTAAATCAGAGACTACAAGCCCTGGATGACCTAACGGAAGACGAAGAGGAAGAGGAGGAGAACCACGCCCAACGACAGCACAGTACTCTACCGGACCAGGAGGTCCAGTACAGCCCAGGCTATACCCCCGCGGAGCTGCGCTACAGACCCCCGACGCTATTCACGGGTGAGCACGACGCACGACCCGCACCGAGGAACAGCACCTGGACCAGCGGGCCATGGTACACAGCCGGTACCAGCCCACGCCAAGGAGCAGGAGGAGACTCGCCTAGGAGGCCTCTCCCCCAACGCTCGCCGATGTATCAACAATCCGCGTCATACATTGGCACACCTATGGTACCAGACTTCACCCAGGAGAACCGGGCCCAGTATACGGAGCTCCGCATGTGTCTGGAGACAATGTTGGTGGATGTCATTGATGAACGCCATAAATACGCGATACTACTGAAGCATTTAAAGGTACCCCGCGCGCACAACATAGCGCTCGCCTACGCCACTTCCACGACCCCATACACCGCAGCGCTGGTAGCGTTGGACCAGAGATATGGACGTATATGGGATTACGTGATCCAGGAGATCAGGCACATCGACCGCCTACCCCCAGCAACAGACAATCGAGCACTGGACGACCTGTCCATCAGAGTGCAGTCCCTGGTAGGGATGCTGGGAGCGCAGAGGGAAAAGGGTAGGCATGAACTATACGCCAACTCAAATGTAGAGAGGATCTTGGAGAAGCTACCGCCCGCCCGACAGGAGCGCTTTAGGCGGCAGAGAGACCACCGAGACCCTAATGGCCCCGAACCGAACCTCCTCGATCTAGCCGACTTCCTGGCGAGAGAAGTCAGCAGCTTACGGCTAGATACATTCGGACGGAGCACCCCTGGCTCCAGAGAAGGAACCAGGAGACTAAATGATGGAAGAAGATCGGTGACTGTCATGCACCAAGCGGAGTCAGTGCCAAGCAGTAGGAGCCACAGTACCCCCTCAAGAAAGGAGAAGTGGAAGATAGTGTGCCCCTACTGTGAGAAAGAACACTGGCTGTCACAATGTGACTCATTCCCCAAGATGAATGCGGAGGAAGCGAGTCAATGGATAAAGTCCAACAGACGCTGTTTTCGCTGTGCGCGATCACACATGGCAGCCGAATGCCGCTTAAAGAAAAAGTGCAGTCGGTGCGATGGAGCCCATCTGGACATACTCCACGACAGTAACAGACGGCGGCCTCCACCCGCACCATCAAGCAGCAAAGCAAGCGTCATGTACATCGACCCCGCCAGCAGCAGCGGAGCCAGAGTGCTCTTAAAGGTAGTCCGTGTGACATTGAGCTACCAGAATAAAGTCATGGACACTTACGCCGTCCTTGATGACGGGTCAGAGAAGACCCTTCTGCTCGCGTCCGCTGCGGCCCAGCTAGGGCTGCGGGGGAGCGAAAACCAAATGACAATTCGGACAATAAGAAGAGATTTGAAAACGATAAAGGGCGAGAATGTCTCTTTCTCTATCGCAGCAAGCGGCCAGCCCGAGCGACGGTACAGGATTACAGACGCTTTCACCAGCCAAGAAATAGGACTGTCGCGGTACACATACCCCGTAGCCAAGCTGATGGAGAAATATGTACATCTACGCAAGCTACCGATCCCACTCATAGACGGTGCTACCCCGACACTGTTGATAGGCTCCGACCATGCAGACCTCATTGTCCCGATAGGCCGGGTTCATACCGGACCCAGAGGCTGTCCTGCAGCAGTCGAGACCCGCCTAGGATGGACTCTACAAGGCCCACTCGCCAAATCTCTCAACCGAACCACAGCCACTAGCTGTCTCCACTCCCGAGTCACAGAGGGAGACACCGCACTCCTGCAGCATGTAGAGAGGCTATGGACCTTAGAACAAATGCCCTTTAAGAACGAAAAGAAAGACATTCGCTCTAAAGACGACATCTACGCCATTAACCTCCTCGAGACGGGAACAAAGAGAGTCCCAGTCAGCGGCGTGTTGAGATACGCCACGCCACTCCTGCGGCGGGAAGGGATGCCTACCTTTCACGCAAAGAAAGACGCCACAGAGCGGTACCTACTAAACACAGAGCGGCGCTTAGCCAAGGACCCCGCCCAAGAAAGTGTATACCGCGCTGAGATTGAGAAGCTCATCACAGCGGGACACGTCACAAAGATTGACATTAAAGAGGCCGACCAGACGACTGAATCGTGGTACGTGCCCCACCACAAGGTTCATCACAACGGCAAAGACCGCATCGTGTTTAACTGCAGCTACCAGATCGGATCCCAAAATCTGAATAAAGAGCTATTGCCCGGTCCTACACTCGGCCCCTCCCTACTAGGCGTACTACTCCGCTTCCGCCAGGACAAGGTGGCTATCAGCGGGGATATCAAAGGGATGTTCCTGCAGGTGAGATTAGTAGAGGAGGACAAGCCCCTGTTGCGGTTCCTATGGAGAGAGAGGCCAGGAGATGAGCACCCAGCCATCTACCAATGGGAAGTCCTCCCTTTCGGAACTACATGTAGCCCATGCTGTGCTACATTTGCACTACAGAGACATGTCGCAGAGGACCCAGCAGCGGACGAAGAGGTCCGACACAGTGTGAAGAACAGCTTCTACGTAGATAACTGTCTACAAAGCGTTTCGACCCAGGAAGAAGCCGAGGCTCTCCTACTTAAACTCCGCGCCTCTCTGATCAAAGGCGGCTTTGATCTCAGGCAGTGGGCCAGCAGCGATCCGCACGTACTGCGCAGCCTCTCCTCCGCGGACAAGGCAGCGAGCAGCGAGACCTGGATGGCCACAATCCCAGGAGAAGCCCAAGAGATGACACTAGGACTAGATGGAACTCCACTCACTCCCAGGCGTTAATATACGCCGAAGCTACTTCCCACCCACGGTGAGGCCAGAGACATGTAAAATGGATCTACACGTCTTCAGTGACGCCTCCGAGGTCGCCTACGGATCAGTAGCCTACTTGCGGGCCCAAGAAGAGGGGGGAGAGATCTACACAGCATTCATCCTCGCCTGCTCGAGAATAGCCCCACGCAAGCAACAGTCTATCCCACGTCTAGAGCTCTGCGCAGCCCTCGCAGGAGCGCATCTAGCCACGCTCATCCAACGTGAGCTCACCATTCCGGTGCATAGAACAATCCTGTGGTCAGATTCCATGACAGTACTCGCCTGGATAAAAACGGATTCATGCAAATACAAAGTCTTCGTGGGAGTCAGAGTCACTGAGATTCAAGAGTTAACCGGAGAGTTAACCGGAGAAGCAACCTGGCGCTATGTTGATACAAAACACAACCCAGCTGACGTCATCACCCGGGGAATGTCCCTGGATGACTTAACCCGTCGTAACATCTACAGTGACGGACCAGCATTCCTCAAGCTCCCGGAAGGAGATTGGCCCACGCCCACCCCGAGGGAAGCAAGTGACGAGGAGGCTGAGAATAAGAAACCTATGTTCTGTGGATTGAGCACTGTTGTCTCCGCAGACCCCAACATAGACGATTGCATTACCATAGAGAGTGCGCAGCAACGGACATTCCTGCGGCACCACCCAGAGATTCAGTCCCCCGCTGATATGTCAGCAGCTGACTACGAGGAAGCAGAACTGCTTCTACTGCAACGAGCCCAGAGAGACTCGTTCCCCGATGAACTAGACTGTCTACAGGGAGGAAAGCCCGTCCCATCAGACAGCAGATTGATTCATCTGGCCCCCGAGAGTGACACACATACCCTCATCAGAGTGGGTGGTCGCCTGCGGAGAGCCCCCAATTTACCGGATGACATTAAGTACCCGATCGTATTGAACAGCCGACACAAGGTCACAGAGCTGATTATAAAGAAATACGACGAGGATGTACACCACGCAGGAGCAGAGAGAGTCTTCGCGGAGATCAGACGTCGTTACTGGATACTTCAAGGAAGAGAGGCGGTGCGACGCTTCCAGCGAACCTGTCTAGACTGCCGAAAGTGGCGCGCGCAGCCCAGCATACCACGGATGGCTGACCTACCTCCATGTCGCCTCCGACTCGGCGACAAGCCATTCCACTCAACAGGCATGGACTGTTTTGGCCCGCTGCACATAAAGAAAGGAAGAGGCACCGAGAAGCGGTGGGGTATTGTATTCAAATGCATGACCACCAGAGCGATACATATCGAGCTCCTTCCGACCATGAGCGCAGACTCATTCCTTATGGCCTTCCGAAGATTCACATCACGGAAAGGAAAACCGTCTACATTATTGTCCGATCACGGGACAAACTTCAAAGGCGGAGAAAGAGAGCTGAGGGAGAGCTTCCAAGCTATGGGCCCAGAACTTAAGACCCACCTCGCTCCAGCCCAGATTGACTTCCAATTCAACCCCCCAAACGCACCCCACTTCGGTGGAACTTGGGAACGAGAAGTACGTTCTATAAAGACAGCCCTGTACGCAGTACTTGGGGCCCAGACTGTGGCGGAAGAAGTCCCAATGACAGTCCTCACGGAGATTGAGGGAGTATTGAACTCAAAGCCCCTCGGTTACGTCTCCAGTGATGTAGCAGAGGTCGACCCAGTCACCCCCAACACCCTCCTGATGGGGCGGCTAGATCCCGCGTTACCCCAGACAATGTACCGGCCTGAAGAAGCGAACGGCCGACGAATGTGGAGGTACAGCCAAGTATTAGCCGACAAGTTTTGGAGCAGTTTCCTACTGCACTACCTACCGTCTCTACAGACCCGCCAGAAGTGGATAAAAGAGAGAGACAATTTGACGGAAGGAACAGTCGTCATGATTATTGACCAGTCACTACCCAGAGCTATGTGGCCGGCTGGCCGCGTAAGCAAAGTGATCACCGGTGCCGATGGCAAGGTCCGAGCAGCTGAAGTACTCGTCCAGGGGCGCATTTACACCCGTCCTGTGGCGAGGCTCATAGAACTGCCCCGACTCCCAGACACAATCGATGATGACCATGACCCTATGACTTTGTGAGTTGACTGACCCTTACAGCGAACCCTTGAGTGGTGGACAGTGCGGTTAATCTGTCTCTGCTTAACTAATTAGGTTGGGACCAATTAGGGGGCGGCTGTTCTGAAGGATCAGATTAAACCGAATATATATATTTATTTATATATATATATTTAATTGTATTTGTATATCCCCTGATATCCCTTGTATATTCCTTGTACAATATGCATTGAATATCCCTTCTAGTCTACTGAACATCCCATAATAGTCTCCATTCTACCATTGGACGAGACCTTGGTGCCAGGTCGCCATACCCCTCAGACCAGGTTCAATCGTACCGCTCAACATGTATGGACAAGTCCTAGTTCCGCGTAGGAATATGTCTACCGCACCACTAATGGTACTATTTGTTCATAGTGCGTATATATACTGCGCTATTAAAGTAGAGCTTTCTTTTAGTCCAGTTCCTTACCCTCCAACAGAGTGACAGACGCAAAAGCCTCCCCGCGAACCACGTGTGGGCAGTAAGGCCAATTCGGCCCAGTATCGGCATTGAAACATCGTGTATATTAATATTTGAATAGTCATATTTGGCACTATATCGTCGAGTTGGACGTATTCTATTAAGCTAATAATAGTCTATTCATATATAGTGCCTCGTGCAGTAAGAGTTCTATAGTAATCAGCACCCCCATCGTTTCGGGCATCAGCTGGACGCTTATCCAGGGTGGTTGACCCCACGTGAAGCTGCACCCGAGGAGCTCCAGGCCAAAGAGCGAGTGGACCTGTATATTGGATTATTCTACCGACGACGGCTAGCCTTCCCCGGCTTGGATTATGCTTTGAGTACTTTGATTATTCTATGGATAAAGGCCAACACTGCGGTGTGTTGGAAATACCCCCCCCCCGGAGAGGACGACAGGTGAGACGGCGCTCTGCACAGTGAGGTCGCCTCACGTCTCTCCGTCGTGGACCGGAGGACGCCGGCCACAGAGGGTCCAACTGCATTCATCTGTGGATCGAGGATCGTTGGGCACCGTGTCGCACAACTGTGGACTCTCCCAAGATACCCTCGGCCAGACTGGATCCAGCCAGTGACTCTCTAACCCCCCCCCCCTCCAGCTGTCCTACAAGCAGTCGGAACCTTCCCCTAGTGTATCCAGCTATATAATCATTCAAGTATCATTGCTATTGTTCCCTAAATATTCCAGGTTGTATATTTGCTTCCTGCGCAATCAGAGATTGGACATTCGATATTGATCTACCTACGAATACTCATTTGCCATAAAAGTGCATACTATTTCAAATCATAAATGTAATTAAGTGATCGTTGTACATACCTTTTGCTATGTATTAAAACTCAAACTTTCGACTTGGTACATTTGTGTTGGATCCGTTTCATCAGGTGGGAGTGTTTATCATAATTATTTATACCTAGTACTGGGTGGCCAGAGTCTAAAGTACAAGAGGTAGTGGTAGTAAGTATCATATCTAACCATACAGTCAGGGAATTGTACCCCTCAGTTACACCCTCTGTAAGGTCACCTTGTAACGCTGTTTCGCAAGACTCAGCAGACAAGTTCCTGCTACCAGGAATGTGGCCATATAGGGAAGCCAGATTGTGGGAGTGACGTGACTAGGCATGCAGGGAAGGTCTCTCTCTCTCTCTCTCTCTCTCTCTCTCGCTCTGATAAAAAGGGCTGATGGCGATGAAGAGAGACACACACCCGGGGACACACCCGGAGAGAGGAGACAGGAGAGAGGAGAGAATCCTGGAGGGCGAGCCACACAGAAGGATCCTGGAGCATGGAGACACAGAGCCATGGAGACAGACGATGACAGAGATCGCCTCGCAGCTGGAGCGCTGAAAACCTCCACCGACAGAGGGAGACTCGCCAAGCCGGCTACTGGAGAGCCGAACCAGTGACACAGAGAGCCATTGACACCAGATGACAGAGCCGAGGCTCAGAGCAGACTCCGCCGACACAAAATCAAGCGCTCCCTGCCTGACCGGCGAGGAACGACCAGCAAACCACTAAGAGAAAGGCGCATGTTGGCATGGGAACCAAGAGACAACAACCCCAGCACCGGAGAAGAAAGCTCTGATCAGCCCTAGCTGATCCGAGCATGGACCAAACAGCCACATGAAAGAGACAATTAGATATACCAAAGAGACGATGTACTTGTTTTGATTCCTAAGCTGTGGTTTATTAATAAACACCGCAGTTGATTGATTTGACCACTTTGTCAGCTTCTCTCCTTACTTAAACCGAACATCTGAAATATCAAACAAATGAAGGAGAAGGGTAATAGAAATACTATACGATCACTGAACTTAGATATAGGTAAATGAAGATAGAAGTTACTTCACCTGTTTAGTGAACAGGTCATTCTGCGCTGTTGTGTGGGTGTCAACATTTAGAATCACGTCTTACTCCCACATGGCTCAAATCACTGTTTGGTTATGGTCCACTGGTATTGGGGAGTTCATAATTATCTTTTGTCTTCACAGGTGAACCCATGGTGGCAGGTGATGCAGGTGTCTGGGATAACTACAGTGTCGAGAAACAGCTACTCCATTCATGGTGAGACTACTAAAAGACTGATCCCATATAGCCCACAATAAAGACTGATCTAGTGTTGTAGATATAGCCCACAATAAAGACTGATCCAGTGTTGTAGATATAGCCCACAATAAAGACTGATCCAGTGTTATAGATGTAAAACAAAGAGCTCCCACAAACTTGCCGTCTTCACTTGCAGTTAAAACAACTTTTCAGTACAAGGACCTTCATTGTCAGGGTAGATGACGACCATTTCTGTGAGCTCTTTAGTGAAATCGAACCATGTACATGAGCTCTTTTGTGAATACGACCATGTGCATGAGCTCTTTAGTGAATACGGCCATGTGAGTAAGCTCTTTAGTGAATAGAACCATGTGCATGAGCTCTTTAGTTAATACGGCCATGTGAGTGAGCCGTATTCAAAATATTCAAAGCCCTCTATAGCCTGCCCCCCCCCCCTACCTGACTGACCTCCTTCTCCCCTACCGCCCCACCCGTTCCCTCCGGTCCTCTTCCACTCTTTCCTTCACTGTCCCGTCATCCAAACTCAAAAGTGTTGGTGACCGGGCATTCTCACAAGCTGCACCCGACTCTGGAACTCCCTCCCTCAGACCATCAGAGACTCTCCCTCACTCTCCACCTTAAAATCCAGACTCAAAATGTACCTGTTCTCCCAAGCATTCAACCTTCCTTACCCATAACCACCCTCCTCCAACTCGCCACCATTTCCCCCTGCCCCACGTTATCTCCTCTCCTGCCCCCCCTCCCCCCTTGGTTTTCCCTTACTCTCCTCCTGACTGTCTCCCCTACTCACTCCCGTATTTGTTATCCGTTACTCGTGGTTTTATGTTCCTGTGTATTTCTTATTGTCCTCCGTTTCCCTGTGTTTCTATGTTTCTTTGTTTCTTTTTTGCCTATTGTCAGCGACTTTGGGTCTTTGAAAAGCACTATACAAAATAAATGAATTATTATTATTATTATTATTATTATTATTATTATTATTATTATTATTATTATTATTATTATTATTATTATTATTATTATTATTATTATTATTATTATTATTATAGTATAGCAACATTTTTCAATATTCAGATTATGTGATCACAGTACTGTACAACTATGTGCCTACCTGGCCCATATTTCTTGACATGCAAATGGACAAGCACAACCAATATTTGTGTGTGAGAGAGTGCGAGTAACTCAAACCTGCAGTTTGCAGGCATAATGTCTGCAGCACAAATCCCCCCCCCCCCCCATTAAAGAAAATTTCTGTTCCATTCTTATTTAAAAAATTTCTTTTAGGGTCCGTGGGACGCAATGGGAGCAGTAAAAGTGCATCTGATGCAGAGATAGACAAATGCATCAAAATGTGGCTGCAGCTTGCATCAGACAGAGATGGCGGAAGGAGAGAGCGGGCCTTGAGACAAGATCATTTAAAGTAAGTTGTAGTCTGTCACATATACTTTGTGCATGACACAAATAATCTTTCCAATAATTGTTTACAGACAGATTATTTCACTTATAATAGCCTACACTATCACAATTTATTACATGGCCTTTTTTCACATTCGCCGAATTGCTTGCTTGTGATTGGTCAATAGCGCTCGTCAGAGGTCCGTTATTACTCGATAACGGACCTCTGCCGAACAATCAAGCCCACTGTCATCAGTGCAATCAGACCACAGATCTGCCGGCTGCTGCCGGCGATGACAGCGGGAGCGACAGAACAGAACTGCGTCTGCATTTGATCTCGTCTTGTCGATGGTGTAAAATGAATTGGGTATAGCCATGTAATAAGCGGGATAATGTATAGCCTATACTCGGTCATTGTCGCAAAATAATTTACCTTCACTGACATTTAAAACACCTCATTATTTATTTGCCTTTTTCACTTTTCGTGTAGGGCAGTAGTTCGGGGAGTGGAAGTCCCGTCCCCTCCACGTCAAGGACCAACACGCCTCGTCGGGGCCGGCGACAGCTCCCCCAGACCCCCGCCACGCCCCCACGTCACCTATTCCCCCGTGGTCCGTAAGGCTATGCCCACGCCTCCCGGGGTGCCCCAGGGGCGCCTCCCGGCCCCGGCCCCCCGGCGCTTTTCTCCGGAGAAATTACTGTGATATCACATTATTTTGTTGTATATATATTACAACAATGTATTGTGTATTTACAATAGCCTACATGTATTTTTGTAGTCCAGCTCCAGTACACTTCCTGAAGGTCACACTTTGGTTTCCTGTCGTGTTTAATCACGTCATCCTATTGTATCTTGACATGAAACTATTGTATGAGCTTCCTCCAGAAGTATACTGGAGCTGGGGACTATAGAGTTATGCATGTCTATCATTGTAAATTGACTGTTATTTTGCCAAATTATATAATATAATAATTATTATTTTTCAATTATTTTGTTGGCAAGTCTTTTGCATTACTTTTCAGACTTGCCAACAAAATAATTGAAAAATAATAATTATTATATTATATAATTTGGCAAAATAACAGTCAATTTACAATGGTATGCATAACTGTATAGTCCCCAGCACCAGTATACTTCTGGAGGAAGCTCATACAATAGTTTCCTGTCAAATACTATTGGATGACGTGATTAATCATGACAGAAAACCAAAGTGTGAGCTTCTGCCAGGAAGTATACTGCGCTGGACTTCAAAAATGCACGTAGGCTATTGTACATTAAAAACAACAGTCCAAACGCACAAATGAGGTAAGCCAGCATTTATTGTCAAAAGACAGAATTATTACAAATAATTATATACAAGAATTACACGAGGTAAGCCGGCATTTATTGTCAAAAGACAGAATTATTACAAATAATTATATACAAAGAATTATATTCTTATTCTTGAAATGGTAAATGGCTGTTTTCTTTTTTACAATTTGTGCACATTTTACCCATAGGAAAATCCTGCTCGTTGTACAAGTATCGCAGAGAAAATTCAAAGGTACTCATAGTTGCACAGAGTTTCGGACAGAGAAACGCAATGGTTTGAAAGCTCGGTGTTGCTAATAAACATTTTAAATATTATTTTATAAACTGCTGGTCAACACTGCTCAAAACGGCTTTAGCTGACTGATGCGCCTTGCACATCGAGCGTTTCGCCAGTTCTTCAGAGTTAATTATGGGATTTTATTGTCAAAAGACAGAATTATATTACAAAGAATTATATTCTTATTCTTGAAATGTTAAATGGCTGTTTTCTTTCTTCTTTTATATACAATTTGTGCACATTTTACCCATAGGAAAATCCCATATTAACTCTGAAGAACTGGTCCTCTGCGAAACGCTCGTTGTACAAGTATCGCAGAGAAAATTCAAAGGTACTCACAGTTGCACGAGAGTTTCGAACAGAGAAACGCAATGGTTTGAAAGCTCTGCGTTGCTAATAAACATTTACAATATTATTTTATAAACTGCTGGTCAACACTGCTCAAAACGGCTTTAGCTGACTGATGCGCCTTGTATGACGAGCGTTTCGCCAGTTCTTCAGAGTTAATTATGGGATTTTATTGTCAAAAGACAGAATTATTACAAAGAATTATATTCTTATTCTTGAAATGGTAAATGGCTGTTTTCTTTTTTACAATTTGTGCACATTTGACCCATAGGAAAATCCCATATTAACTCTGAAGAACTGGTCCTCTGCGAAACGCTTGTTGTACAAGTATCGCAGAGAAAATTCAAAGGTACACAGTTGCACGAGAGTTTCGAACAGAGAAATGCAATGGTTTGAAAGCTCGGCGTTGCTAATAAACATTTTAAATATTATTTTATAAACTGCTGGTCAACACTGCTCAAAACGGCAAAACTAAGACAAAGTAATCATATTCGTAAGTAAAATGGTAAATGGCTGCTTTTTTTTCTTCTTTTTTTACATATTTGTGCACATTTTACCCATAGGAAAATCCCATATTAACTGTGAAGAACTGGTCCTCTGCAAAACGCTTGTTGTACAAGTATTGCAGAGAAAATTCAAAGGTACTCACAGTTGCATGAGGGTTTCGGACAGAGAAACGCAATGGTTTGAAAGCTCGGCATTGCTAATAAACATTTTAAATATTATTTTATAAACTTCTGGTCAACACTGCTCAAAACGGCTTTAGCTGACTGATGCGCCTTGTATGACGAGCGTTTCGCCAGTTCTTCAGAGTTAATTATGGGATTTTATTGTCAAAAGACAGAATTATTACAAAGAATTATATTCTTATTCTTGAAATGGTAAATGGCTGTTTTCTTTTTTACAATTTGTGCACATTTTACCCATAGGAAATCCCATATTAACTCTGAAGAACTGGTCCTCTGTGAAACGCTCGTTGTACAAGTATCAGAGAAAATTCAAAGGTACACAGTTGCACGAGAGTTTCGGACAGAGAAACGCAATGGTTTGAAAGCTCGGCGTTGCTAATAAACATTTTAAATATTATTTTATAAACTGCTGCTCAACACTGCTCAAAACAAGACAAAGTAATAATATTCGTAAGTAAAATGGTAAATGGCTGTTTTTTTTTTTTTTTTTTTTTACAATTTGTGCACATTTTACCCATTCACACACCGACGGGAGCATGTAGGGGTTAAGTGTCTTGCTTGGTGTTCACGTCAGGGGACGACAGGAGAAGGACGATTGTCTATGCAGATGCAGACCATTCAAAGTCTATGAGCTTACGAAGAAGGGTGGTCACTTGAGGGTTGATGACGCTTCGCTTCTTTGCCCTGGAGCCTTTCTCCGGGTTGATGCCCAAGAAGCACCTGTTAATAAGCAAAGATACGTTTCAGTTTTAAATAGACTCAGCATTTATCAAGGTGCTCACCTGTGTTTTTTCATGGTACCTCTAACATAATGTTTACTCATCCGAATTTTGAAGCCATACTATAATGTGAATTAAACCATTATGTCAATTTCTTAACAAGATAGCAGCAACATCAAGTGATGGTGTGGTCCCAATTCACATAGTTGGTTCCAGGCTTCATACTCAAAGCATTTAATCTACTTTATGGCCTCTGTAGAAAGGCATGGACTTAATAGCCAGATAGTCTTTGCATGATAAGTCTTACTGATGACATTGATCATGTGTTCAGAGTGTTAAAATACCTTTGGATGAACTCAAGTGTGGATGATCCAACGGAAGGATACTCCAGGTTGAAGACATAGTAGCTGGTGAATAAAGCAGCTACTCCATGCAAAAATAATGGGTGTGGGCCCATCACAACTTCTCCCTCGATGGATAGCATCCATCCAGAAGGCCCCCCGGCGCTTTTCTCCGGAGAAATTACTGTGATATCACATTATTTTGTTGTATATATATTACAACAATGTATTGTGTATTTACAATAGCCTACATGTATTTTTGTAGTCCAGCTCCAGTACACTTCCTGAAGGTCACACTTTGGTTTCCTGTCGTGTTTAATCACGTCATCCTATTGTATCTTGACATGAAACTATTGTATGAGCTTCCTCCAGAAGTATACTGGAGCTGGGGACTATAGAGTTATGCATGTCTATCATTGTAAATTGACTGTTATTTTGCCAAATTATATAATATAATAATTATTATTTTTCAATTATTTTGTTGGCAAGTCTTTTGCATTACTTTTCAGACTTGCCAACAAAATAATTGAAAAATAATAATTATTATATTATATAATTTGGCAAAATAACAGTCAATTTACAATGGTATGCATAACTGTATAGTCCCCAGCACCAGTATACTTCTGGAGGAAGCTCATACAATAGTTTCCTGTCAAATACTATTGGATGACGTGATTAATCATGACAGAAAACCAAAGTGTGAGCTTCTGCCAGGAAGTATACTGCGCTGGACTTCAAAAATGCACGTAGGCTATTGTACATTAAAAACAACAGTCCAAACGCACAAATGAGGTAAGCCAGCATTTATTGTCAAAAGACAGAATTATTACAAATAATTATATACAAGAATTACACGAGGTAAGCCGGCATTTATTGTCAAAAGACAGAATTATTACAAATAATTATATACAAAGAATTATATTCTTATTCTTGAAATGGTAAATGGCTGTTTTCTTTTTTACAATTTGTGCACATTTTACCCATAGGAAAATCCTGCTCGTTGTACAAGTATCGCAGAGAAAATTCAAAGGTACTCATAGTTGCACAGAGTTTCGGACAGAGAAACGCAATGGTTTGAAAGCTCGGTGTTGCTAATAAACATTTTAAATATTATTTTATAAACTGCTGGTCAACACTGCTCAAAACGGCTTTAGCTGACTGATGCGCCTTGCACATCGAGCGTTTCGCCAGTTCTTCAGAGTTAATTATGGGATTTTATTGTCAAAAGACAGAATTATATTACAAAGAATTATATTCTTATTCTTGAAATGTTAAATGGCTGTTTTCTTTCTTCTTTTATATACAATTTGTGCACATTTTACCCATAGGAAAATCCCATATTAACTCTGAAGAACTGGTCCTCTGCGAAACGCTCGTTGTACAAGTATCGCAGAGAAAATTCAAAGGTACTCACAGTTGCACGAGAGTTTCGAACAGAGAAACGCAATGGTTTGAAAGCTCTGCGTTGCTAATAAACATTTACAATATTATTTTATAAACTGCTGGTCAACACTGCTCAAAACGGCTTTAGCTGACTGATGCGCCTTGTATGACGAGCGTTTCGCCAGTTCTTCAGAGTTAATTATGGGATTTTATTGTCAAAAGACAGAATTATTACAAAGAATTATATTCTTATTCTTGAAATGGTAAATGGCTGTTTTCTTTTTTACAATTTGTGCACATTTGACCCATAGGAAAATCCCATATTAACTCTGAAGAACTGGTCCTCTGCGAAACGCTTGTTGTACAAGTATCGCAGAGAAAATTCAAAGGTACACAGTTGCACGAGAGTTTCGAACAGAGAAATGCAATGGTTTGAAAGCTCGGCGTTGCTAATAAACATTTTAAATATTATTTTATAAACTGCTGGTCAACACTGCTCAAAACGGCAAAACTAAGACAAAGTAATCATATTCGTAAGTAAAATGGTAAATGGCTGCTTTTTTTTCTTCTTTTTTTACATATTTGTGCACATTTTACCCATAGGAAAATCCCATATTAACTGTGAAGAACTGGTCCTCTGCAAAACGCTTGTTGTACAAGTATTGCAGAGAAAATTCAAAGGTACTCACAGTTGCATGAGGGTTTCGGACAGAGAAACGCAATGGTTTGAAAGCTCGGCATTGCTAATAAACATTTTAAATATTATTTTATAAACTTCTGGTCAACACTGCTCAAAACGGCTTTAGCTGACTGATGCGCCTTGTATGACGAGCGTTTCGCCAGTTCTTCAGAGTTAATTATGGGATTTTATTGTCAAAAGACAGAATTATTACAAAGAATTATATTCTTATTCTTGAAATGGTAAATGGCTGTTTTCTTTTTTACAATTTGTGCACATTTTACCCATAGGAAATCCCATATTAACTCTGAAGAACTGGTCCTCTGTGAAACGCTCGTTGTACAAGTATCAGAGAAAATTCAAAGGTACACAGTTGCACGAGAGTTTCGGACAGAGAAACGCAATGGTTTGAAAGCTCGGCGTTGCTAATAAACATTTTAAATATTATTTTATAAACTGCTGCTCAACACTGCTCAAAACAAGACAAAGTAATAATATTCGTAAGTAAAATGGTAAATGGCTGTTTTTTTTTTTTTTTTTTTTACAATTTGTGCACATTTTACCCATTCACACACCGACGGGAGCATGTAGGGGTTAAGTGTCTTGCTTGGTGTTCACGTCAGGGGACGACAGGAGAAGGACGATTGTCTATGCAGATGCAGACCATTCAAAGTCTATGAGCTTACGAAGAAGGGTGGTCACTTGAGGGTTGATGACGCTTCGCTTCTTTGCCCTGGAGCCTTTCTCCGGGTTGATGCCCAAGAAGCACCTGTTAATAAGCAAAGATACGTTTCAGTTTTAAATAGACTCAGCATTTATCAAGGTGCTCACCTGTGTTTTTTCATGGTACCTCTAACATAATGTTTACTCATCCGAATTTTGAAGCCATACTATAATGTGAATTAAACCATTATGTCAATTTCTTAACAAGATAGCAGCAACATCAAGTGATGGTGTGGTCCCAATTCACATAGTTGGTTCCAGGCTTCATACTCAAAGCATTTAATCTACTTTATGGCCTCTGTAGAAAGGCATGGACTTAATAGCCAGATAGTCTTTGCATGATAAGTCTTACTGATGACATTGATCATGTGTTCAGAGTGTTAAAATACCTTTGGATGAACTCAAGTGTGGATGATCCAACGGAAGGATACTCCAGGTTGAAGACATAGTAGCTGGTGAATAAAGCAGCTACTCCATGCAAAAATAATGGGTGTGGGCCCATCACAACTTCTCCCTCGATGGATAGCATCCATCCAGAAGGCTGCATTGTGTCACCTGAAATGAACAGATACCCCGTCATGCGTTGTTGTGGATAGGTATACATTCCTGCAAGGACATGACACAGAACTAAGGCTGTCTTAAATACTTCAAAAGCTTTGTTCGATGGGCATGGGATTCGAATATGAAAATAAAATTTGATTAAAAAAAATAAAAAATGCATATATATATATTCTTTTGCCAAATCAACTCTGCCTCTTTGTTAATAACAACAAGCAATGCTGTCTCTTATTTAAGATGAGGTCGCACTGACAGATTTGTGTTCATTGTGCTGCTTTTATAAAGCCTCAAATGACGGCTTACAATATTTCATGAAAGCAAAGTGTTTTGTTTGTCTAAGATTTAAAAAGGTTTCAACTTTACAGCACTGACAAAGTTGAACATGAGACATGCCAGCTCAGGATATTATTTATAAGCGTCATATGTGTGCCGTATCACAAACTGCCTTCTGTCAGATTTTCCCCCTCGATGCAAAGGAACACGTAAGCTCATCCCTGAACATTACATTACCTTGAATTATCAAGCAGGGGGTGCTTGGGAGTGCTGCAGTATTGACATCAGCAGCAGTGGCACAGGTCTGCAACAAAGTAACACACAATAGCAGATTTAACATTATGAAAGGATGAAGATAAGCTAATCCACGCACTACAGCTCACCACACATCAGCTCGGCCCATTTGGAGCAACTTGGGGGTTAAGCGTCTTGCTCAAGGACACTTCCGACATGCGGACAGTCAGAGCCAGGATTCGAACCACCAACCCTACGGTCGATGAACGACCATCTCTACCAACTGAGCTTCAGTCGCCCCTAATGTAATCACTTGCATTTCAAATATTTTAATATTTAAATAAACTTACATCAACTTCGAGCAGTAGTTTCTCCGTAGGCTCCTTGAAGTACACCATAAGTAGCAGGACGATGCAGGCACTGATCTCCGAAACCTCTGGATCATATCTGGCCAGAACATCCCTGATCTTCGTGTTGTCCAGTTTCTGGCAGAACTGCAGGATGGTCCGTCCTCGATGACACAGGGCATCTTTGATCTTTTGAAGGACATCAGTATCTGTCAGGAGGCCAAAGTGGGCCATTCTTCTTTGACCTCCACCATCGTTGGTGCAGGCATTTTGTTCAAGTAACGCAGCAGGATGACGTAGGTCCTCTCCATCAAAAGTTCTGCTCTCGCTGTCCCACCCATCCCTTCCTCTCTGTACAGACATACAAACCAAGTAACAACAATTAGATTTGATGTTGCCACATCTGGGAAATTGAGTGGCAAACCTTTAATTGTATGCTCTCTTATCATTACTCATTCTGAATATTAAGGTGGCCTTTTTGCTTAATGTGGGACGTTTATTCAGGTGTCAATTCACCAAAAGTAAAGTAGATTGCATGCCTGAGTAGATGTTCCGCAGATCCCTTTTCAAAGCCGCCAAGGTTATCTGTCTCCCCGTCCGGTAAGTCTGCTGGGCCCCACCTCACACACCTAGGGATAGGAAGGAATCATAGGTTAACTCAAATACTATTGGGGGAAATTATTAGGGCTGACCCATATTAGTCGATTAATCGGTCGAAAGGAGCTGTAGTCGACTTCCAACCTCTTAGTGGAATACATAAAAAAAAAATTATAATATATATATATTTTTATCATTCTTTCCAAAAGAAAAGAGGCCTCTAACGCTAATGGCACGCATACCAGAGGCTAACTGCCTACGAAAACAGGCAGAGGCACTGAAAGAGGATTTCACCCATCTAATGAACACACTAGACTAGACAAATATCAAGATGTATCCATCAGTGGACCAATTGCATGCTTTTGCAGAGGACAAGAAGCCTTCAGTCGACTCCTTCAGACATTAAGCACCCCCACAGCCCCCACAGAGGACAAGAAGTCTTCAGTCGACTCCTTCAGACATTAAGCACCCCCCACAGCCCAAATGGAATGACACAAAAAATATATATATTATTGTGCCACATGCCGTGTTGCTCTCATTTTGTCTTGTGTTGTAAATGCAGCACACTATTCCTTCAGTGGTGTGTTCTGCCCCCCCCCCCCCCCCCCCATTTGCCATAATTGAGCAGCCCTAGCTTGAACTTTGAAAGTGCATACTTTATCAACTTATCACATGTTTTGTATGATTTCTCTTTGTAACAACACACACGATTTCAGGCTAAGGTGATTCAATCGGAAGCCTAACGATCTGCTCGCAAACCAGTTGCAGGCCAATCAGGAATACCAAACATGTTATAATTTAGGACCTGCTCAGAGGTCTCTCTCTCCTCTCAAACATGTTCTTCATCTTGTAGTGCGTGTGTGTGTGGGAACCGTAGAACAGAACCCAAGAGTTGAACAGTTGGCAGTCGTAGAAAGCCAGTCATGTTAAAATGCAGGGGAGACCTTGATGGTAATGGAGCACCCAGGGCGGCTTTGCAACTCGCACGTGTCGCTGAGATTCAAGAGAAAACCCTAAATTCTCAAATTTCTCAGTGGTACTGGCATCTACTATCAAAACTCATCCGTAGAAGGAACTATCTTCCTGTGTTGTTTGGCTCCAACACAACAGCAGGTGGCACTGACCCAGGAGATGGAGGGCCCAGCAGTAGGCGTAGAAACATTCTTCCAGCGCTCTGGGGAACGGGGCCTCTGGAGACAGGGAGTAGTCTACAGACAGGACTGGGGCGCTCAGAGCCTTGGACCACTTCTATGATGTGAGAGAGTAGATTAAAAGACGAGAAATTAGTGAATTGCAACAGATTCAAAGAAGAGAGAGTGTACCTAGTCCTAGAATACTATGAGGCGACAAAACGAAAAGGGCGGTAGAATAAGAATTTATGTTGATGGAGCAAATAGTAAATACTGAGCCATAAACTTTACACATTTATTTCACCATGGTAGAGCATTTTCCTTTTTATGACTATGGGTCCTCAGAGTGACCAATGTTGGTAACAGGGATATATTCTAGGTGTGTATATATACAGTACTATATGCAAAGAACTACAAATGTTACACCACATTTAATTATTACTTCAATGTACCAGTAGTAATTGCTGAAAAACAACTATTGAAGGTGAAATTAACTGAGATTAAAACTGTTAAAACACTATCCCTGCACAGTTAAACTGTTAACACTGCACCTCATGGGATCTGGAGGTCTGAGCCACAAAGCCCCCTCCGTGGAAGTGAATGAGCAGCCAGGGGGACGGAGGCAGCTTCTGTGGCCTGTGGATCCGGGACAGAGAGATGGGTGGAGGCTCCGTACGAGAGAAGGCCAGGAGCTCCTCACTGTCCTAACAAGGATGAACATGAACAATGTTGAATAATAATAAATAAATAGCAATAACACAAATAAATAAAAACAACTATTTTAGCAGCAATTAGCAGGAGTCCAAGCATTGCGCATATAGGGGTTTTGGTATGAAGCATTATGGCATTGGATATTATGGCATTGGCCATTATAGCATTTTGAAATATGGTATTAAGCACTGGCATTGGACATTATGCATTAAGGCATTAACACTGGCATTGGACATTATGCGTTAAGATATTAAACACTGACTGGCATTGGGCATTATGCATTAAGCACTATGGCACTCTGATTGATTGAAAACGTTATTAGATTGTAGAATGGGTACAATACAGTATGGCTCAATACACACAATACCAGAGAAAGACTTTCATCTCGTTTACATCACGGTCCCCCATTTTCAATTCATAATGGCAACCCCCATATCAAATCCAGCCAATTCATGCGACAGTTCAGCTCAGGGCAGAGAGAAAGACCCTGTTTCTGATGAAAGACATGTTTTCATGTACAAAAACAGAGTGATAAACTTCATAATTGATCGTCGGTACCAGCATAATAAAGTTTTATCTCACTGGAGCTAGGTAGCCAGGTAGCTAAATGGCCCGCGACGGTGGTTGAACAACACTTTTTTTCACTGGTAGTTTGTGGAAATGAACCAGCTTTCCTCTCTTTCACACGGTAAAATAGTTTGAACAACCAGGAGCAATACAAAAAGAACCACCGCGGTCCCGTTGTTTGTAGGCAATGTTGCATTTACTGACACTCCATGTTGCATCTACCCAGCAGGAGCCAGACAGCTAACAGCTAACGTTACTAGCTATATTAGCAGCAGGCACGTATGCGTGTAAAAACGCATAACCATGTAAAAACGAACACTGCACTACTCCGCTGGCGTTTGCAATCGAAATCATAGATACAACATAATATCCACCATCGACTTTATCATGCATTACTCACGTAGTATTGTCCTTAACGATGCAGAGAGACACGCTGATACAGATACTTGCAATGGAGGACGTTGCAGCACAGCCAGGTGCATTCTGGGAGGCGGGGCACAGGTGTAGTGCATTCTGGGAGGCGCCCGCCCAGGGTCTGGACAAGTCAGAACATGTCTTCTAATCATCTGCATTATATAGTTGCCCCAATACGCAGGTGCAGAACGGGTACTGATTGATTGATTGATTGAAAACTTTATTAACAGATTGCAGAATGGGTACAATACAGTACAGCTCAATACACACAATTGTTAAGGGGATGCAGACCAGAGAAAGACTTTCGTCTTGTTTACATCAGGGTCCCCCATTTTCAATTCATCAGGATAGACTTATTGTGTAAAACCAAACATATACCCATTTTGCTAAAATGGAAACATCAACACAACCAAATTAAATCAACATAAATAAACCCATTTTGTGTATCTATCAGCAAACTACATATTTCTGTTCATTCATTTACACACACACACACACACACACACACACACACACACACACACACACACACACACACACACACACACACACACACACACACACACACACACACTCACACTCACACTCACACTCTCACACACACACACACACACACACACACACACACACACACACACACACACACACACACATGACATACAGATAGACAGTACTGCTACATCTATACATTTATGAAACCGTACAGGTGGGGGGGCTGTACATTGGAGGTGGTTGGGTGGGTGGGGTGGGTGGGTTGGGTAGGAGGGGTGGGTGGACACTGTACAACTGTACAAGCACAACTGTACATTGGAATATTGACAAAACCATGTTTGGTCATTTACTGTACATTGGAGGGGGTTGGGTTAGGACATTTACAGGGGCCAGTTTCGAATTGCAGTCTCCCGTAGGTGTTCTTTGAGAGTGGTTTTGAAAGTGGGTAGTGATTCACATTCCTTTGCAGCTTTGGGTAGGGCGTTCCACATTGATGTGGCATAATTGCAAAACGTGTTTAGTCCCTGTTTGAGCCGAATCTGGGTTTAACATGATTTGTGGAGCTCCCTCTGCATGGTGTTGTGGTCGTGGTATTCACTGACCTTTGGGAAGTATTTTGACATGTACATGGGTACCTTGGTTGTGTAGTGTATCTTGTAGACCAGGCCCATTGCAAGTTGCTGTACTCTGTCATCTACTCTAAGCCATCCTAGGTTGTCAAAGTGGGCAGGGGTGAGGTGGGTTCTAGGAGTAAGGTCAAGCAGTAGTCTGACCAGTTTGTTTTGAGATGTTTGTGTAGCAGGGTGGATTATCCCTACTTTATGAGAGTAGATGTACACTGTCACCAGGTAGGGGAAACGCAGCATGCAGATCTGAGTCCAACTGAATCCCAGACTTTAATGCAGGAGTAGAGTGGAGCTTTAGCAGAGGGAGTGGATGGGGCCTAGGATTTACTAACCTAGGGGTAGTGCGCTGGTCCTTCTTGCCCTCCAGGGCAACTCGCAGTAATTCCCACACACCCACACTTCTCCTAATAATACCGCACCCTCCCACACCCGGTGGCAGTAGTGATAGATGATATAATTTCTCCCCAAAGCAGTACCTTTCCTTGCTGATGAGCAGAGACCTGTCCCAATGATGCCTAGGCTCCCCTGTGGGTTGAAATGCTGGGCTATCACACAACAATCATGTGTACTTGACCCAGGTGGCCTGCTAGGCCTTAGCGCCTTTGAGATGCTTTGGTACCATGAGGTGCAAGTAGTGATAGATGATATACTTTCTCCCCAAAGCAGTACCTTTCCTTGCTGATGAGCAGAGACCTGTCCCAATGATGCCTAGGCTCCCCTGTTAGGGAAGTTTAGGCTGCAGAGGACTATGATGGTCCAGTTCTACACTGCCATCATCCAGTCCATCCTCACCCTCTCCATCATCACCTGGTTCCCTGCAGCCACGGTCAGGGACAAGGCCAAGCTGCAGCGGGTGATACGATCAGCGGAGAGTGTGATCGGCTGCCCCCTTCCCTCCCTCGAGTCCCTACATTCCTCCAGGGCCTTGAGGAGGGCGAGGAAGATCATGGCAGACCCCGCCCACCCGGGTCACGACCTCTTCACCATGCTTTTCACCCTAGCAACCACCTAGAAACACCCTAGCAACTACCTATAACACCCTAGCAACCGCCTAGAAACACCCTAGCAACCACCCATAACACCCTAGCAACCACCTAGAAACACCCTAGCAACCACTTATAACACCCTAGCAACCACCTAGAAACACCCTAGCAACCACCCATAACACCCTAGCAACCACATATAACACCCTAACAACCACCTAGAAACACCCTAGCAACCACATATAACACCGTAGCAACCACCTAGAAACACCCTAGCAACCACTTATAACACCCTAGCAACCACCTAGAAACACCCTAGCAACCACATATAACACCCTAGCAACCACCTAGAAACACCCTAGCAACCAGCTATAAAACCCTAGCAACCACCTAGAAATACCCTAGCAACCACTTATAACACCCTAGCAACCACCTAGAAACAACCTAGTAACCATATATAACACCATAGCAACCACCTAGAAACACCCTAGCAACCACTTATAACACCCTAGCAACCACCTAGAAACAACCTAGCAACCATATATAACACCCTAGCAACCACCTAGAAACACCCTAGCAACCACTTATAACACCCTAGCAACCACCTAGAAACACCCTAGCAACCACTTATAACACCCTAGCAACCACCCATAACACCCTAGCAACTGCCTAGAAACACCCTAGCAACCTGTAACTGAGGGGTACAATTCCCTGACTGTATGGTTAGATATGATACTTACTACCACTACCTCTTGTACTTTAGACTCTGGCCACCCAGTACTAGGTATGAATATGTTGAACACTCCCACCTGATAAACGGATCCAACACAAATGTACCAAATCGAAAGTTTGAGTTTTAATACATAGCAAAAGGTATGTACAACGATCACTTAATTACATTTATGATTTGAAATAGTATGCACTTTTATGGCAAATGAGTATTCGTAGGTAGATCAATATCGAATGTCCAATCTCTGATTGCGCAGGAAGCAAATATACAACCTGGAATATTTAGGGAACAATAGCGATGATACTTGAATGATTATATAGCTGGATACACTAGGGGAAGGTTCCGACTGCTTGTAGGACAGCTGGAGGGGGGGGGGGGGGGGTTAGAGAGTCACTGGCTGGATCCCGTCTGGCCGAGGGTATCTTGGGAGAGTCCACAGTTGTGCGACACGGTGCCCAACGATCCTCGATCCACAGATGAATGCAGTTGGACCCTCTGTGGCCGGCGTCCTCCGGTCCACGACGGAGAGACGTGAGGCGACCTCACTGTGCAGAGCGCCGTCTCACCTGTCGTCCTCTCCGGGGGGGGTATTTCCAACACACCGCAGTGTTGGCCTTTATCCATAGAATAATCAAAGTACTCAAAGCATAATCCAAGCCGGGGAAGGCTAGCCGTCGTCAGTAGAATAATCCAATATACAGGTCCACTCGCTCTTTGGCCTGGAGCTCCTCGGGTGCAGCTTCACGTGGGGTCAACCACCCTGGATAAGCGTCCAGCTGATGCCCGAAACGATGGGGGTGCTGATTACTATAGAACTCGCACGAGGCACTATATATGAATAGACTATTATTAGCTTAATAGAATACGTCCAACTCGACGATACAGTGCCAAATATGACTATTCAAATATTAATATACACGATGTCTCAATGCCGATACTGGGCCGAATTGGCCTTACTGCCCACACGTGGTTCGCGGGGAGGCTTTTGCGTCTGTCACTCTGTTGGAGGGTAAGGAACTGGACTAAAAGGAAGTTCTACTTTAATAGTGCAGTATATATACGCACTATGAACAAATAGTACCATTAGTGGTGCGGTAGACATATTCCTACGCGGAACTAGGACTTGTCCATACATGTTGAGCGGTACGATTGAACTTGGTCTGAGGGGTATGGCGACCTGGCACCAAGGTCTCGTCCAATGGTAGAATGGAGACTATTATGGGATGTTCAGTAGACTAGAAGGGATATTCAATGCATATTGTACAAGGAATATACAAGGGATATCAGGGGATATACAAATACAATTAAATATATATATATAAATAAATATATATATTCGGTTTAATCTGATCCTTCAGAACAGCCGCCCCCTAATTGGTCCCAACCTAATTAGTTAAGCAGAGACAGATTAAACCGCACTGTCTACCACTCAAGGGTTCGCTGTAAGGGTCAGTCAACTCACAAAGTCATAGGGTCATGGTCATCATCGATTGTGTCTGGGAGTCGGGGCAGTTCTATGAGCCTCGCCACAGGACGGGTGTAAGTGCGCCCTTGGACGAGTACTTCAGCTGCTCGGACCTTGCCATCGGCACCGGTGATCACTTAGCCGGCCACATAGCTCTGGGTAGTGACTGGTCAATAATCATGACGACTGTTCCTTCCGTCAAATTGTCTCTCTCTTTTACCCACTTCTGGCGGGTCTGTAGAGACGGTAGGTAGTGCAGTAGGAAACTGCTCCAAAACTTGTCGGCTAATACTTGGCTGTACCTCCACATTCGTCGGCCGTTCGCTTCTTCAGGCCGGTACATTGTCTGGGGTAACGCGGGATCTAGCCGCCCCATCAGGAGGGTGTTGGGGGTGACTGGGTCGACATCTGCTACATCACTGGAGACGTAACCGAGGGGCTTTGAGTTCAATACTCCCTCAATCTCCGTGAGGACTGTCATTAGGACTTCTTCCGCCACAGTCTGGGCCCCAAGTACTGCGTACAGGGCTGTCTTTATAGAACGTACTTCTCGTTCCCAAGTTCCACCGAAGTGGGGTGCGTTTGGGGGGTTGAATTGGAAGTCAATCTGGGCTGGAGCGAGGTGGGTCTTAAGTTCTGGGCCCATAGCTTGGAAGCTCTCCCTCAGCTCTCTTTCTCCGCCTTTGAAGTTTGTCCCGTGATCGGACAATAATGTAGACGGTTTTCCTTTCCATGATGTGAATCTTCGGAAGGCCATAAGGAATGAGTCTGTGCTCATGGTCGGAAGGAGCTCGATATGTATCGCTCTGGTGGTCATGCATTTGAATACAATACCCCACCGCTTCTCGGTGCCTCTTCCTTTCTTTATGTGCAGCGGGCCAAAACAGTCCATGCCTGTTGAGTGGAATGGCTTGTCGCCGAGTCGGAGGCGACATGGAGGTAGGTCAGCCATCCGTGGTATGCTGGGCTGCGCGCGCCACTTTCGGCAGTCTAGACAGGTTCGCTGGAAGCGTCGCACCGCCTCTCTTCCTTGAAGTATCCAGTAACGACGTCTGATCTCCGTGAAGACTCTCTCTGCTCCTGCGTGGTGTACATCCTCGTCGTATTTCTTTATAATCAGCTCTGTGACCTTGTGTCGGCTGTTCAATACGATCGGGTACTTAATGTCATCCGGTAAATTGGGGGCTCTCCGCAGGCGACCACCCACTCTGATGAGGGTATGTGTGTCACTCTCGGGGGCCAGATGAATCAATCTGCTGTCTGATGGGACGGGCTTTCCTCCCTGTAGACAGTCTAGTTCATCGGGGAACGAGTCTCTCTGGGCTCGTTGCAGTAGAAGCAGTTCTGCTTCCTCGTAGTCAGCTGCTGACATATCAGCGGGGGACTGAATCTCTGGGTGGTGCCGCAGGAATGTCCGTTGCTGCGCACTCTCTATGGTAATGCAATCGTCTATGTTGGGGTCTGCGGAGACAACAGTGCTCAATCCACAGAACATAGGTTTCTTATTCTCAGCCTCCTCGTCACTTGCTTCCCTCGGGGTGGGCGTGGGCCAATCTCCTTCCGGGAGCTTGAGGAATGCTGGTCCGTCACTGTAGATGTTACGACGGGTTAAGTCATCTAGGGACATTCCCCGGGTGATGACGTCAGCTGGGTTGTGTTTTGTATCAACATAGCGCCAGTTTGCTTCTCCGGTTAACTCTCCGGTTAACTCTTGAATCTCAGTGACTCTGACTCCCACGAAGACTTTGTATTTGCATGAATCCGATTTGATCCAGGCGAGTACTGTCGTGGAATCTGACCACAGGATTGTTCTATGCACCGGAATGGTGAGCTCACGTTGGATGAGCGTGGCTAGATGCGCTCCTGCGAGGGCTGCGCAGAGCTCTAGACGTGGGATAGACTGTTGCTTGCGTGGGGCTATTCTCGAGCGGGCGAGGATGAATGCTGTGTAGATCTCTCCCCCCTCTTCTTGGGCCCGCAAGTAGGCTACTGATCCGTAGGCGACCTCGGAGGCGTCACTGAAGACGTGTATATCCATTTTACATGTCTCTGGCCTCACCGTGGGTGGGAAGTAGCTTCGGCGTATATTAACGCCTGGGAGTGAGTGGAGTTCCATCTCCCACTCTCTCCAGGTGGATGGGGGTCGTCCCAGCCCTGGTCCTTGTCCCACAATGCTCGTACAATCATCTTTGCCCTGGTGGTGTACGGTAGTATACATCCTAACGGGTCATATTGTCGGGCGAGTGTTCTGTACACCGTCTGGTGGTCGGTATTGCCGTCGACCTTCCCTGCTCCGTGGTCAGGGGTTTGTGTCTATAGTGGAGCGAATCTGTTTTGAAGCGCCACACTAGTCCTAGTGTCATCTCTTGGGCTTCTCCTGGGATTGTGGCCATCCAGGTCTCGCTGCTTGCTGCCTTGTCCTCGGAGGAGAGGCTGCGTAGTACGTGCGGGTCGCTGCTGGCCCACTGCCTGAGATCAAAGCCGCCTTTGATCAGAGAGGCGCGGAGTTTAAGTAGGAGAGCCTCGGCTTCTTCCTGGGTCGAAACGCTTTGTAGACAGTTATCTACGTAGAAGCTGTTCTTCACACTGTGTCGGACCTCTTCGTCCGCTGCTGGGTCCTCTGCGACATGTCTCTGTAGTGCAAATGTAGCACAGCATGGGCTGCATGTAGTTCCGAAAGGGAGGACTTCCCATTGGTAGATGGCTGGGTGCTCATCTCCTGGCCTCTCTCTCCATAGGAACCGCAACAGGGGCTTGTCCTCCTCTACTAATCTCACCTGCAGGAACATCCCTTTGATATCCCCGCTGATAGCCACCTTGTCCTGGCGGAAGCGGAGTAGTACGCCTAGTAGGGAGGGGCCGAGTGTAGGACCGGGCAATAGCTCTTTATTCAGATTTTGGGATCCGATCTGGTAGCTGCAGTTAAACACGATGCGGTCTTTGCCGTTGTGATGAACCTTGTGGTGGGGCACGTACCACGATTCAGTCGTCTGGTCGGCCTCTTTAATGTCAATCTTTGTGACGTGTCCCGCTGTGATGAGCTTCTCAATCTCAGCGCGGTATACACTTTCTTGGGCGGGGTCCTTGGCTAAGCGCCGCTCTGTGTTTAGTAGGTACCGCTCTGTGGCGTCTTTCTTTGCGTGAAAGGTAGGCATCCCTTCCCGCCGCAGGAGTGGCGTGGCGTATCTCAACACGCCGCTGACTGGGACTCTCTTTGTTCCCGTCTCGAGGAGGTTAATGGCGTAGATGTCGTCTTTAGAGCGAATGTCTTTCTTTTCGTTCTTAAAGGGCATTTGTTCTAAGGTCCATAGCCTCTCTACATGCTGCAGGAGTGCGGTGTCTCCCTCTGTGACTCGGGAGTGGAGACAGCTAGTGGCTGTGGTTCGGTTGAGAGATTTGGCGAGTGGGCCTTGGAGAGTCCATCCTAGGCGGGTCTCGACTGCTGCAGGACAGCCTCTGGGTCCGGTATGAACCCGGTCTATCGGGACAATGAGGTCTGCATGGTCGGAGCCTATCAACAGTGTCGGGGTAGCACCGTCTATGAGTGGGATCGGTAGCTTGCGTAGATGTACATATTTCTCCATCAGCTTGGCTACGGGGTATGTGTACCGCGACAGTCCTATTTCTTGGCTGGTGAAAGCGTCTGTAATCCTGTACCGTCGCTCGGGCTGGCCGCTTGCTGCGATAGAGAATGAGACATTCTCGCCCTTTATCGTTTTCAAATCTCTTCTTATTGTCCGAATTGTCATTTGGTTTTCGCTCCCCCGCAGCCCTAGCTGGGCCGCAGCGGACGCGAGCAGAAGGGTCTTCTCTGACCCGTCATCAAGGACGGCGTAAGTGTCCATGACTTTATTCTGGTAGCTCAATGTCACACGGACTACCTTTAAGAGCACTCTGGCTCCGCTGCTGCTGGCGGGGTCGATGTACATGACGCTTGCTTTGCTGCTTGATGGTGCGGGTGGAGGCCGCCGTCTGTTACTGTCGTGGAGTATGTCCAGATGGGCTCCATCGCACCGACTGCACTTTTTCTTTAAGCGGCATTCGGCTGCCATGTGTGATCGCGCACAGCGAAAATAGTGTCTGTTGGACTTTATCCATTGACTCGCTTCCTCCGCATTCATCTTGGGGAATGAGTCACATTGTGACAGCCAGTGTTCTTTCTCACAGTAGGGGCACACTATCTTCCACTTCTCCTTTCTTGAGGGGGTACTGTGGCTCCTACTGCTTGGCACTGACTCCGATTGGTGCATGACAGTCACCGATCTTCTTCCATCATTTAGTCTCCTGGTTCCTTCTCTGGAGCCAGGGGTGCTCCGTCCGAATGTATCTAGCCGTAAGCTGCTGACTTCTCTCGCCAGGAAGTCGGCTAGATCGAGGAGGTTCGGTTCGGGGCCATTAGGGTCTCGGTGGTCTCTCTGCCGCCTAAAGCGCTCCTGTCGGGCGGGCGGTAGCTTCTCCAAGATCCTCTCTACATTTGAGTTGGCGTATAGTTCATGCCTACCCTTTTCCCTCTGCGCTCCCAGCATCCCTACCAGGGACTGCACTCTGATGGACAGGTCGTCCAGTGCTCGATTGTCTGTTGCTGGGGCTAGGCGGTCGATGTGCCTGATCTCCTGGATCACGTAATCCCATATACGTCCATATCTCTGGTCCAACGCTACCAGCGCTGCGGTGTATGGGGTCGTGGAAGTGGCGTAGGCGAGCGCTATGTTGTGCGCGCGGGGTACCTTTAAATGCTTCAGTAGTATCGCGTATTTATGGCGTTCATCAATGACATCCACCAACATTGTCTCCAGACACATGCGGAGCTCCGTATACTGGGCCCGGTTCTCCTGGGTGAAGTCTGGTACCATAGGTGTGCCAATGTATGACGCGGATTGTTGATACATCGGCGAGCGTTGGGGGAGAGGCCTCCTAGGCGAGTCTCCTCCTGCTCCTTGGCGTGGGCTGGTACCGGCTGTGTACCATGGCCCGCTGGTCCAGGTGCTGTTCCTCGGTGCGGGTCGTGCGTCGTGCTCACCCGTGAATAGCGTCGGGGGTCTGTAGCGCAGCTCCGCGGGGGTATAGCCTGGGCTGTACTGGACCTCCTGGTCCGGTAGAGTGCTGTGCTGTCGTCGGGCGTGGTTCTCCTCCTCTTCCTCTTCGTCTTCCGTTAGGTCATCCAGGGCTTGTAGTCTCTGATTTAGCCTCTCTGCAGTGTATGCTGCTCCTTCCCGGTGGCTGGGTCTCGCTTGGACCGGTTGGGGAAGGGGGTCTGCGGGGGGTATAGACCTCGTCTGTTGGTCAAGTTCAGGGTCGCTTACTCGGCTAGGGGATGCCGCCCTGGAGTGATGTCTAGACGAGTTCCTGGAGCCTCTGGTGGAGGGAGGGGGTGTTGTCCTTCTGATCAGCTGTTCTATTAGTTGCGCTTGTGCTCTGTCGCGCTCGGCTTCGCGCTTGGTGAGATCCGATTCTCTCTGGGCACCGGTGGCGGCGCGCTGGGCGTCGGCCCGGTCTCTTGCCATATTCTCTTCCATCTGAATGCGTCTTATTTCCAGGCGTATGTGCTCTTCTTCGCTCCGTTGCTGTATCTGCAATCGATCGCGTTCACCCTGGAGTCTATCGCGTTCAGTAGAGGCTTTCAGGCTGACGAGGAATGCCTGCTGTAGTGTCCTCTCTGCCTCGCTGGGAGAAGACGGTTGTATAGGGGAGCCGTCCCTTGGGGTACTCCGTGCGGAGTCTTGGAGCTCTATCTCCACGGTGCTCTCCTCATCTTCTTCCGTGCCGAGTTCTCTCTCGGTAGTGTTGTCTTCCTCCCGGGACTCGTCGGGGACTACTTCTTCGGTATTGGCGGGGTGTAAAGTCATGTCTGGTTCCCCCTGGTCCCCACCGTGAGCTTGGTCAGTTACATTAGAACCCATAGGGGCCTCTATGGTCGGGGTAGCCTGGTCGTTAGGGTTAGACATAATTTTACTTTCTAGTTTTACCGCGTTTACTGTTGGTAGAAGACTAGGTTGTTGACTGACAGCGTAAGCCTCTAGGTACTGAGGGAGCTGTCGTTTGCGCCGCGGGCGTTGTTGGTTAGGAGGATCGTTTCGTGGAGTGTTCATCATAGGCCATTTTAATATTAATAACACTATATTAATATTACACTGATTACCATCCGGCTCGAAGGACCAATTGTAACTGAGGGGTACAATTCCCTGACTGTATGGTTAGATATGATACTTACTACCACTACCTCTTGTACTTTAGACTCTGGCCACCCAGTACTAGGTATGAATATGTTGAACACTCCCACCTGATAAACGGATCCAACACAAATGTACCAAATCGAAAGTTTGAGTTTTAATACATAGCAAAAGGTATGTACAACGATCACTTAATTACATTTATGATTTGAAATAGTATGCACTTTTATGGCAAATGAGTATTCGTAGGTAGATCAATATCGAATGTCCAATCTCTGATTGCGCAGGAAGCAAATATACAACCTGGAATATTTAGGGAACAATAGCGATGATACTTGAATGATTATATAGCTGGATACACTAGGGGAAGGTTCCGACTGCTTGTAGGACAGCTGGAGGGGGGGGGGGGGGGTTAGAGAGTCACTGGCTGGATCCCGTCTGGCCGAGGGTATCTTGGGAGAGTCCACAGTTGTGCGACACGGTGCCCAACGATCCTCGATCCACAGATGAATGCAGTTGGACCCTCTGTGGCCGGCGTCCTCCGGTCCACGACGGAGAGACGTGAGGCGACCTCACTGTGCAGAGCGCCGTCTCACCTGTCGTCCTCTCCGGGGGGGGTATTTCCAACACACCGCAGTGTTGGCCTTTATCCATAGAATAATCAAAGTACTCAAAGCATAATCCAAGCCGGGGAAGGCTAGCCGTCGTCGGTAGAATAATCCAATATACAGGTCCACTCGCTCTTTGGCCTGGAGCTCCTCGGGTGCAGCTTCACGTGGGGTCAACCACCCTGGATAAGCGTCCAGCTGATGCCCGAAACGATGGGGGTGCTGATTACTATAGAACTCGCACGAGGCACTATATATGAATAGACTATTATTAGCTTAATAGAATACGTCCAACTCGACGATACAGTGCCAAATATGACTATTCAAATATTAATATACACGATGTCTCAATGCCGATACTGGGCCGAATTGGCCTTACTGCCCACACGTGGTTCGCGGGGAGGCTTTTGCGTCTGTCACTCTGTTGGAGGGTAAGGAACTGGACTAAAAGGAAGTTCTACTTTAATAGCGCAGTATATATACGCACTATGAACAAATAGTACCATTAGTGGTGCGGTAGACATATTCCTACGCGGAACTAGGACTTGTCCATACATGTTGAGCGGTACGATTGAACTTGGTCTGAGGGGTATGGCGACCTGGCACCAAGGTCTCGTCCAATGGTAGAATGGAGACTATTATGGGATGTTCAGTAGACTAGAAGGGATATTCAATGCATATTGTACAAGGAATATACAAGGGATATCAGGGGATATACAAATACAATTAAATATATATATATAAATAAATATATATATTCGGTTTAATCTGATCCTTCAGAACAAACCACTTATAACACCCTAGCAACCACCTAGAAACACCCTAGCAACCACCCATAACACCCTAGCAACCACCTAGAAACACCCTAGCAACCACCTAGAAACACCCTAGCAACCACTTATAACACCCTAGCAACCACCTAGAAACACCCTAGCAACCACCCATAACACCCTAGCAACCACCTAGAAACACCCTAGCAACCACCTAGAAACACCCTAGCAACCACATATAACACCCTAGCAACCACTTATAACACCCTAGCAACCACCTAGAAACAACCTAGCAACCATATATAACACCCTAGCAACCACCTAGAAACACCCTAGCAACCACTTATAACACCCTAGCAACCACCTAGAAACACCCTAGCAACCACCCATAACACCCTAGCAACCACCTAGAAACACCCTAGCAACCACATATAACACCCTAGCAACCACTTATAACACCCTAGCAACCACCTAGAAACACCCTAGCAACCACATATAACACCCTAGCAACCACCTAGAAACACCCTAGCAACCACTTATAACACCCTAACAACCACCTAGAAACACCCTAGCAACCACATATAACACCCTAGCAACCACCTAGAAACACCCTAGCAACCACTTATAACACCCTAGCAACCACCTAGAAACACCATAGCAACCACCCATAACACCCTAGCAACCACCTAGAAACACCCTAGCAACCACCTAGAAACACCCTAGCAACCACATATAACACCCTAGCAACCACCTAAAAACACCCTAGCAACCACCTAGAAACACCCTAGCAACCACATATAACACCCTAGCAACCACTTATAACACCCTAGCAACCACCTAGAAACACCCTAGCAACCACATATAACACCCTAGCAACCACCTAGAAACACCCTAGCAACCACTTATAACACCCTAACAACCACCTAGAAACACCCTAGCAACCACATATAACACCCTAGCAACCACCTAGAAACACCCTAGCAACCACTTATAACACCCTAGCAACCACCTAGAAACACCATAGCAACCACCCATAACACCCTAGCAACCACCTAGAAACACCCTAGCAACCACCTAGAAACACCCTAGCAACCACATATAACACCCTAGCAACCACCTAGAAACACCCTAGCAACCACTTATAACACCCTAACAACCACCTAGAAACACCCTAGCAACCACATATAACACCTTAGCAACCACCTAGAAACACCCTAGCAACCACTTATAACACCCTAGCAACCACCTAGAAACACCATAGCAACCACCCATAACACCCTAGCAACCACCTAGAAACACCCTAGCAACCACCTAGAAACACCCTAGCAACCACATATAGCACCCTAGCAACCACCTAGAAACACCCTAGCAACCACTTATAACACCCTAGCAACCACCTAGAAACACCCTAGCAACCACATATAACACCCTAGCAACCACCTAGAAACACCCTAGCAACCACTTATAACACCCTAGCAACCACCTATAAACACCCTAGCAACCACATATAACACCCTAGCAACCACCTAGAAACACCCTAGCAACCAGCTATAACACCCTAGCAACCACCTAGAAACACCCTAGCAACCACTTATAACACCTTATTGTGAAATAAGAATAATATAATGTGATATGTTGATATGCTATTGTGAGATTACAACATCTGATGTGATATTACAGAGAAAGACTTTTGTCTTGTTTTTTTTAATAAAATTACAATATATTATTGTGAAATAATAAATAAATTATGTGAAATATTAATATGCTACTGTGAGATTACAAAATGTGATGTGATATTACAGAGGATTTTGATTGCAATATTTTATTGTGAAATAAGAATAATATAATGTGATATGTTGATATGCTACTGTGAGATTACAACATCTGATGTGATATTACAGAGGATTTTGATTGCAATATTTTATTGTGAAATAATAAATAAATTATGTGAAATATTCATATGCTACTGTGAGATTACAACATCTGATGTGATATTACAGAGGATTTTGATTGCGGTATCTTATTGTGAAATAAGAATAATATAATGTGATATGTTGATATGCTATTGTGAGATTACAACATCTGATGTGATATTACAGAGAAAGACTTTCGTCTTGTTTTGTATAAAATTACAATATTTTATTGTGAAATAAAAATAATATAATGTGATAAATTGATATGCTATTGTGAGATTACAACATCTGATGTGATATTACAGAGAAAGACTTTCATCTTGTTTTGTATAAAATTACAATATTTTATTGTGAAATAAGAATAATATAATGTGATAAATTGATATGCTATTGTGAGATTACAACATCTGATGTGATATTACAGAGAAACACTTTTGTCTTGTTTTGTATAAAATTACAATATCTTATTGTGAAATAAGAATAATATAATGTGATATGTTGATATGCTACTGTGAGATTACAACATCTGATGTGATATTACAGAGGATTTTGATTGCAATATTTTATTGTGAAATAATAAATAAATTATGTGAAATATTCATATGCTACTGTGAGATTACAACATCTGATGTGATATTACAGAGGATTTTGATTGCGGTATCTTATTGTGAAATAAGAATAATATAATGTGATATGTTGATATGCTATTGTGAGATTACAACATCTGATGTGATATTACAGAGAAAGACTTTCGTCTTGTTTTGTATAAAATTACAATATTTGATTGTGAAATAAGAATAATATAATGTGATAAATTGATATGCTATTGTGAGATTACAACATCTGATGTGATATTACAGAGAAACACTTTCATCTTGTTTTGTATAAAATTACAATATTTTATTGTGAAATAAGAATAATATAATGTGATAAATTGATATGCTATTGTGAGATTACAACATCTGATGTGATATTACAGAGAAACACTTTCGTCTTGTTTTGTATAAAATTGCAATATCTTATTGTGAAATAAGAATAATATAATGTGATATGTTGATATGCTACTGTGAGATTACAACATCTGATGTGATATTACAGAGGATTTTGATTGCAATATTTTATTGTGAAATAATAAATAAATTATGTGAAATATTCATATGCTACTGTGAGATTACAACATCTGATGTGATATTACAGAGGATTTTGATTGCGGTATCTTATTGTGAAATAAGAATAATATAATGTGATATGTTGATATGCTATTGTGAGATTACAACATCTGATGTGATATTACAGAGAAAGACTTTCGTCTTGTTTTGTATAAAATTACAATATTTGATTGTGAAATAAGAATAATATAATGTGATAAATTGATATGCTATTGTGAGATTACAACATCTGTTGTGATATTACAGAGAAACACTTTCATCTTGTTTTGTATAAAATTACAATATTTTATTGTGAAATAAGAATAATATAATGTGATAAATTGATATGCTATTGTGAGATTACAACATCTGATGTGATATTACAGAGAAACACTTTCGTCTTGTTTTGTATAAAATTACAATATCTTATTGTGAAATAAGAATAATATAATGTGATATGTTGATATGCTACTGTGAGATTACAACATCTGATGTGATATTACAGAGGATTTTGATTGCAATATTTTATTGTGAAATAATAAATAAATTATGTGAAATATTCATATGCTACTGTGAGATTACAACATCTGATGTGATATTACAGAGGATTTTGATTGCGGTATCTTATTGTGAAATAAGAATAATATAATGTGATATGTTGATATGCTATTGTGAGATTACAACATCTGATGTGATATTACAGAGAAAGACTTTCGTCTTGTTTTGTATAAAATTACAATATTTGATTGTGAAATAAGAATAATATAATGTGATCAATTGATATGCTATTGTGAGATTACAACATCTGATGTGATATTACAGAGAAACACTTTCGTCTTGTTTTGTATAAAATTGCAATATCTTATTGTGAAATAAGAATAATATAATGTGATATGTTGATATGCTACTGTGAGATTACATCATCTGATGTGATATTACAGAGGATTTTGATTGCAATATTTTATTGTGAAATAATAAATAAATTATGTGAAATATTCATATGCTACTGTGATATTACAACATCTGATGTGATATTACAGAGGATTTTGATTGCGGTATCTTATTGTGAAATAAGAATAATATAATGTGATATGTTGATATGCTATTGTGAGATTACAACATCTGATGTGATATTACAGAGAAAGACTTTCGTCTTGTTTTGTATAAAATTACAATATTTGATTGTGAAATAAGAATAATATAATGTGATAAATTGATATGCTATTGTGAGATTACAACATCTGATGTGATATTACAGAGAAACACTTTCGTCTTGTTTTGTATAAAATTGCAATATCTTATTGTGAAATAAGAATAATATAATGTGATATGTTGATATGCTACTGTGAGATTACATCATCTGATGTGATATTACAGAGGATTTTGATTGCAATATTTTATTGTGAAATAATAAATAAATTATGTGAAATATTCATATGCTACTGTGATATTACAACATCTGATGTGATATTACAGAGGATTTTGATTGCGGTATCTTATTGTGAAATAAGAATAATATAATGTGATATGTTGGTATGCTATTGTGAGATTACAACATCTGATGTGATATTACAGAGGATTTTGATTGCGGTATTTTATTGTGAAATAAGAATAATATAATGTGAAATCAAAAGATACTGTCTTTTTTACATGTATTTGTTGGGATATTACAGGAGGCCTTAATTACAATATGTTACTGTAAGATAATACTGTTAATGTGAAATGCTGGTTACTTTTTACAGTGTAGGTAGGCTAACCAGTCATGCCCGCTTCCATTCATTGTGCTAAGCTATAGGCTAACATGCAGCCAGATAGCTTTCTACTCGACGCACAGAGAGGAGACTGGTATCTATCTTCTTGTCTCTCTCTGGAGAAGACGGTAAGCTAATTTCCCAAAATGTTGGGAGTTTTAAGTGAAAGTATGGGTACCGTCTCAAAATCGTACTCAAGTAAAAGTATCTGGCTAAAAACACACTTGAGTAAAAGTCTCTACTAAAGTTTCTACTTTTAAATGTACTTAGTTAATAGTACAAAAAAAAATTCTGACTGTCTATTCTTCTGATAGCAGTGTTTAATCAAAGATCCCCGCTTTCTATAGTCTTGCACAAGGACCAATCAGCAAACCTAATACTACTCAAGTAAAGTACAAATCCCCAAAAACATTTTGACTAATTGCACTTCGTTCTTTACACCCCTGCACACACGTGTTGGGTATGGACTCTGGGAAAAGACTGTTACAGGGGTACAATTGAGTTGTAACAATGATTATTTTATTTTGTTACATGTTTTGTTAATTATCTCTCAAGGCCTGTTTTATGGTAATAAATGTTTACTAATGTTCACAGAGAGAGAGAGAGAGAATACATAGACAAAATTTGAAATGCGCCATTAATAGGCCAGAACTTTTTGGCCACCTGGGTAATAATAATAGCTTGGATCCAGAGAGCTCTATTATACTTTTAGTCAGGGCCCGGGGGTGTCATGGTTTCTCCATAGAGCTCCATTATACTTTTAGTCAGGGGAGTGTCATGGTTTCTCCATAGAGCTCCATTATACTTTAGGTCAGGGGAGTATCATGGTTTCTCCATAGAGTCCTGTTGTACTTTTAGTCAGGGGAGTGTCATGGTTTATCCATAGAGCATTATACTTTTAGTGAGGGGAGTGTCGTTGTTTCTTTATAGAGCTCCATTATACTGTACTTTTAGTCAGGGCAGTACCATGGTTTATCCATAGCGCTCCATTATACGTTTAGTCAGGGGAGTATGGTTTCTCCATAGAGTCCTGTTGTACTTTTGTTATGGTTTGTAACCGACCCCAATCGCACAACACAAGACAGGTATGAGAGTAAGCCAAAACAGGGCAAATCTTTATTATAGAACAAAGGCGGCACAGTCCCTTTATGGGAGAACACAAAAACACTAGAGTCAAGGAAAACTGGAAAATGCGGCACTGTGCCTTTAAGAGAAGAACAGGCTAAGGGACTAGGGCTAAAGGACAGGGCCAGGGCTAAATGTCAAGGACTAGGACCAGGGGCACTGGAGAGGGGAACAGGGGAGAACACAAAACACTAGAGTCAAGGAAAACTGAAAAATGCGGCACTGTGCCTTTAAGAGGCGAACAGGCTAAGGGACTAGGGCTAAAGGACAGGGCCAGGGCTAAATGTCAAGGACTAGGACCAGGGGCACTGGAGAGGGGAACAGGGGAGAACACAAAACACTAGAGTCAAGGAAATAAGGAAAATGCGGCACTGTGCCTTTAAGAGGCGAACAGGCTAAGGGACAGGGCTAAGTGTCAGGGACAAAGGCTAAGGGCCAGGGCTACGGGCCAGGGCTGCTTACAGGGATGAGGACAGGGTTCCGACGGCGGAGGCCTGGCAAGGGGACAGGGGCCCGACGGCGGGGGCCGGGCACGGAGACAGGGGCCCGACAGCGGAGGCCGGGCACGGAGGCAGGGGCCCGACGGCGGAGGCCTGTCACGGGGACAGGGGCCCGACGGCGGAGGCCTGGTACGGAGACAGGGGCCAGACAGCGGGGGCCGGGCACGGAGACAGGGGCCCGACGGTGGAGTTCTGTCACGGGGACAGGGGCCCGACGGCGGAGGCCTGGTACGGAGACAGGGGCCCGACAGCGGAGGCCGGGGGGAAGAGGCGCCATCCTCCCGTGGAAATAGGGAGCGATGACGCGCCGGCTTGATGTCTGGAGTGGGAACACTGGCAACCTCCCGTAGAGAATTAGAGAGCGAAGGCGGTGACCCACTCCAGGCATGGAGATCCTCTTCCTCCTCCTCGGGGGGGGGGGGGGGGGGGGGCACGGAGACTTGACTTGACTTGAGACAGGGGCCCGACAGCGGAGGCCGGGGGGAAGAGGCGCCATCCTCCCGTGGAAATAGGGAGCGATGACGCGCCGGCTTGACGTCTGGAGTGGGAACACTGGCAACCTCCCGTAGAGAATTAGAGAGCGAAGGCGGTGTCCCACTCCAGGCACGGAGATCCTCTTCCTCCTCCTTGGGGGGGCCGGGCACGGAGACTTGACTTGACTTGAGACAGGGGCCCGACAGCGGAGGCCGGGGGGAAGAGGCGCCATCCTCCCGTGGAAATAGGGAGCGATGACGCGCCGGCTTGACGTCTGGAGTGGGAACACTGGCAACCTCCCGTAGAGAATTAGAGAGCGAAGGCGGTGTCCCACTCCAGGCACGGAGATCCTCTTCCTCCTCCTCGGGGGGGCCGGGCACGGAGACTTGACTTGACTTGGTACAGGGGCCCGACAGCGGAGGCCGGGGGGAAGAGGCGCCATCCTCCCGTGGAAATAGGGAGCGATGCCGCGCCGGCTTGACGTCTGGAGTGGGAACACTGGCAACCTCCCGTAGAGAATTAGAGAGCGAAGGCGGTGTCCCACTCCAGGCACGGAGATCCTCTTCCTCCTCCTCGGGGGGGGCCGGGCACGGAGACTTGACTTGACTTGAGACAGGGGCCCGACAGCGGAGGCCGGGGGGAAGAGGCGCCATCCTCCCGTGGAAATAGGGAGCAATGACGCGCCGGCTTGACGTCTGGAGTGGGAACACTGGCAACCTCCCGTAGAGAATTAGAGAGCGAAGGCGGTGTCCCACTCCAGGCACGGAGATCCTCTTCCTCCTCCTCGGGGGGGCCGGGCAACGCAGAACAAAGGGGTCCCAGGGGACCGGGGCGAAGAGATGCCATCCTCCCGTGGAAAATAGGGAGCGATGACTCGCCGGCTTGACGTCTGGAGTGGGAACACTGGCAACCTCCCGTAGAGAATTAGAGAGCGAAGGCGGTGTCCCACTCCAGGCACGGAGATCCTCTTCCTCCTCCTCGGGGGGGCCGGGCAACGCAGAACAAAGGGGTCCCAGGGGACCGGGGCGAAGAGATGCCATCCTCCCGTGGAAAATAGGGAGCGATGACTCGCCGGCTTGACGTCTGGAGTGGGAACACTGGAAAACCTCCCGGAGAGAATTAGAGAGCGAAGACGGTGTCCCACTCCAGGCAAACGGCGACAGGTGGTGATGGCTGGCACGTCGTCTCACGAACACAGAGTGAACACAGATACAGAACGACCCGACCAGGACTGGAAGGGAGGTCCAGGTATATAAAGCCCTCTGGGGCGCTAATCATAAACTATGACAGCTGCGTGAAGGTAGTCCAAGGGTGGGGGCTGGTGAAGAGTAGAGGAGAGTAAATCATCGCAAGGGTGGGGGCTGGTGAGGGAGAGTAGACAGGGAAAAGTTCAGGGAACAGGCGAATCCTCACAACTTTTAGTTAGGGGAGTGTCATGGTTTATCCATAGAGCATTATACTTTTAGTCAGGGGAGTGTCATGGTTCTCCATATAGCTCCATTATACTTTAGGTCAGGGGAGTGTCATGGTTTCTCTATAGAGCTCCATTATACACTGTACTTTTAGTCAGGGGAGTATGGTTTCTCCATAGAGCATTATACTTTTAGTCAGGGGAGTGTCATGATTTCTCCATAGAGCTTCATTATACTTTAGGTCAGGGGGGTGTCATGGTTTCTCCATAGAGCTCCATTATACTTTTAGTTAGGGGTGTCATGGTTTCTCCATAGAGTTCCATATTGGGTCCCCCCAGGGCTTCCTTCTGAGCCCCCTGCTGTATTCACTGTACACACATGACTGTGTGGCCAGGTCAGCTCCAACTCCATTGTGAAGTTTGCGGACGACACAGTGGTGGTGGGGCTGATCTCTGACAATGATGAGAAGGCCTATCGGGAGGAGGTTGATGAACTGGCACGCTGGTGCCGGGATAACAGCCTACTCCTGAACATTGGTAAAACCAAAGAGCTGATCGTGGATTTTAGGAGAATACAGCAGGGGACACACACGCCACTGTGGATAAACGGGGCTATCGTGGACAGGGTGAGCAGTTTCAAGTACCTGGGAGTCCACATCACAGAGGACCTGACATGGTCTACACACATAGATTCTGTGGTGAAAAAGGCAAAACAGCGCCTCTACCACCTGAGACTGCTAAGGAAGTTCAGAGTATTGGGGAAGATACTCCACTCCTTCTATTCCGGGGCTGTAGAGAGCATTCTGACTGGAAACATCACTGCCTGGTTTGGAAACAGCACGGCACAGGATAGGAAGGCACTCCAGAGAGTGGTGCGCTCAGCAGAGCGTACTACGGGTATTGCACTACCACCCCTGCAGGACTTATATAACAGGAGGTGCAAATCCAGAGCCTGCAGAATTATGAAAGACCCCCACCACCCCAACAACAGCCTGTTCAAGCTGCTGCGGTCAGGCAAGCGCCTACGGTCACACGCTGCAAGAACAGAGAGACTCCGGCTCAGCTTGTTCCCCCAGGCCATCAGAACACTGAACAGACAGACAGACAGACAGACAGACAGACAGACAGACAGACAGACAGACAGACAGACAGACAGACAGACAGACAGACAGACAGGCAGGCAGGCAGGCAGGCAGGCAGGCAGGCAGACAGACAGACAGACAGACAGACAGACAGACAGACAGACAGACAGACAGACAGACAGACAGACAGACAGACAGACAGACAGACAGACAGACAGACAGACAGACAGACAGACAGACAGACAGGCACGCACGCACGCACACTCACACACACACACACACACACACACACACACACACACACTGGAGAATTATCCAACGTTTTTCCCAATATATTTATCATTATTATCCTTCATTATTATCATGAGTAACATTTATTGTATACATTTATTGCATGAGTTAATTATTATCTGGTGCCGCCTAGTGGACGCACTTTGGAGTACGTATTGCGACTCTGAGCAGGTAAGCTGTCTCTGCGCCGGCGCGTCACGCTATTTAAGTTACACTTTCAGCCTAGACTGTAAGGTGAAAACCCCTGTCGGCGAACTCTTGACTGGCCAACAGTACGTTGCATTGGATGCGCCGTTAATATCCGCATTTCTCTTGAATTCATATATCTAGTTATTAATTAATGCTGTTTGTTTTCCTTTCCTTTTGTATAGGTAAATAATCTATAGACTGACTAACGTCTGATTGTATGCTGACTGACTAAACGCTGACTGAATGTACAAGCTGACTATAGACCAACTACATGCAGACCAACTAATGTCTGGCTACACTGTTACCTGGCTAAAACGTCTGGCTATACTATCAAGTACCGGTTGCTAAATTGCAAACCTAACTATCAACGAACTATCATCAGAGACGACTTGGTTGAACATTACCAATACCATATCGACCTCTACTAACATTATCCACTAATGCTTGGATGAAGCTACTACTGACTATCAGCTACAAGCTGAGAGAAAATGGTGGTTTTTTCAATGTATATTTGGTTTATAAACTGCTTTAAGAGGGTAATATCATTATCATCACGGGAGAAGAAGCGGTTTCACAGGCACAGGCCGCGAGGAGGTGTTTGTTTTGAATTCCGAGCTGAAGACACAACACTGATAGCGAGTGTCTCCCAGAGCGAGGCAGAGCGGTTCATCTTAAGAAACAGTAGAAACTGCATTTTAATGTGTGAAAGGTTAGCAGTTGTCATGACAGCACGTCGCATGACAACCAGAAGCGGGGCCGTCGTGCTACGATGAAGATCTATAAGTCGAACGGTGTTTCCGGTGTAGGGCAGACAAAAAATCTGACTGAGACTAAGAGGGAAGAAACAAGAAGAGACTCTCTCTCCTCTCATCACGAGGGGGGGGGGGGGGGGGGGAAGATGACACATCATCATTAGCTTCGGCTACCACGAGATGGTCTTGGCTAACGACCAGGCCTGATCACCATTGGACTGAATAGCAAGGACGATACAATTTGATAACATCTGATAACATCTGATTATGAGGTTCTGTTTATTGAATAAACAACGCTTCTCCTTATAAGGTATTCACGTTGTCGAAGTTCGAATTCTTACGGAGGTGGAGAATTATATGGTTTGCGGATTGTACTAACGGGGAGAGATAAGGATCTATCAGCCAGTGTCGGAGATGTCAGGACCATTAAAATGACACAACGCAGAGGAATTGGATGGAGAGCCAAACGACCAAGACGTGATACTGGCCAGATTGATCAGGATCTAACAAAGCTAACCACTTGTTTAATAATTAGTTAATTGACCACCTGGTGATTATTATATCAAGGATGAACTGGATGCTGGACATCAAAGTCCTAATAAACGAACATTCTTATAAAGTCCGAATTGTTTCAATGGTTTAAGTAAAGTCATTTCGCCCACACCCTTCCAAGGGGGACATCTAGTTGACTCATTGACTGAGACTGCTAGATAATTGGACAATTATTTACCGAACGCGCCCGCGACGAGACGGGACGGACGGAACGCAGAAGGAAGTGCCGCGTGGGATACCCCTCAACGTCAAGGTGGAACCAGGACGCAGTGGATACACACGA
>NC_140169.1:28726520-28866520 GCF_963971535.1 Notolepis coatsorum
CGCTTGAATGAACTGCGAGATAACTCATAACTCGTACACACACGCACTCTGTCTCTGCCATACAGTAGTTATGTTGTTTTAGCGCGACGTGGGTATATACACGGGCGAGGATGAAAAGCTTAAGCATGTTAGACTACTTTTAATTCATAAATTAACGTTCGGTCGGGTCCGCGTGTATTCTCGAGAATGATAATAATAATGCAGGACCTATTCAAATTATATTATCAACGACAGACAGTGAGAAACACAACCCCCCCCCCCTCTCGCGCTGAAGAATATGCATATTAGATCACTCAGTGATTAACACATTGCGCTGTTTGTGTGTGCGCGCGTGCATGTACGTGACGCGTTGTAGTTTCGGGGAATACAGGGATATTTAGAACTATACAATTTAGCAAGAATTAAACATATTTACAAGTCGTATTATGTTTAGCAAGTAAGGATACATATAGATTACACTATATGCACTCGAAATTGTCTTTGTTCTATTTTTACAGATTTTAGAAAAACGGGACTTCCTGAGCATTTGTGAGAGATTCTAATTATTTTGTTCTCCGCCCACGGGAGCAATAAGCCCCGTTGACTCCTAAGGGTTAAACATGGAAGAATCAAAATCGAAAGATGGTTCCACTTCGTTGACAGTCAGACGGTGCTGGGAGCCATCCAAAGAGAAAGATATGGCTTTCAGACATTCTTCGCGAATCGGGTCGGAGAGATCCAGAACGTTGGTCCCGTCACTGATTGGTGGTGGGTATCAGGAGAACGCAATATTGCTGACCTGGTCACAAGAGGCCACTGCTCCCCAGAGCTACTCGGAGAGGACTCTGCGTGGCAGTGCGGCCCTGACTTCCTCGCCTACCCCGAAGAGGAATGGCCAAAGAAATCAGCCTCAGAGGTATCTACCGCTGCGAGAGACGCAGTAAGTAGGCTTCAAAGAAAGGCCTTCACAGTTGCTATCACAAGAGCGCAAGCAAAGACAATGCTTCCCCTTGCCAGCTCAGGGGAAGAGAAGAAAACAGCCACAAAAGAAGAATCAGATATCATTATCTCGCCAAACAGAAGCTCTGACAAACTTTGGGGCGGGGCTCTCATAGGCCAGATAAACCCAAGGAGATACAGTTCTCTCAAGACACTCTGCAACGTCGTCGGCTTCATCCGAAGGGCACTGAAGTTCTGGGCGACAGTAAAAACCCGGAAGGCCCAAACGACGAAAGCACGTTTGCCAACCCACACACTGTTAAAGTGGGAGGCATTAACTGTAAACAAACTGCAAAGCGCATTCAGAGAACTATGCCTGGCCGCCCAGGAAGGTGCAGAATTCCCTGTGACCACACTAGACAGACTTGTGGTCCACAAAGAGGAGGACTCCAAACTCTTGCTGTGTCACGGCAGAGTTCAAGCCATGGCCAAAGAATGGCCTGGGTGCCCTTACTTCCCTACAGGGAATGGGTGAGCATCCTCCTGGCAGAGGAAGCTCACAGGGCAAACCATGAGGGCATTGCAGGAACCCTCTTGTGCATGAGAGATAAAGCCTGGGTTGTGCAGGGGCCAAGAGTAGCCCGAAGCACAATTGACTCGTGTATACACTGCCGAAAGAACAAGGCAAAAATGTGCCGTCAAATCATGAGCGAACTCCCCCCGGAGCGCAGAGAGCCGGCCGCACCATTCGAGTATACCACGTTGGACCTCTTTGGTCCCTACACGATCAAAGACTCAGTGAAAAAGAGAACAAGTAAGAAAGCCTGGGGCGTAGTTTTCTGCTGCATGGCATCCAGAGCAATACATGCCGACATAGTGGAAGACCTCTCGACTGAAGGTTTCCTAAAAACATTCCAACGCTTCACTGCATTGAGAGGCCATCCTAAGAAGCTCTGGTCCGATAAAGGGACTAATTTCGTGGGAGCAAAGCCAGCGCTGGAAGAACTTTATAAGTTCCTAGCAAATATCGACAATAACAAAGTACAGAAGAAAGCCGCAGAGTCTGGTACAGATTGGATTTGGGTGTTCCACCCCGCTGACTCTCCTCATAGGAATGGTGCGGCTGAAGCAGCTGTGCGAGTATTGAAAAGAGCACTAAGCAGCATAGGCGAAGAAGGGAGCCTTACGGCCCTGGAGTTCCAAACCCTCCTATACCTAGCTGCCAATCTATCAAATGAGAGGCCTATTGGCGCCAATGCCCAGCTTCGGGATGGCACCATTGAGGTCATCACCCCCAACACTCTCCTACTGGGACGTGCAAGGCCCCGTGGAGACCCCAGAGGTTTCGAGTCCGCTAGCTACCCCTTCGTCCGTCTGAGAGCAATCCAGATTGAAGTGGACAGGTTCTGGAAACGATGGAGCCAGCTGGCGGGACCAGAACTCTTCGTCCGAAAAAAGTGGCACACTCCCGCTAGGAATGTCACTTAAGGGGACCTGGTCTGGCTTGCGGACCAGAACGCACTCAGAGGCCAGTTTCGACTGGGCCGAGTGATAAAGACTCACCCTGACCCAAAGGGTGTTATTAGGGACGTGGAAGTAAGGACTTGCCATAGCCTTCCCGTTACCGCCGGTCATCCCAAACGTGATCGTCACGTCGGGGTGTGCCCCACCACCGTCCTCCACAGTGACGTCAGGAGGTTGGTGGTACTTCTACCATCCGAGGAACAATGACCAAAAAAGGACGTCGAAAGTCGCCTGTTTCTGGCACAAAGGACGTCGAAAGTCACCTTGTTTCTGGCAAAAAAGGACGTCGAAAGTCGCCTTGTTTCTGGCGCAAAGGACGTCGAAAGTCGCCTGTTTCTGGCACAACGAAGGACGTCGAAAGTCGCCTGTTTCTGGCACAAAGGACGTCGAAAGTCGCCTGTTTCTGGCACAAAGAAGGACGCCGAAAGTCGCCTGTTTCTGGCGCAAAGGACGTCGAAAGTCGCCTGTTTCTGGCACAAAGAAGGACGTCGAAAGTCGCCTGTTTCTGGCAGGATTGAGGACGTGAAGAATCACCCGATGCCGATGGAACCTGAGTAGTTTTCGCGGGAGCCGCTTGTGCTACCACCGTAAATGCGGTATAGTTTAATTCTTCGTGCCCCTGTAAAGAAATAATAATAATATAGACCGGGATCACTTGTATAGTTTGAATAGTTTTAGGAGCCTGACGTTCAGAAAACTAAGTGGGAGGTGGAGAATTATCCGACGTTTTTCCCAATATATTTATCATTATTATCCTTCATTATTATCATGAGTAACATTTATTGTATACATTTATTGCATGAGTTAATTATTATCTGGTGCCGCCTAGTGGACGCACTTTGGAGTACGTATTGCGACTCTGAGCAGGTAAGCTGTCTCTGCGCCGGCGCGTCACGCTATTTAAGTGACACTTTCAGCCTAGACTGTAAGGTGAAAAGCCCTGTGGGCGAACTCTTGACTGGCCAACGGTACGTTGCATTGGATGCGCCGTTAATATCCGCATTTCTCTTGAATTCATATATCTAGTTATTAATTAATGCCGTTTGTTTTCCTTTCCTTTTGTATAGGTAAATAATCTATAGACTGACTAACGTCTGATTGTATGCTGACTGACTAAACGCTGACTGAATGTACAAGCTGACTATAGACCAACTACATGCAGACCAACTAATGTCTGGCTACACTGTTACCTGGCTAAAACGTCTGGCTATACTATCAAGTACCGGTTGCTAAATTGCAAACCTAACTATCAACGAACTATCATCAGAGACGACTTGGTTGAACATTACCAATACCATATCGACCTCTACTAACATTATCCACTAATGCTTGGATGTAAGCTACTACTGACTATCAGCTACAAGCTAACCACTTGTTTAATTGACCACCTGGTGATTATTATATCAAGGATGAACTGGATGCTGGACATCAAAGTCCTAATAAACGAACATTCTTATAAAGTCCGAATTGTTTCAATGGTTTAAGTAAAGTCATTTCGCCCACACCCTTCCAAGGGGGACATCTAGTTGACTCATTGACTGAGACTGCTAGATAATTGGACACACACACACACACACACACACACACACACACACACACACACACACACACACACACACACACACACACACACACACACACACACACACACACACACCCACACGCACGCACACACACACACACACACACACACACACACACACACACACACACACACACACACACACACACACACACACACACACACACACACACACACACACACACATACGCACCAGGTGTTATGTAGCCATTACTCTTGGCAGTTTGTTTACTGGTGTTCTAAATGTGCTCCCAGGCCTCTGGGGAGGTTGTAGGCTATCTATATCCAATAGCTCCAGATATAGCTGCTCTGACCTCATCTCCCTGGGTGACCCTGTGTCCTAAAGGAGATCAGGACATTACATGAACCTATAGGAGATCAGGACATTACATGAACCTATAGGAGATCGGGACATTACATGAACCTATAGGAGATCAGGACATGACATGAACCTATAGGAGATCAGGACATTACATGAACCTATAGGAGATCAGGACATTACATGAACCTTTAGGAGATCAGGAGATTACATGAACCTAGGAGATCAGGACATTACATGAACCTATAGGAGATCAGGACATTACATGAACCTTTAGGAGATCAGGAGATTACATGAACCTAGGAGATCAGGACATTACATGAACCTATAGGAGATCAGGACATTACATGAACCTATAGGAGATCACGGCATTACATGAACCTATAGGAGATCAGGACATTACATGAACCTATAGGAGATCAGTACATTACATGAACCTTTAGGAGATCAGGACATTACATGAACCTATAGGAGATCAGGACATTACATGAACCTATAGGAGATCAGGACATTACATGAACCTATAGGAGATCAGGACATTACATGAACCTATAGGAGATCAGGAGATTACATGAACCTATAGGAGATCAGGACATTACATGAACCTATAGGAGATCAGGACATTACATGAACCTATAGGAGATCAGGACATTACATGAACCTATAGGAGATCAGGACATTACATGAACCTATAGGAGATCAGGACATTACATGAACCTATAGGAGATCAGTACATTACATGAACCTTTAGGAGATCAGGACATTACATGAACCTATAGGAGATCAGGACATTACATGAACCTATAGGAGATCAGTACATTACATGAACCTTTAGGAGATCAGGACATTACATGAACCTATAGGAGATCAGGACATTACATGAATCTCCAACCTCCTCCAATGTACAGTAAATGACCAAGTATGGTTTTGTCAATATTCCAATGTACAGTTTTGCTTGTACAGTTGTACAGTGTCCCCCACCCACCCCTCCTACCCAACCTACCCAACCCCCCCACCCCACCCACCCAACCACCTCCAATGTACAGTCCCCCCCCCCACCCACCCACCTACCCAACCTCCTCCAATGTACAGTTTCTACGTCAAATGTATATACTCTCTTTTCTAGACTCTTTTTGTATCACAAACAGTACTGTATTTGCAAATCTGGTATGTCATAAATGTATAGATGTAGCAGTACTGTCTATCTGTATGTCGTGTATGTCATATATGTTATGATGAATTGAAAATGGGGGACCCTGATGTAAACAAGACGAAAGTCTTTCTCTGGTCTGCATCCCCTTAACAATTGTATGTATTGAGCTGTACTGTACTGTACCCATTCTGCAATCTGTTAATAATGTTTTCAATCAATTAATCAATCAAACCTATAGGAGATCAGTACATTACATGAACCTTTAGGAGATCAGGATATCAGGACATTTCAAACCTTTAATTTCAAACCTTTATTTAAACTCGAAAGGCAACTGAGGTTTCCCTCATTTACAGTCACGTCTAGTGTAAGCAAAAAGACACATAAAATCGCACAGCATATAAAATCATAACAATAAGACAAGTAAGGATAACAATCAATTAAAACATGTACAACTTGATTGACAACAGGAGCACTCATTCAAGGGTACTACGACTATGCTTGCACCTCATGGTACCAAAGCACCTCAAAGGCACTAAAAACAAGACTACAAACATCACAAAACAAACTGGTCAGACTACTGCTTGACCTTACTCCTAAAACCCACCTCCCCCTGCCCATTTTGACATCCTAGGATGGCTTAGAGTAGACGACAGAGTACAGCAGCTTGCAATGGGCCTGGTCTACAAGATATTCTACACCAATAAGATACCCATGTACATGTCGAAATACTTCGCAAAGGTCAGTGAATTCCACGACCACAACACCAGAGGGAGTTCCACAAATCATGTTCAACCCAGATTTGGCTCAAACAAGGGACTAAACACGTTTCGCAATTATGCCACAACAATGTGGAACGCCCTACCTACAGCCGTAAAATAATGTGAATCCCTACCCACCTTCAAAACAGCCCTCAAAGAGCACCTACGGGAGGCTGCAATTGGAAACCCCCGTAAATGTCCAAACCCCCTCCCCCACCCAACCCCCTCCTAATGTAGTTTCTTCCCCCTCAAATGTATATATTGTCTTTTAGGATCTCTTTTAAACAGTACTGTATATGGCGGCTAAGTGGCACAGTGGGCAAGGCGCTCGCCACTAGTGCAGGATATGCTGGGTTCGAGCCCAGCTCTCGGCATTGCTACCAGCTTGGCTGGTCGTTCATACTAACACAATTGGCAGTGTTAGGGGTGGGAAGCTGGTGGGTGGGGATCGGATGTTGAAAAGACCCTCGCAGAGGTGAAAAGATGTGACGGCTGCCTCCTTGTGTACCGGAGGGGACACGTGATGCAAGGCTTTGTCCACATTGCAGCCGGCCAGTGGGAGGCATGGCCTAACAGCGTTCGAGACAGGGGAGGGTAGAATTGGACAATACGAAATTTGGGAGAAAAAAATTTAAAATGGGAGAAAAAGTAGATAAAAAAAAACAGTACTGTATATTCGTATATCTTGTATGTCATAAATGTAACAGTACTGTATATCTGTATGTCGAGTATATCATAAATGTCATGATATATATCTGTATGTCATGTATGTCATAAATGTCATGATGAATTGAAAATGGGGGACCCTGATGTAAACAAGACGAAAGTCTTTCTCTGGTCTGCAGCATCCCCTTAACAATTGTGTGTATTATACCCATTCTGTACCCATTCTGCAATCTGTTAAATAAAGTTTTCATTCATTCATTCATTCATTCATTCATTCATTCATTCATTCATTCATTCATTCATTCACATCATGTAGCGTGAGACCTCCTGTGGGAACCGGTCTGGCATTCCATATCTCCTTCCTGGTTTTATTCCCAAGGCTAAAGCCGGTGATGTCATCATTCTCCTATAGGAGTGCATGGAGAGGCAGCAGGAGGAGGGGAGAGGAGCAGGCACAATACATATCATCCAATAACACATAGTCAATACACTACCCCTCCCCAATTAGTCCAAGTTCAAAGTCAAGCTACCTCTCATCTAGCAATCACAGTCAATGTCAATGTTCTCAGGCAGGCCTGGGCACAAAATGGTCATCCACACAGTCTTAGAAAAACACCCTGAAGAAATACAAAAAGTATTCTGTCAACCTAAGACATTAACAGAGACTGGAAAATGGTCAGCGATTTCAAACATTCAACATTTCATTATAGTTTCGGTGGCATCTGTGTGTGATTGTGTGTGTGAATATCTCTCAAACTATAGGGCTGATCAGCCTGTGCTTTGGCACAGAAAGTAACAGAGGCACAAGGATGAGCATGTGGGAATATCAGGCAATGGGACGGGAGGTATTTTTGGGGAATTAATTTCCAGCATTCTCCATTGAGTTTATGTGTAGTACACCTTCTTACCACCAGACATGTCATAATAATAATAATAATAATAATAATAATAATAATAATAATAATAATAATAATAATAATAACTAGACAATTCCGCGCGGGGGAAATTGTGAAAGTGTGGGTGACGCCTGTGCACCGCCGGCCAACGGGGGAGAGGGTCTCTCGCGAGTCTCTATGACAAACGGTTCAAAGGATACAAAAAGGGGGCGCGGCCTAAGGATCGGGGGAGTGGTCAACATAGACCAATCAAAAAGGATATCCCTACTGAGTGCAATGACACAACCCGCAACACTATTACACTATTACACAATATTACACTATTACACACTATTACACACTATTACACACTATTACACACTATTACACTATTACACACTATTACACACTATTACACTATTACACTATTACACACTATAACACTATTACACTATTACACTATTACACACTATTGCACTATTACACTATTACACTATTACACACTATTACACTATTACACACTATTACACTATTACACTATTACACACTATTACACTATTACACTATTACACTATTACACACTATTACACTATTACACACTATTACACTATTACACTATTACACACTATTACACTATTACACTATTACACACTATTACAGTATTACACTATTACACACTATTACACTATTACACACTATTACACTATTACACACTATTACACTATTACACTATTACACTATTACACACTATTACACTATTACACACTATTACACTATTACACACTATTACACTATTACACTATTACACACTATTACACACTATTACACTATTACACACTATTACACTATTACACTATTACACACTATTACACTATTACACTATTACACTATTACACACTATTACACTATTACACACTATTACACACTATTACACACTATTACACTATTACACACTATTACACACTATTATACACTATTACACTATTACACACTATAACACTATTACACTATTACACTATTACACACTATTGCACTATTACACTATTACACTATTACACACTATTACACTATTACACACTATTACACTATTACACTATTACACACTATTACACTATTACACTATTACACTATTACACACTATTACACTATTACACACTATTACACTATTACACTATTACACACTATTACACTATTACACTATTACACACTATTACACTATTACACTATTACACACTATTACACTATTACACTATTACACACTATTACACTATTACACACTATTACACTATTACACACTATTACACTATTACACTATTACACACTATTACACTATTACACACTATTACACTATTACACACTATTACACTATTACACTATTACACACTATTACACACTATTACACTATTACACACTATTACACTATTACACTATTACACACTATTACACTATTACACTATTACACACTATTACACTATTACACTATTACACTATTACACACTATTACACTATTACACTATTACACACTATTACACTATTACACACTATTACACTATTACACTATTACACACTATTACACACTATTACACTATTACACACTATTACACTATTACACACTATTACACTATTACACTATTACACACTATTACACACTATTACACTATTACACACTATTACACTATTACACTATTACACACTATTACACTATTACACTATTACACTATTACACACTATTACACTATTACACACTATTACACACTATTACACACTATTACACTATTACACACTATTACACACTATTATACACTATTACACTATTACACACTATAACACTATTACACTATTACACTATTACACACTATTGCACTATTACACTATTACACTATTACACACTATTACACTATTACACACTATTACACTATTACACTATTACACACTATTACACTATTACACTATTACACTATTACACACTATTACACTATTACACACTATTACACTATTACACTATTACACACTATTACACTATTACACTATTACACACTATTACACTATTACACTATTACACACTATTACACTATTACACTATTACACACTATTACACTATTACACACTATTACACTATTACACACTATTACACTATTACACTATTACACACTATTACACTATTACACACTATTACACTATTACACACTATTACACTATTACACACTATTACACTATTACACTATTACACACTATTACACACTATTACACTATTACACACTATTACACTATTACACTATTACACACTATTACACTATTACACTATTACACACTATTACACTATTACACTATTACACACTATTACACTATTACACTATTACACACTATTACACTATTACACACTATTACACTATTACACACTATTACACACTATGACACACTATTACACTATTACACTATTACACACTATTACACTATTACACACTATTACACTATTACACACTATTACACTATTACACTATTACACACTATTACACTATTACACACTATTACACTATTACACTATTACACACTATTACACTATTACACTATTACACACTATTACACTATTACACTATTACACTATTACACAATTACACACTATTACACTATTACACTATTACACACTATTACACTATTACACACTATTACACTATTACACACTATTACACTATTACACACTATTACACTATTACACTATTACACACTATTACACTATTAGACACTATTACACTATTACACACTATTACACTATTACACTATTACACACTATTACACACTATTACACTATTACACACTATTACACTATTACACTATTACACACTATTACACACTATTACACTATTACACACTATTACACTATTACACTATTACACACTATTACACTATTACACACTATTACACTATTACACTATTACACACTATTACACACTATTACACTATTACACTATTACACACTATTACACTATTACACACTATTACACTATTACACTATTACACACTATTACACTATTACACACTATTACACTATTACACTATTACACACTATTACACTATTACACTATTACACTATTACACACTATTACACTATTACACACTATTACACTATTACACTATTACACACTATTACACTATTACACTATTACACACTATTACACTATTAGACACTATTACACTATTACACACTATTACACTATTACACTATTACACACTATTACACACTATTACACTATTACACACTATTACACTATTACACACTATTACACTATTACACTATTACACTATTACACACTATTACACTATTACACACTATTACACACTATTACACTATTACACACTATTACACTATTACACTATTACACACTATTACACTATTACACTATTACACACTATTACACTATTACACTATTACACACTATTACACTATTACACTATTACACACTATTACACTATTACACTATTACACTATTACACACTATTACACTCTATTACACTATTACACACTATTACACTATTACACACTATTACACACTATTACACTATTACACACTATTACACTATTACACTATTACACACTATTACACTATTACACTATTACACACTATTACACTATTAGACACTATTACACTATTACACACTATTACACTATTACACTATTACACACTATTACACACTATTACACTATTACACACTATTACACTATTACACACTATTACACTATTACACACTATTACACTATTACACAATATTACACTATTACACACTATTACACTATTACACTATTACACACTATTACACACTATTACACTATTACACTATTACACACTATTACACTATTACACTATTACACACTATTACACTATTACACCGAGTACAATGGCACAATCCGCAAGTCTCTACGACAAACGGTTCAAGAGATACACTGAGGGGGTGTGGCCTAAGGGGGCGTGGTCTAAGGATCGGGGGAGTGGTCAACATCGACCAATGAAAGGTGGTCAACATCGACCAATGGCACAATCCCCAAGTCTCTACGACAAACGGTTCAAGAGATACACTGAGGGGGTGTGGCCTAAGGGGGCGTGGTCTAAGGATCGGGGGAGTGGTCAACATCGACCAATGAAAGGTGGTCAACATGGACCAATGAAAAATGAAAGAGGATATCCCTACTGAGTACAATGACACAACCCACAAGACAGAGGGCGCTGTCAGCAATTCAGTACTGCAACACAGTGATGGCCAATGATGGGTTAAGTGGATGATGTCATTGGCAGCTCAGCCACGAGCCACACAGCTGAACCAATCATGAGTGAGCCATGAGCCACACAGGTGAAGCAATCACTATGACTTGCATATTTTCTATCGAATGCATTTCTATGGAGGCAGATGCATGACTGCATTGTCACATTGATTAAAAGAAAACTATAAGAGATGAAGCGTTGTGACGCGCACATGAGCACTACAACGAGTAGGCGAAGGGTTGTGCGCGATATTGTGACATTCGTGCGATATTGTGGCACTCCTTCGGCGATCGGAACAGAAGGCTAAAAAATAGTGTGAAAAATGTGATTTCTAGAGTGCGATTGCATGGCGGTCAATGGGGAGGAGAACCTTCAAACAAATGGTCGTCAGTTGAGATAGAAATGTCCAATTCCATTTATTTTTCTTTTGTGAGCGGGATGACAGCCGTGTCATCGTTTTGATGTGTTTGTTTTATTTCTACGTCCAAAATTGAGATCACACTCGCAATTCACCCAAGGTAGGGGGAAAAAGATTATTTCAGCTGCTACACTCTAAAATGCAATGCATTCCCAATGGGACCGAAATTTTACCGTTTAAAGTCGATTCGTAGCCAGACGGTGCGGTGAAACTTTACGAGTTCGAATAGCACATCGAGTTGGAGCAAGCCGGTCGTTTTGATACCTTTCACGTGTATGGGGCGCGAACGCTCTGGCACGAGTGTGTTGGCAAAATCGGTGGAATAAAGAATAATAAATAAAAAGAGTATGGATATGTATAGTGTGGGTGGCAACCTGGCTTCGCCAGGTCACCCACACTAACTAGACAATTCCGCGCGGGGGAAATTGTGAAAGTGTGGGTGACGCCTGTGCACCGCCGGCCAACGGGGGAGAGGGTCTCTCGCGAGTCTCTATGACAAACGGTTCAAAGGATACAAAAAGGGGGCGCGGCCTAAGGATCGGGGGAGTGGTCAACATAGACCAATCAAAGAGGATATCCCTAATGAGTGCAATGACACAACCCGCAACACTATTACACTATTACACACTATTACACTATTACACTATTACACACTATTACACTATTACACACTATTACACTATTACACTATTACACACTATTACACTATTACACTATTACACACTATTACACTATTACACACTATTACACTATTACACACTATTACACTATTACACACTATTACACACTATTACACTATTACACACTATTACACTATTACACACTATTACACTATTACACAATATTACACTATTACACACTATTACACTATTACACTATTACACTATTACACACTATTACACTATTACACTATTACACACTATTACACTATTACACACTATTACACTATTACACACTATTACACTATTACACACTATTACACTATTACACACTATTATACACTATTACACTATTACACACTATTACACTATTACACACTATTACACTATTAAACCGAGTACAATGGCACAATCCGCAAGTCTCTACGACAAACGGTTCAAGAGATACACTGAGGGGGTGTGGCCTAAGGGGGCGTGGTCTAAGGATCGGGGGAGTGGTCAACATCGACCAATGAAAGGTGGTCAAGATCGACCAATGGCACAATCCGCAAGTCTCTACGACAAACGGTTCAAGAGATACACTGAGGGGGTGTGGCCTAAGGGGGCATGGTCTAAGGATCGGGGGAGTGGTCAACATCGACCAATGAAAGGTGGTCAACATGGACCAATGAAAAATGAAAGAGGATATCCCTACTGAGTACAATGACACAACCCACAAGACAGAGGGCGCTGTCAGCAATTCAGTACTGCAACACAGTGATGGCCAATGATGGGTTAAGTGGATGATGTCATTGGCAGCTCAGCCACGAGCCACACAGCTGAACCAATCATGAGTGAGCCATGAGCCACACAGGTGAAGCAATCACTATGACTTGCATATTTTCTATCCAATGGATTTCTATGGAGGCAGATGCATGACTGCATTGTCACATTGATTAAAAGAAAACTATAAGAGATGAAGCGTTGTGACGCGCACATGAGCACTACAACGAGTAGGCGAAGGGTTGTGCGCGATATTGTGACATTCGTGCGATATTGTGGCACTCCTTCGGCGATCGGAACAGAAGGCTAAAAAATAGTGTGAAAAATGTGATTTCTAGAGGGCGATTGCATGGCGGTCAATGGGGAGGAGAACCTTCAAACAAATGGTCGTCAGTTGAGATAGAAATGTCCAATTCCATTTATTTTTCTTTTGTGAGCGGGATGACAGCCGTGTCATCGTTTTGATGTGTTTGTTTTATTTCTACGTCCAAAATTGAGATCACACTCGCAATTCACCCAAGGTAGGGGGAAAAAGATTATTTCAGCTGCTACACTCTAAAATGCAATGCATTCCCAATGGGACCGAAATTTTACCGTTTAAAGTCGATTCGTAGCCAGACGGTGCGGTGAAACTTTACGAGTTCGAATAGCAACTCGAGTTGGAGCAAGCCGGTCGTTTTGATACCTTTCACGTGTATGGGGCGCGAACGCTCTGGCACGAGTGTGTTGGCAAAATCGGTGGAATAAAGAATAATAATAAAAAGAGTATGGATATGTATAGTGTGGGTGGCAACCTGGCTTCGCCAGGTCACCCACACTAACTAGACAATTCCGCGCGGGGGAAATTGTGAAAGTGTGGGTGACGCCTGTGCACCGCCGGCCAACGGGGGAGAGGGTCTCTCGCGAGTCTCTATGACAAACGGTTCAAAGGATACAAAAAGGGGGCGCGGCCTAAGGATCGGGGGAGTGGTCAACATAGACCAATCAAAGAGGATATCCCTACTGAGTGCAATGACACAACCCGCAACACTATTACACAATATTACACTATTACACACTATTACACTATTACACACTATTACACACTATTACACTATTACACTATTACACTATTACACACTATAACACTATTACACACTATTACACTATTACACTAATACACACTATTACACAATATTACACTATTACACACTATTACACTATTACACACTATTACACTATTACACACTATAACACTATTACACACTATTACACTATTACACTATTACACACTATTACACTATTACACTATTACACACTATTACACTATTACACTATTACACACTATTACACTATTACACTATTACACACTATTACACTATTACACACTATACACTATTACACTATTACACACTATTACACTATTACACTATTACACACTATTACACTATTACACTATTACACACTTTTACACTATTACACACTATTACACTATTACACACTATTACACTATTACACACTATTACACTATTACACTATTACACTATTACACACTATAACACTATTACACTATTACACTATTACACACTATTGCACTATTACACTATTACACTATTACACACTATTACACTATTACACACTATTACACTATTACACACTATTACACTATTACACACTATTACACTATTACACACTATTACACTATTACACTATTACACACTATTACACTATTACACTATTACACTATTACACACTATTACACTATTACACTATTACACACTATTACACTATTACACACTATTACACTATTACACTATTACACACTATTACACTATTACACTATTACACACTATTACACTATTACACTATTACACACTATTACACTATTACACTATTACACGCTATTACACTATTACACTATTACACTATTACACACTATTACACTATTACACACTATTACACACTATTACACTATTACACTATTACACACTATTACACTATTACACTATTACACACTATTACACTATTACACGCTATTACACTATTACACTATTACACTATTACACACTAATACACTATTACACACTATTACACTATTACACTATTACACACTATTACACTATTACACACTATTACACTATTACACACTATTACACTATTACACTATTACACGCTATTACACTATTACACTATTACACACTATTACACACTATTACACTATTACACTATTACACACTATTACACTATTACACACTATTACACTATTACACTATTACACACTATTACACTATTACACTATTACGCTATTACACTATTACACACTATTACACTATTACACTATTACACACTATTACACTATTACACTATTACACACTATTACACTATTACACTATTACACACTATTACACACTATTACACTATTACACACTATTACACTATTACACACTATTACACACTATTACACTATTACACTATTACACTATTACACACTATTACACTATTACACACTATTACACTATTACACTATTACACACTATTACACTATTACACTATTACACTATTACACTATTACACACTATTACACTATTACACACTATTACACTATTACACTATTACACACTATTACACACTATTACACTATTACACACTATTACACTATTACACACTATTACACACTATTACACTATTACACACTATTACACTATTACACTATTACACAATATTACACTATTACACACTATTACACTATTACACACTATTACACTATTACACACTATTACACTATTACACTATTACACACTATTACACTATTACACACTATTACACTATTACACACTATTACACACTATTACACTATTACACACTATTACACACTATTACACTATTACACACTATTACACTATTACACAATATTACACTATTACACACTATTACACTATTACACTATTACACTATTACACACTATTACACTATTACACTATTACACACTATTACACTATTACACACTATTACACTATTACACACTATTACACTATTACACTATTACACACTATTACACTATTACACACTATTACACACTATTACACTATTACACTATTACACACTATTACACTATTACACACTATTACACTATTACACGCTATTACACTATTACACTATTACACTATTACACACTATTACACTATTACACACTATTACACACTATTACACTATTACACACTATTACACTATTACACACTATTACACTATTACACTATTACACTATTACACAATATTACACAATTACACACTATTACACACTATTACACTATTACACACTATTACACTATTACACTATTACACTATTACACACTATTACACTATTACACACTATTACACTATTACACGCTATTACACTATTACACTATTACACTATTACACACTATTACACTATTACACACTATTACACACTATTACACTATTACACTATTACACACTATTACACTATTACACACTATTACACTATTACACTATTACACACTATTACACTATTACACTATTACACACTATTACACTATTACACACTATTACACACTATTACACTATTACACTATTACACACTATTACACACTATTACACTATTACACACTATTACACTATTACACACTATTACACATTATTACACTATTACACTATTACACACTATTACACACTATTACACTATTACACACTATTACACTATTACACACTATTACACTATTACACACTATTACACACTATTACACACTATTACACTATTACACACTATTACACTATTACACACTATTACACACTATTACACTATTACACTATTACACTATTACACACTATTACACTATTACACTATTACACACTATTACACTATTACACTATTACACGCTATTACACTATTACACTATTACACTATTACACACTATTACACACTATTACACTATTACACTATTACACACTATTACACTATTACACACTATTACACTATTACACGCTATTACACTATTACACTATTACACTATTACACACTATTACACTATTACACACTATTACACACTATTACACTATTACACACTATTACACTATTACACTATTACACTATTACACAATATTACACAATTACACACTATTACACACTATTACACTATTACACACTATTACACTATTACACTATTACACTATTACACACTATTACACTATTACACTATTACACACTATTACACTATTACACTATTACACGCTATTACACTATTACACTATTACACTATTACACACTATTACACTATTACACACTATTACACACTATTACACTATTACACTATTACACACTATTACACTATTACACTATTACACACTATTACACTATTACACGCTATTACACTATTACACTATTACACTATTACACACTAATACACTATTACACACTATTACACTATTACACTATTACACACTATTACACTATTACACACTATTACACTATTACACACTATTACACTATTACACTATTACACGCTATTACACTATTACACTATTACACACTATTACACACTATTACACTATTACACTATTACACACTATTACACTATTACACACTATTACACTATTACACTATTACACACTATTACACTATTACACTATTACGCTATTACACTATTACACACTATTACACTATTACACTATTACACACTATTACACTATTACACTATTACACACTATTACACTATTACACTATTACACACTATTACACACTATTACACTATTACACACTATTACACTATTACACACTATTACACACTATTACACTATTACACTATTACACTATTACACACTATTACACTATTACACACTATTACACTATTACACTATTACACACTATTACACTATTACACTATTACACTATTACACACTATTACACTATTACACACTATTACACTATTACACTATTACACACTATTACACACTATTACACTATTACACACTATTACACTATTACACACTATTACACACTATTACACTATTACACACTATTACACTATTACACTATTACACAATATTACACTATTACACACTATTACACTATTACACACTATTACACTATTACACACTATTACACTATTACACACTATTACACTATTACACTATTACACACTATTACACACTATTACACTATTACACTATTACACACTATTACACTATTACACTATTACACACTATTACACTATTACACTATTACACACTATTACACACTATTACACTATTACACACTATTACACTATTACACACTATTACACACTATTACACTATTACACTATTACACTATTACACTATTACACACTATTACACTATTACACTATTACACACTATTACACTATTACACTATTACACTATTACACTATTACACACTATTACACTATTACACACTATTACACTATTACACTATTACACACTATTACACACTATTACACTATTACACACTATTACACTATTACACACTATTACACACTATTACACTATTACACACTATTACACTATTACACTATTACACAATATTACACTATTACACACTATTACACTATTACACACTATTACACTATTACACACTATTACACTATTACACTATTACACACTATTACACTATTACACACTATTACACTATTACACACTATTACACTATTACACTATTACACAATATTACACAATTACACACTATTACACACTATTACACTATTACACACTATTACACTATTACACTATTACACTATTACACACTATTACACTATTACACTATTACACACTATTACACTATTACACTATTACACGCTATTACACTATTACACTATTACACTATTACACACTATTACACTATTACACACTATTACACACTATTACACTATTACACACTATTACACTATTACACTATTACACACTATTACACTATTACACGCTATTACACTATTACACTATTACACTATTACACACTAATACACTATTACACACTATTACACTATTACACTATTACACACTATTACACTATTACACACTATTACACTATTACACTATTACACTATTACACGCTATTACACTATTACACTATTACACACTATTACACACTATTACACTATTACACTATTACACACTATTACACTATTACACACTATTACACTATTACACTATTACACACTATTACACTATTACACTATTACGCTATTACACTATTACACACTATTACACTATTACACTATTACACTATTACACTATTACACACTATTACACTATTACACTATTACACACTATTACACACTATTACACTATTACACACTATTACACTATTACACACTATTACACACTATTACACTATTACACTATTACACTATTACACACTATTACACTATTACACACTATTACACTATTACACTATTACACACTATTACACTATTACACTATTACACTATTACACTATTACACACTATTACACTATTACACACTATTACACTATTACACGCTATTACACTATTACACTATTACACTATTACACACTATTACACACTATTACACTATTACACTATTACACACTATTACACTATTACACACTATTACACTATTACACGCTATTACACTATTACACTATTACACTATTACACACTATTACACTATTACACACTATTACACACTATTACACTATTACACACTATTACACTATTACACACTATTACACTATTACACTATTACACTATTACACAATATTACACAATTACACACTATTACACACTATTACACTATTACACACTATTACACTATTACACTATTACACTATTACACACTATTACACTATTACACTATTACACACTATTACACTATTACACTATTACACGCTATTACACTATTACACTATTACACTATTACACACTATTACACTATTACACACTATTACACACTATTACACTATTACACTATTACACACTATTACACTATTACACTATTACACACTATTACACTATTACACGCTATTACACTATTACACTATTACACTATTACACACTAATACACTATTACACACTATTACACTATTACACACTATTACACTATTACACACTATTACACTATTACACACTATTACACTATTACACTATTACACGCTATTACACTATTACACTATTACACACTATTACACACTATTACACTATTACACTATTACACACTATTACACTATTACACACTATTACACTATTACACTATTACACACTATTACACTATTACACTATTACGCTATTACACTATTACACACTATTACACTATTACACTATTACACACTATTACACTATTACACTATTACACACTATTACACTATTACACTATTACACACTATTACACACTATTACACTATTACACACTATTACACTATTACACACTATTACACACTATTACACTATTACACTATTACACTATTACACACTATTACACTATTACACACTATTACACTATTACACTATTACACACTATTACACTATTACACTATTACACACTATTACACTATTACACACTATTACACTATTACACTATTACACACTATTACACACTATTACACTATTACACACTATTACACTATTACACACTATTACACACTATTACACTATTACACACTATTACACTATTACACTATTACACAATATTACACTATTACACACTATTACACTATTACACACTATTACACTATTACACACTATTACACTATTACACACTATTACACTATTACACTATTACACACTATTACACACTATTACACTATTACACTATTACACACTATTACACTATTACACTATTACACACTATTACACTATTACACTATTACACACTATTACACACTATTACACTATTACACACTATTACACTATTACACACTATTACACACTATTACACTATTACACTATTACACTATTACACTATTACACACTATTACACTATTACACTATTACACACTATTACACTATTACACTATTACACTATTACACTATTACACACTATTACACTATTACACACTATTACACTATTACACTATTACACACTATTACACACTATTACACTATTACACACTATTACACTATTACACACTATTACACACTATTACACTATTACACACTATTACACTATTACACTATTACACAATATTACACTATTACACACTATTACACTATTACACACTATTACACTATTACACACTATTACACTATTACACTATTACACACTATTACACTATTACACACTATTACACTATTACACACTATTACACTATTACACTATTACACAATATTACACAATTACACACTATTACACACTATTACACTATTACACACTATTACACTATTACACTATTACACTATTACACACTATTACACTATTACACTATTACACACTATTACACTATTACACTATTACACGCTATTACACTATTACACTATTACACTATTACACACTATTACACTATTACACACTATTACACACTATTACACTATTACACACTATTACACTATTACACTATTACACACTATTACACTATTACACGCTATTGCACTATTACACTATTACACTATTACACACTAATACACTATTACACACTATTACACTATTACACTATTACACACTATTACACTATTACACACTATTACACTATTACACTATTACACTATTACACGCTATTACACTATTACACTATTACACACTATTACACTATTACACACTATTACACTATTACACTATTACACACTATTACACTATTACACTATTACGCTATTACACTATTACACACTATTACACTATTACACTATTACACTATTACACACTATTACACTATTACACTATTACACACTATTACACACTATTACACTATTACACACTATTACACTATTACACACTATTACACACTATTACACTATTACACTATTACACTATTACACACTATTACACTATTACACACTATTACACTATTACACTATTACACACTATTACACTATTACACTATTACACTATTACACTATTACACACTATTACACTATTACACACTATTACACTATTACACTATTACACACTATTACACACTATTACACTATTACACACTATTACACTATTACACACTATTACACACTATTACACTATTACACACTATTACACTATTACACTATTACACAATATTACACTATTACACACTATTACACTATTACACACTATTACACTATTACACACTATTACACTATTACACTATTACACACTATTACACTATTACACACTATTACACTATTACACACTATTACACACTATTACACTATTACACACTATTACACACTATTACACTATTACACACTATTACACTATTACACAATATTACACTATTACACACTATTACACTATTACACTATTACACTATTACACACTATTACACTATTACACACTATTACACTATTACACACTATTACACTATTACACACTATTACACTATTACACACTATTACACTATTACACACTATTACACTATTACACACTATTACACTATTACACTATTACACACTATTACACTATTACACACTATTACACAATATTACACTATTACACACTATTACACTATTACACACTATTACACTATTACACACTATTACACTATTACACTATTACACACTATTACACTATTACACTATTACACACTATTACACTATTACACTATTACACACTATTACACTATTACACACTATTACACTATTACACTATTACACACTATTACACTATTAAACCGAGTACAATGGCACAATCCGCAAGTCTCTACGACAAACGGTTCAAGAGATACACTGAGGGGGTGTGGCCTAAGGGGGCGTGGTCTAAGGATCGGGGGAGTGGTCAACATCGACCAATGAAAGGTGGTCAAGATCGACCAATGGCACAATCCGCAAGTCTCTACGACAAACGGTTCAAGAGATACACTGAGGGGGTGTGGCCTAAGGGGGCGTGGTCTAAGGATCGGGGGAGTGGTCAACATCGACCAATGAAAGGGGGTCAACATGGACCAATGAAAAATGAAAGAGGATATCCCTACTGAGTACAATGACACAACCCACAAGACAGAGGGCGCTGTCAGCAATTCAGTACTGCAACACAGTGATGGCCAATGATGGGTTAAGTGGATGATGTCATTGGCAGCTCAGCCACGAGCCACACAGCTGAACCAATCATGAGTGAGCCATGAGCCACACAGGTGAAGCAATCACTATGACTTGCATATTTTCTATTCAATGCATTTCTATGGAGGCAGATGCATGACTGCATTGTCACATTGATTAAAAGAAAACTATAAGAGATGAAGCGTTGTGACGCGCACATGAGCACTACAACGAGTAGGCGAAGGGTTGTGCGCGATATTGTGACATTCGTGCGATATTGTGGCACTCCTTCGGCGATCGGAACAGAAGGCTAAAAAATAGTGTGAAAAATGTGATTTCTAGAGGGCGATTGCATGGCGGTCAATGGGGAGGAGAACCTTCAAACAAATGGTCGTCAGTTGAGATAGAAATGTCCAATTCCATTTATTTTTCTTTTGTGAGCGGGTTGACAGCCGTGTCATCGTTTTGATGTGTTTGTTTTATTTCTACGTCCAAAATTGAGATCACACTCGCAATTCACCCAAGGTAGGGGGAAAAAGATTATTTCAGCTGCTACACTCTAAAATGCAATGCATTCCCAATGGGACCGAAATTTTACCGTTTAAAGTCGATTCGTAGCCAGACGGTGCGGTGAAACTTTACGAGTTCGAATAGCACATCGAGTTGGAGCAAGCCGGTCGTTTTGATACCTTTCACGTGTATGGGGCGCGAACGCTCTGGCACGAGTGTGTTGGCAAAATCGGTGGAATAAAGAATAATAAATAAAACTAGACAATTCCGCGCGGGGGAAATTGTGAAAGTGTGGGTGACGCCTGTGCACCGCCGGCCAACGGGGGAGAGGGTCTCTCGCGAGTCTCTATGACAAACGGTTCAAAGGATACAAAAAGGGGGCACGGCCTAAGGATCGGGGGATGGTCAACATAGACCAATCAAAGAGGATATCCCTACTGAGTGCAATGACACAACCCGCAACACTATTACACTATTACACAATATTACACTATTACACACTATTACACACTATTACACACTATTACACTATTACACACTATTACACTATTACACTATTACACACTATTACATACTATTACACTATTACACACTATTACACGATTACACACTATTACACTATTACACACTATTACACACTATTACACACTATTACACACTATTACACTATTACACACTATTACACACTATTACACTATTACACACTATTACACTATTACACACTATTACACTATTACAATATTACACACTATTACACTATTACACTAGTACACACTATTACACACTATTACACTATTACACACTATTACACTATTACACTATTACACACTATTACACACTATTACACTATTACACACTATTACACTATTACACTATTACACACTATTACACTATTACACACTATTATACTATTACACACTATTACACTATTACACTATTACACTATTACACACTATTACACTATTACACACTATTACACTATTACACACTATTACACTATTACACTATTACACACTATTACACTATTACACACTATTACACTATTACACACTATTACACTATTACACACCATTACACTATTACACAATATTACACTATTACACACTATTACACACTATTACACTATTACACACTATTACACTATTACACACTATTACACTATTACACACTATTACACTATTACACAATATTACACTATTACACACTATTACACTATTACACTATTACACTATTACACACTATTACACACTATTACACTATTACACTATTACACACCATTACACTATTACACTATTACACAATATTACACTATTACACACTATTACACTATTACACACTATTACACTATTACACACTATTACACTATTACACTATTACACACTATTACACACTATTACACACTATTACACTATTACACTATTACACACTGTTACACTATTACACTATTACACACTATTACACTATTACACACTATTACACTATTACACACTATTACACTATTACACTATTACACACTATTACACTATTACACACTATTACACACTATTACACTATTACACACTATTACACTATTACACACTATTACACTATTACACTATTACACTATTACACACTATTACACACTATTACACTATTACACACTATTACACTATTACACTATTACACACTATTACACTATTACACACTATTACACAATATTACACTATTACACACTATTACACACTATTACACTATTACACACTATTACACTATTACACACTATTACACTATTACACACTATTACACTATTACACACTATTATACTATTACACTATTACACAATATTACACACTATTACACACTATTACACTATTACACACTATTACACACTATTACACTATTACACACTATTACACTATTACACACTATTACACTATTACACTATTACACACTATTACACTATTACACACTATTACACTATTACACACTATTACACTATTACACACTATTACACACTATTACACTATTACACACTATTACACTATTACACTATTACACACTATTACACTATTACACTATTACACACTATTACACTATTACACACTATTACACTATTACACACTATTACACACTATTACACTATTACACTATTACACACTATTACACTATTACACACTATTACACACTATTACACTATTACACACTATTACACTATTACACACTATTACACTATTACACTATTACACACTATTACACTATTACACACTATTACACTATTACACTATTACAGTATTACACACTATTACACTATTACACTATTACACACTATTACACACTATTACACGATTACACTATTACACTATTACACACTATTACACTATTACACACTATTACACTATTACACTATTACACTATTACACACTATTACACACTATTACACACTATTACACTATTACACTATTACACACTATTACACTATTACACACTATTACACTATTACACCGAGTACAATGGCACAATCCGCAAGTCTCTACGACAAACGGTTCAAGAGATACACTGAGGGGGTGTGGCCTAAGGGGGCGTGGTCTAAGGATCGGGGGAGTGGTCAACAGCGACCATTGAAAGGGGGTCAACATGGACCAATGAAAAATGAAAGAGGATATCCCTACTGAGTACAATGGCACAATCCGCAAGTCTCTACGACAAACGGTTCAAGAGATACACTGAGGGGGTGTGGCCTAAGGGGGCGTGGTCTAAGGATCGGGGGAGTGGTCAACATCGACCAATGAAAGGTGGTCAACATCGACCAATGGCACAATCCCCAAGTCTCTACGACAAACGGTTCAAGAGATACACTGAGGGGGTGTGGCCTAAGGGGGCGTGGTCTAAGGATCGGGGGAGTGGTCAACATCGACCAATGAAAGGTGGTCAACAGGGGGAGTGGTCAACATCGACCAATGAAAGGTGGTCAACATCGACCAATGGCACAATCCACAAGTCTCTACGACAAACGGTTCAAGAGATACACTGAGGGGGTGTGGCCTAAGGGGGCGTGGTCTAAGGATCGGGGGAGTGGTCAACATCGACCAATGAAAGGTGGTCAACATGGACCAATGAAAAATTAAAGAGGATATCCCTACTGAGTATGACACAACCCACAAGACAGAGGGCGCTGTCCAGCAATTCAGTACTGCAACACAGTGATGGCCAATGATGGGTTAAGTGGATGATGTCATTGGCAGGTCAGCTCAGCCATGAGCCCTGAGCCTCACAGCTGTTAAGCCTGAACCAATCAGCCATGAGCCACACAGGTGAAGCAATCACTATGACTTGCATATTTTCTATCCAATGCATTTCTATGGAGGCAGATGCATGACTGCATTGTCACATTGATTAAAAGAAAACTATAAGAGATGAAGCGTTGTGACTCGCACAAGAGCACTACAATGAGTAGGCGAAGGGTTGTGCGCGAGATTGTGGCATTCGTGCGATATTGTGGCACTCCTTCGGCGATCGGAACAGAAGGCTAAAAAATAGTGTGAAAAAATTGATTTCTAGAGGGCGATTGCATGGCGGTCAATGGGGAGGAGAACCTTCAAACACATGGTCGTCAGTTGAGATAGAAATGTCCAATTCCATTTATTTTTCTTTTGTGAGCGGGATGACAGCCGTGTCATCGTTTTGATGTGTTTGTTTTATTTCTACGTCCAAAATTGAGATCACACTCGCAATTCACCCAAGGTAGGGGGAAAAAGATTATTTCAGCTGCTACACTCTAAAATGCAATGCATTCCCAATGGGACCGAAATTTTACCGTTTAAAGTCGATTCGTAGCCAGACGGTGCGGTGAAACTTTTACGAGTTCGGAGACCGGTGTTGCCATAGGCAAGCCGCTCGTTTTGATACCTTTCACGTGTATGGGGCGCGAACGCTTACGTGTTGCAAAGTGTTTGCAAAATCGGTGGAATAAAGAATAAATAAAACTAGACAATTCCGCGCGGGGGAAATTGTGAAAGTGTGGGTGACGCCTGTGCACCGCCGGCCAACGGGGGAGAGGGTCTCTCGCGAGTCTCTATGACAAACGGTTCAAAGGATACAAAAAGGGGGCGCGGCCTAAGGATCGGGGGAGTGGTCAACATAGACCATTTGAAGATGACTACAGATGTGATTTTATTAACTATAACACAAACTCCCTTTCGTGTTGTATTATTTAATACTCACCCTTTCTCATGGCACCATGTGTCCAAGAAGTGGCAGATCAAACTAAATGATCTATTACACACTATTACACACTATTACACTATTACACTATTACACACTATTACACACTAGTACACACTATTACACACTATTACACACAGATCAAACTAAATGATCTATTACACACTATTACACTATTACACACTATTACACTATTACACTATTACACACTATTACACACTATTACACTATTACACTATTACACACTATTACACTATTACACACTATTACACTATTACACACTATTACACACTATTACACTATTACACACTATTACACTATTACACACTATTACACTATTACACTATTACACTATTACACACTATTACACTATTACACACTATAACACTATTACACTATTACACACTATTACACTATTACACACTATTGCACTATTACACTATTACACACTATTACACTATTACACACTATTGCACTATTACACTATTACACTATTACACACTATTACACTATTACACACTATTACACACTATTACACTATTACACACTATTACACTATTACACACTATTACACTATTACACACTATTACACACTATTACACACTATTACACTATTACACACTATTACACTATTACACACTATTACACTATTACACACTATTACACTATTACACACTATTACACTATTACACACTATTACACTATTACACACTATTACACTATTACACACTATTACACGATTACACTATTACACACTATTACACACTATTACACTATTACACTATTACACACTATTACACTATTACACTATTACACTATTACACACTATTACACTATTACACTATTACACACTATTACACTATTACACACTATTACACACTATTACACTATTACACACTATTACACTATTACACTATTACACACTATTACACTATTACACTATTACACTATTACACTATTACACTATTACACACTATTACACTATTACACACTATTACACTATTACACTATTACACACTATTACACTATTACACACTATTACACTATTACACTATTACACTATTACACACTATTACACACTATTACACTATTACACACTATTACACTAGTACACACTATTACACTATTACACACTATTACACTATTACACACTATTACACTATTACACTATTACACACTATTACACTGTACACTATTACACACTATGCTCACTATTCCACTCATGACACATACACACTATTACACTATACACACTATTACACTATTACACTATACACACTATACACTCTACACCCTATAACACTATTACACACTATTACCACTATTCCACTATTACACCACATACACTCTATACACTATTGCACACATACACTATTCCAATACAACACTATTACACACGTACACACTATTCACTATTACACTATGACACTATTACACACTATTACACTATTGCACTATACACATACACATACACACTATACACTCTTACCCTATACACTATTACACTATTCACACTATACACTATTACACTATTACACACTATTACACTATTACAACTATACACACTATTACACTATTACACACTATTACACTATTACACTATTACACTATTACACACTATTACACTATTACACTATTACACTATTACACTATTACACACTATTACACTATTACACTATTACACACTATTACACTATTACACTATTGCACACTATTACACTATTACACACTATTACACTATTACACTATTACACACTATTACACACTATTACACTATTACACACTATTACACTATTACACACTATTACACTATTACACTATTACTATTACACACTATTACACTATTACACACTATTACACTATTACACTATTACACACTATTACACTATTACACACTATTACACTATTACACACTATTACACTATTACACTATTACACACTATTACACTATTACACTATTACACTATTACACACTATTACACTATTACACACTATTACACTATTACACTATTACACACTATTACACACTATTACACTATTACACTATTACACTATTACACACTATTACACTATTACACTATTACACAATATTACACTATTACACTATTACACACTATTACACTATTACACTATTACACACTATTACACTATTACACTATTACACACTATTACACTATTACACACTATTACACTATTACACACTATTACACTATTACACACTATTACACTATTACACTATTACACTATTACACACTATTACACTATTACACTATTACACACTATTACACTATTACACACTATTACACTATTACACACTATTACACTATTACACAATATTACACTATTACACACTATTACACTATTACACTATTACACACTATTACACACTATTACACTATTACACTATTACACACTATTACACTATTACACACTATTACACTATTACACTATTACACACTATTACACTATTACACACTATTACACTATTACACCGAGTACAATGGCACAATCCGCAAGTCTCTACGACAAACGGTTCAAGAGATACACTGAGGGGGTGTGGCCTAAGGGGGCGTGGTCTAAGGATCGGGGGAGTGGTCAACATCGACCAATGAAAGGTGGTCAACATCGACCAATGGCACAATCCCCAAGTCTCTACGACAAACGGTTCAAGAGATACACTGAGGGGGTGTGGCCTAAGGGGGCGTGGTCTAAGGATCGGGGGAGTGGTCAACATCGACCAATGAAAGGTGGTCAACATGGACCAATGAAAAATGAAAGAGGATATCCCTACTGAGTACAATGACACAACCCACAAGACAGAGGGCGCTGTCAGCAATTCAGTACTGCAACACAGTGATGGCCAATGATGGGTTAAGTGGATGATGTCATTGGCAGCTCAGCCACGAGCCACACAGCTGAACCAATCATGAGTGAGCCATGAGCCACACAGGTGAAGCAATCACTATGACTTGCATATTTTCTATCCAATGCATTTCTATGGAGGCAGATGCATGACTGCATTGTCACATTGATTAAAAGAAAACTATAAGAGATGAAGCGTTGTGACGCGCACATGAGCACTACAACGAGTAGGCGAAGGGTTGTGCGCGATATTGTGACATTCGTGCGATATTGTGGCACTCCTTCGGCGATCGGAACAGAAGGCTAAAAAATAGTGTGAAAAATGTGATTTCTAGAGGGCGATTGCATGGCGGTCAATGGGGAGGAGAACCTTCAAACAAATGGTTGTCAGTTGAGATAGAAATGTCCAATTCCATTTATTTTTCTTTTGTGAGCGGGTTGACAGCCGTGTCATCGTTTTGATGTGTTTGTTTTATTTCTACGTCCAAAATTGAGATCACACTCGCAATTCACCCAAGGTAGGGGGAAAAAGATTATTTCAGCTGCTACACTCTAAAATGCAATGCATTCCCAATGGGACCGAAATTTTACTGTTTAAAGTCGATTCGTAGCCAGACGGTGCGGTGAAACTTTTACGGGTTCGAAGACCGCAGTTGCCATAGGCAAGCCGCTCGTTTTGATACCTTTCACGTGTATGGTGCGCGAACGCTTACGTGTTGCAAAGTGTTCAAAGTGTTTGAAACTCTAAATTGCACTGTATTTCCGAAATTTTACCGTTTAAAGTCGATTCGTAGCCAGACGGTGCGGTGAAACTTTACGAGTTCGAATAGCACATCGAGTTGGAGCAAGCCGGTCGTTTTGATACCTTTCACGTGTATGGGGCGCGAACGCTCTGGCACGAGTGTTGTTTGGAAAATCTGAGAATATAGATAATAAGTATATACTAGACAATTCCGCGCGGGGGAAATTGTGAAAGTGTGGGTGACGCCTGTGCACCGCCGGCCAACGGGGGAGAGGGTCTCTCGCGAGTCTCTATGACAAACGGTTCAAAGGATACAAAAAGGGGGCGCGGCCTAAGGATCGGGGGAGTGGTCAACATAGACCAATCAAAGAGGATATCCCTACTGATGCAATGACACAACCCGCAACACTATTACACTATTACACACTATTACACTATTACACTATTACACACTATTACACACTATTACACACTATTACACTATTACACACTATTACACTATCACACACTATTACACTATTACACACTATTACACACTATTACACTATTACACACTATTACACACTATTACACACTATTACACTATTACACACTATTACACTATTACACACTAGTACACACTATTACACACTATTACACTATTACACACTATTACACTATTACACACTATTACACACTATTACACTATTACACACTATTACACTATTACACTATTACACACTATTACACACTATTACACTATTACACACTATTACACTATTACACTATTACACTATTACACACTATTACACTATTACACTATTACACACTATTACACACTATTACACTATTACACACTATTACACTATTACACTATTACACACTATTACACACTATTACACACTATTACACTATTACACACTATTACACACTATTACACTATTACACACTATTACACTATTACACACTATTACACTATTACACTATTACACACTATTACACTATTACACACTATTACACTATTACACTATTACACACTATTACACTATTACACTATTACACACTATTACACTATTACACACTATTACACTATTACACTATTACACACTATTACACTATTACACACTATTACACTATTACACACTATTACACACTATTACACTATTACACACTATTACACTATTACACACTATTACACTATTACACTATTACACACTATTACACACTATTACACACTATTACACACTATTACACTATTACACACTATTACACTATTACACTATTACACTATTACACACTATTACACTATTACACTATTACACACTATTACACTATTACACACTATTACACTATTACACACTATTACACTATTACACACTATTACACTATTACACTATTACACACTATTACACTATTACACACTATTACACTATTACACTATTACACACTATTACACTATTACACACTATTACACTATTACACACTATTACACTATTACACTATTACACACTATTACACACTATTACACTATTACACACTATTACACTATTACACTATTACACACTATTACACACTATTACACTATTACACACTATTACACTATTACACTATTACACACTATTACACACTATTACACACTATTACACTATTACACACTATTACACACTATTACACTATTACACACTATTACACTATTACACACTATTACACTATTACACTATTACACACTATTACACTATTACACACTATTACACTATTACACACTATTACACTATTACACTATTACACACTATTACACTATTACACACTATTACACTATTACACACTATTACACTATTACACACTATTACACTATTACACACTATTACACACTATTACACTATTACACACTATTACACTATTACACACTATTACACTATTACACACTATTACACTATTACACACTATTACACACTATTACACACTATTACACTATTACACACTATTACACTATTACACACTAGTACACACTATTACACTATTACACTATTACACTATTACACAATTACACTATTACACACTATTACACTATTACACTATTACACACTATTACACTATTACACACTATTACACTATTACACTATTACACACTATTACACTATTACACTATTACACACTATTACACTATTACACACTATTACACTATTACACACTATTACACTATTACACACTATTACACTATTACACTATTACACACTATTACACTATTACACACTATTACACTATTACACTATTACACACTATTACACTATTACACTATTACACTATTACACACTATTACACTATTACACACTATTACACTATTACACAATATTACACTATTACACACTATTACACTATTACACACTATTACACTATTACACACTATTACACTATTACACACTATTACACTATTACACACTATTACACTATTACACTATTACACACTATTACACTATTACACACTATTACACTATTACACACTATTACACTATTACACTATTACACACTATTACACACTATTACACTATTACACTATTACACACTATTACACTATTACACACTATTACACTATTACACTATTACACACTATTACACTATTACACACTATTACACTATTACACTATTACACACTATTACACTATTACACACTATTACACTATTACACACTATTACACTATTACACACTATTACACTATTACACTATTACACACTATTACACTATTACACACTATTACACTATTACACACTATTACACTATTACACTATTACACACTATTACACACTATTACACTATTACACTATTACACACTATTACACTATTACACTATTACACACTATTACACTATTACACACTATTACACTATTACACTATTACACACTATTACACTATTACACTATTACACACTATTACACTATTACACACTATTACACTATTACACTATTACACACTATTACACACTATTACACTATTACACTATTACACACTATTACACTATTACACACTATTACACTATTACACACTATTACACTATTACACTATTACACACTATTACACTATTACACACTATTACACTATTACACTATTACACACTATTACACTATTACACACTATTACACTATTACACTATTACACACTATTACACACTATTACACTATTACACTATTACACACTATTACACTATTACACACTATTACACTATTACACTATTACACACTATTACACTATTACACTATTACACACTATTACACACTATTACACTATTACACACTATTACACTATTACACTATTACACACTATTACACTATTACACACTATTACACTATTACACTATTACACACTATTACACACTATTACACTATTACACTATTACACACTATTACACTATTACACACTATTACACTATTACACTATTACACACTATTACACACTATTACACTATTACACTATTACACACTATTACACTATTACACACTATTACACTATTACACACTATTACACTATTACACTATTACACACTATTACACACTATTACACTATTACACACTATTACACTATTACACTATTACACACTATTACACTATTACACTATTACACACTATTACACTATTACACACTATTACACTATTACACACTATTACACTATTACACTATTACACTATTACACACTATTACACACTATTACACTATTACACACTATTACACTATTACACACTATTACACTATTACACACTATTACACTATTACACTATTACACAATATTACACTATTACACACTATTACACTATTACACTATTACACACTATTACACTATTACACTATTACACTATTACACACTATTACACACTATTACACACTATTACACTATTACACTATTACACACTATTACACTATTACACACTATTACACTATTACACCGAGTACAATGGCACAATCCGCAAGTCTCTACGACAAACGGTTCAAGAGATACACTGAGGGGGTGTGGCCTAAGGGGGCGTGGTCTAAGGATCGGGGGAGTGGTCAACAGCGACCATTGAAAGGGGGTCAACATGGACCAATGAAAAATGAAAGAGGATATCCCTACTGAGTACAATGGCACAATCCGCAAGTCTCTACGACAAACGGTTCAAGAGATACACTGAGGGGGTGTGGCCTAAGGGGGCGTGGTCTAAGGATCGGGGGAGTGGTCAACATCGACCAATGAAAGGTGGTCAACATCGACCAATGGCACAATCCCCAAGTCTCTACGACAAACGGTTCAAGAGATACACTGAGGGGGTGTGGCCTAAGGGGGCGTGGTCTAAGGATCGGGGGAGTGGTCAACATCGACCAATGAAAGGTGGTCAACAGGGGGAGTGGTCAACATCGACCAATGAAAGGTGGTCAACATCGACCAATGGCACAATCCACAAGTCTCTACGACAAACGGTTCAAGAGATACACTGAGGGGGTGTGGCCTAAGGGGGCGTGGTCTAAGGATCGGGGGAGTGGTCAACATCGACCAATGAAAGGTGGTCAACATGGACCAATGAAAAATTAAAGAGGATATCCCTACTGAGTATGACACAACCCACAAGACAGAGGGCGCTGTCCAGCAATTCAGTACTGCAACACAGTGATGGCCAATGATGGGTTAAGTGGATGATGTCATTGGCAGGTCAGCTCAGCCATGAGCCCTGAGCCTCACAGCTGTTAAGCCTGAACCAATCAGCCATGAGCCACACAGGTGAAGCAATCACTATGACTTGCATATTTTCTATCCAATGCATTTCTATGGAGGCAGATGCATGACTGCATTGTCACATTGATTAAAAGAAAACTATAAGAGATGAAGCGTTGTGACTCGCACAAGAGCACTACAATGAGTAGGCGAAGGGTTGTGCGCGAGATTGTGGCATTCGTGCGATATTGTGGCACTCCTTCGGCGATCGGAACAGAAGGCTAAAAAATAGTGTGAAAAAATTGATTTCTAGAGGGCGATTGCATGGCGGTCAATGGGGAGGAGAACCTTCAAACACATGGTCGTCAGTTGAGATAGAAATGTCCAATTCCATTTATTTTTCTTTTGTGAGCGGGATGACAGCCGTGTCATCGTTTTGATGTGTTTGTTTTATTTCTACGTCCAAAATTGAGATCACACTCGCAATTCACCCAAGGTAGGGGGAAAAAGATTATTTCAGCTGCTACACTCTAAAATGCAATGCATTCCCAATGGGACCGAAATTTTACCGTTTAAAGTCGATTCGTAGCCAGACGGTGCGGTGAAACTTTTACGAGTTCGGAGACCGGTGTTGCCATAGGCAAGCCGCTCGTTTTGATACCTTTCACGTGTATGGGGCGCGAACGCTTACGTGTTGCAAAGTGTTTGCAAAATCGGTGGAATAAAGAATAAATAAAACTAGACAATTCCGCGCGGGGGAAATTGTGAAAGTGTGGGTGACGCCTGTGCACCGCCGGCCAACGGGGGAGAGGGTCTCTCGCGAGTCTCTATGACAAACGGTTCAAAGGATACAAAAAGGGGGCGCGGCCTAAGGATCGGGGGAGTGGTCAACATAGACCATTTGAAGATGACTACAGATGTGATTTTATTAACTATAACACAAACTCCCTTTCGTGTTGTATTATTTAATACTCACCCTTTCTCATGGCACCATGTGTCCAAGAAGTGGCAGATCAAACTAAATGATCTATTACACACTATTACACACTATTACACTATTACACTATTACACACTATTACACACTAGTACACACTATTACACACTATTACACACAGATCAAACTAAATGATCTATTACACACTATTACACTATTACACACTATTACACTATTACACTATTACACACTATTACACACTATTACACTATTACACTATTACACACTATTACACTATTACACACTATTACACTATTACACACTATTACACACTATTACACTATTACACACTATTACACTATTACACACTATTACACTATTACACTATTACACTATTACACACTATTACACTATTACACACTATAACACTATTACACTATTACACACTATTACACTATTACACACTATTGCACTATTACACTATTACACTATTACACACTATTACACTATTACACACTATTGCACTATTACACTATTACACTATTACACACTATTACACTATTACACACTATTACACACTATTACACTATTACACACTATTACACTATTACACACTATTACACTATTACACACTATTACACACTATTACACACTATTACACTATTACACTATTACACTATTACACACTATTACACTATTACACACTATTACACTATTACACACTATTACACTATTACACACTATTACACTATTACACACTATTACACTATTACACACTATTACACTATTACACACTATTACACGATTACACTATTACACACTATTACACACTATTACACTATTACACTATTACACTATTACACACTATTACACTATTACACTATTACACTATTACACACTATTACACTATTACACTATTACACACTATTACACTATTACACACTATTACACACTATTACACTATTACACACTATTACACTATTACACTATTACACACTATTACACTATTACACTATTACACTATTACACTATTACACTATTACACACTATTACACTATTACACACTATTACACTATTACACTATTACACACTATTACACTATTACACACTATTACACTATTACACTATTACACTATTACACACTATTACACACTATTACACTATTACACACTATTACACTAGTACACACTATTACACTATTACACACTATTACACTATTACACACTATTACACTATTACACTATTACACACTATTACACTATTACACTATTACACACTATTACACTATTACACACTATTACACTATTACACTATTGCACACTATTACACTATTACACTATTACACACTATTACACTATTACACACTATTGCACTATTACACTATTACACTATTACACACTATTACACTATTACACACTATTACACTATTACACTATTACACACTATTACACTATTACACTATTACACACTATTACACTATTACACACTATTACACTATTACACACTATTACACTATTACACACTATTAGACTATTACACTATTACACACTATTACACACTATTACACTATTACACACTATTACACTATTACACACTATTACACTATTGCACTATTACACACTATTACACTATTACACACTATTACACTATTACACACTATTACACTATTACACTATTACACTATTACACACTATTACACTATTACACTATTACACTATTACACTATTACACACTATTACACTATTACACTATTACACACTATTACACTATTACACTATTGCACACTATTACACTATTACACACTATTACACTATTACACACTATTACACACTATTACACTATTACACACTATTACACTATTACACACTATTACACTATTACACTATTACTATTACACACTATTACACTATTACACACTATTACACTATTACACTATTACACACTATTACACTATTACACACTATTACACTATTACACACTATTACACTATTACACTATTACACACTATTACACTATTACACTATTACACTATTACACACTATTACACTATTACACACTATTACACTATTACACTATTACACACTATTACACACTATTACACTATTACACTATTACACTATTACACACTATTACACTATTACACTATTACACACTATTACACTATTACACTATTACACACTATTACACTATTACACTATTACACACTATTACACTATTACACTATTACACACTATTACACTATTACACACTATTACACTATTACACACTATTACACTATTACACACTATTACACTATTACACTATTACACTATTACACACTATTACACTATTACACACTATTACACACTATTACACTATTACACACTATTACACTATTACACACTATTACACTATTACACAATATTACACTATTACACTATTACACTATTACACACTATTACACACTATTACACTATTACACTATTACACACTATTACACTATTACACACTATTACACTATTACACTATTACACACTATTACACTATTACACACTATTACACTATTACACCGAGTACAATGGCACAATCCGCAAGTCTCTACGACAAACGGTTCAAGAGATACACTGAGGGGGTGTGGCCTAAGGGGGCGTGGTCTAAGGATCGGGGGAGTGGTCAACATCGACCAATGAAAGGTGGTCAACATCGACCAATGGCACAATCCCCAAGTCTCTACGACAAACGGTTCAAGAGATACACTGAGGGGGTGTGGCCTAAGGGGGCGTGGTCTAAGGATCGGGGGAGTGGTCAACATCGACCAATGAAAGGTGGTCAACATGGACCAATGAAAAATGAAAGAGGATATCCCTACTGAGTACAATGACACAACCCACAAGACAGAGGGCGCTGTCAGCAATTCAGTACTGCAACACAGTGATGGCCAATGATGGGTTAAGTGGATGATGTCATTGGCAGCTCAGCCACGAGCCACACAGCTGAACCAATCATGAGTGAGCCATGAGCCACACAGGTGAAGCAATCACTATGACTTGCATATTTTCTATCCAATGCATTTCTATGGAGGCAGATGCATGACTGCATTGTCACATTGATTAAAAGAAAACTATAAGAGATGAAGCGTTGTGACGCGCACATGAGCACTACAACGAGTAGGCGAAGGGTTGTGCGCGATATTGTGACATTCGTGCGATATTGTGGCACTCCTTCGGCGATCGGAACAGAAGGCTAAAAAATAGTGTGAAAAATGTGATTTCTAGAGGGCGATTGCATGGCGGTCAATGGGGAGGAGAACCTTCAAACAAATGGTTGTCAGTTGAGATAGAAATGTCCAATTCCATTTATTTTTCTTTTGTGAGCGGGTTGACAGCCGTGTCATCGTTTTGATGTGTTTGTTTTATTTCTACGTCCAAAATTGAGATCACACTCGCAATTCACCCAAGGTAGGGGGAAAAAGATTATTTCAGCTGCTACACTCTAAAATGCAATGCATTCCCAATGGGACCGAAATTTTACTGTTTAAAGTCGATTCGTAGCCAGACGGTGCGGTGAAACTTTTACGGGTTCGAAGACCGCAGTTGCCATAGGCAAGCCGCTCGTTTTGATACCTTTCACGTGTATGGTGCGCGAACGCTTACGTGTTGCAAAGTGTTCAAAGTGTTTGAAACTCTAAATTGCACTGTATTTCCGAAATTTTACCGTTTAAAGTCGATTCGTAGCCAGACGGTGCGGTGAAACTTTACGAGTTCGAATAGCACATCGAGTTGGAGCAAGCCGGTCGTTTTGATACCTTTCACGTGTATGGGGCGCGAACGCTCTGGCACGAGTGTTGTTTGGAAAATCTGAGAATATAGATAATAAGTATATACTAGACAATTCCGCGCGGGGGAAATTGTGAAAGTGTGGGTGACGCCTGTGCACCGCCGGCCAACGGGGGAGAGGGTCTCTCGCGAGTCTCTATGACAAACGGTTCAAAGGATACAAAAAGGGGGCGCGGCCTAAGGATCGGGGGAGTGGTCAACATAGACCAATCAAAGAGGATATCCCTACTGATGCAATGACACAACCCGCAACACTATTACACTATTACACACTATTACACTATTACACTATTACACACTATTACACACTATTACACACTATTACACTATTACACACTATTACACTATCACACACTATTACACTATTACACACTATTACACACTATTACACTATTACACACTATTACACACTATTACACACTATTACACTATTACACACTATTACACTATTACACACTAGTACACACTATTACACTATTACACACTATTACACTATTACACTATTACACACTATTACACACTATTACACACTATTACACTATTACACACTATTACACTATTACACACTATTACACACTATTACACTATTACACACTATTACACTATTACACTATTACACACTATTACACACTATTACACTATTACACACTATTACACTATTACACTATTACACTATTACACACTATTACACTATTACACTATTACACACTATTACACACTATTACACTATTACACACTATTACACTATTACACTATTACACACTATTACACACTATTACACACTATTACACACTATTACACACTATTACACTATTACACACTATTACACTATTACACACTATTACACTATTACACTATTACACACTATTACACTATTACACACTATTACACTATTACACTATTACACACTATTACACTATTACACTATTACACACTATTACACTATTACACACTATTACACTATTACACTATTACACACTATTACACTATTACACACTATTACACTATTACACACTATTACACACTATTACACTATTACACACTATTACACTATTACACACTATTACACTATTACACTATTACACACTATTACACACTATTACACACTATTACACACTATTACACTATTACACACTATTACACTATTACACTATTACACTATTACACACTATTACACTATTACACTATTACACACTATTACACTATTACACACTATTACACTATTACACACTATTACACTATTACACACTATTACACTATTACACTATTACACACTATTACACTATTACACACTATTACACTATTACACTATTACACACTATTACACACTATTACACTATTACACACTATTACACTATTACACTATTACACACTATTACACACTATTACACTATTACACACTATTACACTATTACACTATTACACACTATTACACACTATTACACTATTACACACTATTACACTATTACACTATTACACACTATTACACACTATTACACACTATTACACTATTACACACTATTACACACTATTACACTATTACACACTATTACACTATTACACACTATTACACTATTACACTATTACACACTATTACACTATTACACACTATTACACTATTACACACTATTACACTATTACACTATTACACACTATTACACTATTACACACTATTACACTATTACACACTATTACACTATTACACACTATTACACTATTACACTATTACACAATATTACACTATTACACACTATTACACTATTACACTATTACACACTATTACACACTATTACACTATTACACTATTACACACTATTACACTATTACACACTATTACACTATTACACTATTACACACTATTACACTATTACACACTATTACACTATTACACCGAGTACAATGGCACAATCCGCAAGTCTCTACGACAAACGGTTCAAGAGATACACTGAGGGGGTGTGGTCTAAGGGGGCGTGGTCTAAGGATCGGGGGAGTGGTCAACATCGACCAATGAAAGGTGGTCAACATGGACCAATGAAAAATGAAAGAGGATATCCCTACTGAGTACAATGACACAACCCACAAGACAGAGGGCGCTGTCAGCAATTCAGTACTGCAACACAGTGATGGCCAATGATGGGTTAAGTGGATGATGTCATTGGCAGCTCAGCCACGAGCCACACAGCTGAACCAATCATGAGTGAGCCATGAGCCACACAGGTGAAGCAATCACTATGACTTGCATATTTTCTATCCAATGCATTTCTATGGAGGCAGATGCATGACTGCATTGTCACATTGATTAAAAGAAAACTATAAGAGATGAAGCGTTGTGACGCGCACATGAGCACTACAACGAGTAGGCGAAGGGTTGTGCGCGAGATTGTGGCATTCGTGCGATATTGTGGCACTCCTTCGGCGATCGGAACAGAAGGCTAAAAAAAAATGGATTTCTAGAGGGCGATTGCATGGCGGTCAATGGGGGGGAGAACCTTCAAACAAATGGTCGTCAGTTGAGATAGAAATGTCCAATTCCATTTATTTTTCTTTTGTGAGCGGGATGACAGCCGTGTCATCGTTTTGATGCGTTTGTTTTATTTCTACGTCCAAAATTGAGATCACACTCGCAATTCACCCAAGGTAGGGGGAAAAAGATTATTTCAGCTGCTACACTCTAAAATGCAATGCATTCCCAATGGGACCGAAATTTTACCGTTTAAAGTCGATTCGTAGCCAGACGGTGCGGTGAAACTTTACGAGTTCGAATAGCACATCGAGTTGGAGCAAGCCGGTCGTTTTGATACCTTTCACGTGTATGGGGCGCGAACGCTCTGGCACGAGTGTGTTGGCAAAATCGGTGGAATAAAGAATAATAAATAAAAAGAGTATGGATATGTATAGTGTGGGTGGCAACCTGGCTTCGCCAGGTCACCCACACTAAAGAGTATGGATATGTATAGTGTGGGTGGCAACCTGGCTTCGCCAGGTCACCCACACTAATAATATAATAATAATAATAATAATAATAATAATAATAATAATAATAATAATAATAATAATAATAATAATAATAATAATAATAATAATAATAATAATAATAATAATAATAATAAAAAAAAATAATAATAATAACAAATAAAATAAGACAATGAATTAAATTAAATCAGGTAAATTGTAATAAAATATATTAAAATATATTCAGGTGTAGCTCAGCAAAGCAGAACATCACGGGAGTGCCCACCCATCCCTGCTATCCAACCCAAAAAACAGAACCCCCATAGATCACAGGCCCACCACACACAAAGCAGAACATCCCAAGCCCCCACCCGCCCCAACCCCGACAGCCACGGCCCCCAGCCCATGAGAACCCAGCAGTGGAGGTTTCTCTATGACAACGCGTGAAACACAAATTCACTCATAATTCATAATTATTATTAATTTACATATATATATATATATATTTTTTTTTTAATTATTATTATTATAATCTTTTTATTAGAAATGTTTTCCTCTGTAAAAAAATGACAGTCCTCTGTGCTCCAGTTCTCACGGTAGGCGAATTGGTGACCAGTGTCCTGTGAGGGTGAAGGGCCAGATTTGAGGTGAGCCAGGACCAGCCTCTCGAAGCATTTCATGCAGTGGAGGTTTCTCTATGACAACACGTGAAACACAAATTCACTCATAATTCATAATTATTATTAATTTACATATACCTATATATATATAAATATATATATATTGTTTTTTAATTATTATAATTTTTTTTATTATACGTGTTTTCCTCTGTAAAGAAATGCTAGTGAATTATTTTTTTCTTCAAAAATGGCCAAAATTGCCAGCTCTGAGCAGGCCTGCACTGCAATAATGACTGCAGTATATTCGTGCAGATGGCTGCACAGGTTGACCCAGGGTTAAATAAATAATAAATAATAGCCAATCAAAATAGGCTATTAACGTCATCTAAGCACGGTCTGTGCATTTAAACTCTTGCCATTGAATGGGGGATTGAATGATTGACAGCCCTTGACATCCAATACACGGAGGTTGAATGATTGGCAGCCTTGCAAATCCAATCAGAGTATGGCTTCTACGACTGCAGCTCTGTAGCTACACGGCTGTTTCTCCCCTCGCGGGATTGATTGATTGATTGAACATTTTATTAACAGAGCACTGAGAGCAGCCACGTTCGAAACCTCTATATTAGTGTATCTAACATTTAGCACTTTAATAGCAACTTATTTTTCGCCGGCGGGACATTTACTGAGGACCAGCACAACACACATGTGGATATTATGATTTAACAAGTCTATTCTATCCAGGAGGATGACAACATTATTGCAGGTACTGTTAGCAGGCAGCCTAGCAGTTTCTAGCTTGGATGCTAATAACTACTAACGTTATCACGCTAGCTTGGATGCTAACTAACGTAATTAAGCTGGTCATGGTTCATGGTGAGCTGTTTGTGTTATAACGAGACAGCAAATGAATGAATGAATGAAAACTTTATTTGGGTGAATCGCTTGGGTGACTGTCTGAGTGACCACCTGTCGGGAGTCGGAGTCCCGAAAATGGAACGTGTGTCACGCATCAACAGAACAATGTTTAGTGGATTTCGACAGCATCCTCACGCAAATGAAGGATAGATTAGATCACAAAAGACTGCTGTTTGTTGCATTGCTGGATTTGCAACTGCAGAGGAGGTCATTGAACGTTTCATCAGAAAAGAGCGAAGGATGGATTTCATTTACAAGGAGCGACAGGGACACTATTTCCTCCTAAGAAGTAACGTTGTCAATGGTGAGTGATTTTTTTTTAAATATATTTATTTATATATATTTTTATATATATTTAGTAGCTGGGTGTGGGGCGGGTCTGTGTTGATTATGATTTAATTGGCTGTATTCTCTCTCTGCGTTGGTATGCGTTCTGCCTTTCTGTGGTATAACGAGCGATTTCTTTTGGTCCGCCGTGGCCCCCTCCTTCCTCCTCCTCCTCCTTCCTCCTCCTTCCTCCTCCCTTCTCCTCCTCCTCCTCCTCCTCCTCCTCCTCCTCCTCCTCCTCCTCCTCCTCCTCTTCCTCTCTCTCCTCCCTCTCTCTCCTCCCCTCCTCCTCCTCTCCTCTCCTATCCTCTCCTCTCCTCCTCTCCTCTCCCTCTCCTCTCTCCTCTCCCTCTCCTCTCTCCTCTCCTCTCCCTCTCCTCTCCTCTCCTCTCCTCTCCTTAATCAGAGTTTCCAACGCTATAGGTCTATATGACAGGCGTTGTACTATTAAACAGTAATGTATATTTGTAGATCTGGTATGTCATAAATGTCTGGATGTAGCAGTACTGTCTATATCTCTGTATGTCATATATAGATGTAGCAGTACTGTCTATCTGTATGTCATGTTATGATGAATTGAAAATGGGGGACCCTGATGTAAACAAGACGAAAGTCTTTCTCTGGTCTGCATGCCCTTAACAATTGTGTGTATTGAGCCATACTGTATTGTACCCATTCTGCAATCTGTTAAATAAAGTTTTCATTCATTCATTCATTCATTCATTCATTCATTGATTCATTCATTCATTCATTCATTCATTCATTCATTCATTCATTCATTCATTCATTCATTGTCCTTGTGTTACATAAAACCCATCTGTGGCCTCGTGCAGAGGAAGGTGGTAAATACATATTCCAATGTACAGTTTTGCATACCATTGACTCAGAATGGTCTGTTTTATTGAAATCGTCACAGCAGTATAGTTTTATTTATACTTCAGAAGTATGATATTTAAACATGGTCCCCAAAATGAATGGAAGCAAATGAGGAGCCTGACACCTGGGAGGAATGGGGGTGTTGCAGCGTTGGGGATGTTTAAAAAATATAATTTAATATATAATATAATATAATAATTTGTGCTTCACCTAAAAATTTGGTCAGCAGCCTCCACATGGTAATGGGGGTGACTCAGTGCAACAAAGCAGAAGTCATGGTCAGCTGCTCAGCGCAGTTCCTGAACTCTCAGCCGGGGATACCATCAGGGCGAACCGCCTTACGTGCATTATTCCTGCTCAGTGCCGGACACACGTCAGTGGGGGAGAGAGTGAAGGGTCGGAGGTTGGTAGGGAGGGCAGCCTTGGTGGGTGCCTCCTGGTTGTCTCTGTCAAAGCGGGCATAAAAGTGATTGGGTCTCATTCACCAACAGACTTAAGACAAACGTTAAGAGCAAATTTCATCGTGAATGATGAATGAACAGTAGGCATATATTATTCGAAAGACTTGTTTTATTAGGAGATTGCAGATACTGTATGCGCTGCCCTATAGTAGTAAAGACTTCCGCAGAGGTCCGCGCGGACTCAAAGCGGACATCCACAGGGTTGGTTGACATCGACCTGCAATAAATGTAGTAAACTGGCATTGTCACAATCACTGCCAGAGCCTCTCTCTCTCCCCCTGCTTCCACGCCCTTATATGGGCAGCTTCCTGTCGAGGTGTTCACACGCCTCGTCAGGCCATCACCAGCTCTGATAAGAGTCCTGCGGTTCCTGCCACTCACCGTCCGAGTGTTGCTATACCTACCTAGGTACGAGGACGTATCCTACCTTGCTGCTCTGTCTAAATTCCCTGCCTTGCTCTAACCTCTGTTCTCCCTGTGCCCAGGACCACCCGCTGCCGGCCTACGCTGTCTCATAGACATTGCCCGCCAGAACGTTCCTGTGGGGCACGAGGAGTGCTCCTGCTCGCACCTGTCGAACATTCCTGTATTGTTTACCCTGTCTGCATGGTACCTATTGCCACCTGAAATATTAAATCAACCTAAACCGCTCCATTCTCTCTCTCTTGTGTTCTGCTATTGGGCTCCAGTTTAATGCTACCCTAACAGGCATGAGAAATGTAGGAAGTCCTACAGAGTCTGGTCCGCTCACAGTACGCCGGACTCTGCGAGAGCGCATACAGTATCTGCGATTTCCTAATAAAACAAGTCATTAGAATAATATAAGCCTACTGTTCATTCATTACGCACATAGGCTAGTATGTGTTTGTGTGTGCGCTAAGGCAGGTGGCCAGGAGTGCGCAACAAATTAATAGTCTATAATAAATTGTCAGATATTATCGGCCTACCGATATTGGCATTAAAATGTAATATCGGAAATTATCGGTATCGTTAAACTTTTTTTTTTAAATAATAATATATATTTTTTAAATGTTTTACATTTATTTAATCTTTATTTACCCAGGCAAGCAAGTAAGAACAAATTCTTATTTTTTTTATTGTCAAAAGTATGCATAATGTTGTGTTAATTCCACGACAAGAGATATGTAATGTTAATTACCTGAAATGATTCCGGTTTTTGGGGGGAAACCACGCATACAGTATATCGGTATCGGTTGATATCAGTATCGAAAATTAAGAGTTGGACAATATCGGTATATCGGATATCGGTAAAAAAGCCAATATCGAACATCCCTAAGAATAATATAAGACTACTGTTCATTCATTACGCACATAGGCTATACAGTACGCGTGTGTGTGCATGTGTGTGTGCGCTGAGGCAGGTGGCCAGGAGTGTGCAACAAGACGGTACTATAAATATGGAATATTAATACAGTCTATTCCACTATAGCTATTCCACTACAGATGCAATGCTGACCCTCCCGTTTCCGTTTTGCACACGGCCCTGGCCTTATAAGGAGCTGGCGGGGCGTGTCTGTATGCAAATTCAGGTTTACGAGAACGTGCTTCCAGTTTGAGGATGAGTGACATACTTCATCCAGGGGATCGCAGTTGCATTCATTTTGACAACTTAAGAGAAACTCTCCATGCATTGATGAATCCGGGGGTAACTGTCGTAGGTTTTCTCTTACGAACTTCGAAGAAGGTTATCGTAAGAGGAAACTTAGGACAATGTTGATGAATGAGGTCCATTGAGCTCATCAGGGAGGGAGGGGTCAGTGGTTGAGCGAGAGTTGTTGGTGGGTTACTGGGTTCATAGTCTGTGGATGGCCTGTGTGGGATATTTGTAGATATCCTGATGAAGAATGTGCTCAGTCAACCGAGGCTTGGATAATAACAAGGGTTTATTAACCAAACAGATAGATTACATAGAGAGAATGGCTGAGGGGCTCTCCCCAGGTAGTCAGCTGAAGTGACCCAGGTAAAAGACCTTGATTGTGGTCGGGAGGAGCCCTTTATAGTTCAACAAAGGGGGTGTGTGGTCCCATTTGATAGGTCAGATGGGGGGGGAGGGGGTACAGGTTTGGGGACACAGGGGAGGGGGGTGATTCCACAGAGAGGGGGGGGGGCACAGGTAAGGGGAACATATTTACATGAGGACATATTATACCACAATACTCACTTTTCTTTCTTATAATGTGGGTGAGATTAATGTATAATATACCAGGATTGTTTGGAACAGGTAAAAGTGGGGACCGATGTAATCCATCGGTTATCAGATAATGAAAAAAATAGAAAATAATTAAAATAATGAAAATGTTGGCCAATGTGTTCTGTTGGTTGGCCTAATAATTTAAACTAGTATTATTTATATACATGATTCATGACATGATCGACTGGACTGCGGTCTGTGTTATTTTGATATCAGAGATGTGGGAATAGATGTCACCCTCTTCTTTTATTAATCGCTCAAAATACCTATATCAATGAGTGGTCCTCATCTCTGATATCAAACAACAATTAACATAATCATTTGAAGCTATCGCTGTGCAAATATCTTGGCATACCTTCAGTCGTTCATGTCGTGACTCTGGGGAGCTAATGTGATCGTTGTGCATACAGGCATCGTAATAAACCAATTAAATACATGCACTGTCTGTGTGGTCAGAGTGCACAGGGTGAAAAAACAAAATAGTGTGCATAATTATTAGGAATAGGATTTACACATATAAGGCTAATGTGTACAAAAACATTTTAACAACCGTTAACCTGGTGGTTAATAAAACTAACATGATTGATTATGGGAAACTGTTCAAAAATATATATATTTTTTTGCACGTTTTATGATGATTCTTGATGAAATTACTCAGGATCCAGTTGTATTTACCCTGAGTTTGAGTGTCACTTTCATCTGTGATTGCCTCAGTTTTGTTGGTCTTTACTTAGAATCAGGCAATTTTCTCCATTTCTTCTCTATAAATGAGGAGATAAAACGTCTTATGCATCGCTTCTGTATGTAATTCTAGTGCATATACTATCAATGGTTCACCATACAGGTGCAAAACAACGTTACATGTCCTCTTCTATGAGAGAATAAAACAACTGATTCTTTCTTGTCTGACAATACAATTTTGTAACCTAAGTAATTCAAATGTGATGTAATGTGATCATGTGGTCACTTCTTCCTTCAGCAATACATTTTAGCTCATTATTACTAACCATTGTTAATGCTTTCTCATTGATTTCTTTTCATCACATCCCTAGTTCATCGTTTTGCAGATACATACAATTGTGTGAAAAGTTTCCTGCTTGTGAAGGTATTAATCTGAATGATGTTGCGTCGTTGTTGACAAGGTGTTCTCTGTCGGTCGTGTGGCAGGGCCAAACAGTAACACATAAAAATTAAATAAATACATACAATAGACATTACCTTAGTGGCTAATGTGTCAAAATAAAATTGAAAACCGTTAACCTAGTGGTTAATATAAAAAGGTGATTATGATAATCGTTATGCATTGTTCTGTGGTGCATACTATCAATGGTCAAAACAAACTTGGTGTCTTGGAACAATCCAACTGGTTCTGCCCTGTTTAACAATACCATTTTGCAATGTGACTCTGTGATCATTTCTCATTGTCATTATAAAATTGGTTAATGCAATCTTACTGATTGTATTTCATCATATTCCTAGTCAATAATTTTCCAGATACATATGAACTCTGTGAAACCGTTCTTGTTTGTGAATCTGACAGTTGCTGTGAAGTGTTGATCATCTGTTCTCGGTCTGTCGTGTGGCAGGGCCAATACATACATAACAATGTGGACAATGTGTGTTCAGAAGTATCTTGTTCCACAGGTCTCTGATGATGTCTCTTCTTGACGATGCAGTCGGGAACATTCACTGGCCGTCGTTCATTCAGAGGGGGCCTACAGGAGGTCGCCGTCCGCTCCCTGTGTACCTTGTCAAGGGTCACCGGTAGCAGTCAACTATAGTGGTCTTTTCCTGCAGCCTATGTTGTTCTCCACCACCATCACATGTCTGCCACTGTGCTCACGCTTGGCCCCTATCAGGCCTAGAGGCATGGCGGTCTTGAACGTGCTGTGTGGTGGTTGGTCCCCCGCTCCCCGTCATTGCGGTACCAGAGGGGCGAGGGTTTGCTGGTGTAGTGGCCTGTCTGTAGGACGCTCTCTCTCACACGGATGGCAATCTTGTCATCGGAATCCATCTTGATGGTCAGGGCTCTGGTTCCCTTCTGTAGATGGTCTGCCGCGGGCTGCCGGGGTGAGGCTGCATGTCGTCCTTTCTGTCTATGCTCCCCTTCCTTTGGGGACGTCTGTGTTGTGTGGGCTGGTGGTTCTCCCACGGTTGTTGTCGTCATCTCTGGTTGTGTCCGCAGCTCCTTGGCGGCGTCCCTGGTGGTTCTATGCTGTCGTGGGTCGCTCAGGTCACTGGGTTGTGTTCCTCTCTGTCTGGTCCTGCCGTCGTTCGTGGTTCAGGTCACGCCATCGTCTCACTCGTCCTGTCCTCTCACCAATTCGTGATCTGAGGGTGATAAACACTGCCTTAGAAAACTCCTCACATAAATGATTCAACGCCTTTCTGCTAAAGTGGAAAATCATTTTGGGATTAATTCAATTCATTGTAAATAAATTCACTTAATTGACAATAGGAAATGCAAGCCAATTGCATTAGCAGTGATTCCTTACGTCAAGTCTTGAATCAGATAAAATAGCTCCTTGTCTTCATATTCTGATGGTCTTAAATTGAAGTTGATCTTACCTCAGGCCGCGTACGATGGTGTGCTTCTTCAAGATACTTACCTCGCCATGACTTCTCGGTTGTTCTTCACATCTCAGTGTGGCTCATCATAGCATAGCATGGGGAAAAAACATAAAATCTAGGTAGCCAGTTAATTTTGCATGAAAAACAATCATTTGTTTTGTCATCTAACCCTAACTAACCTTATTGTCATGCATTTGTCCTAATAAACTAACCTACACTGTAGCACTCAACACTTTGATGACCATTGTTACTCAGCTGATAGAGGTGTGCCCTGCCTGATGTCCTGTCGTACAGAACCTGTGAGTCGCTTTGGATAAAAGTGTCAGCTAAATGATCAATGTTGTTGATATCTTGTACATTTAGATAATTGTGCTGCAATTTTGGTGGTTGATAATTTTGCAGTCATGGAAAGTACTTGAAATTTGCAAGGAGTTAGTGGTTAAGCAGAGAATAGAAGGAGGGGGATAGTATGTTAAATTGTTTTCATCATTGATCTTTTATCTCAGGCACTTCTACTTTGTTTGGTGTTATTCAGACATCATATCTCTAATTTGTGTGCCTTCTTGAAAAGAGAGAGATGAAAACAACTGGTTAGTTATTCTGTTAGTATGGGAAATATGGTAGCCTTTCATAACTGCAAATTCATCACTAGTCTGATTCATGTTAACTAAGTGGTTCTCTGTTGCCATCCACCGCCAGGTGAGTTCATCAAGTCTGTGGTCACGAGTGTAGGCATTTGCATTGCTTTGTCTCCCAAGTGTAAATCTGCATCTAAAGCGATACTTCCTACTATACTAAGTGGAGATACTAAGTTGAGTCTCTATAGGTGTGGTCAGACTGGCTATTTGCATTGTCTTTCACTCCACATCGTCCTCAGCTGGTTTGAGTGTTCAAATGTAGATTACTTTGGGGTCTCAATTTAAATGATTGTAGCTGGTCTCACTTTGTGTCTTGTCTGTGTTCAGATGCAAATCACTGGAGTTTCAACTTTTGTGATACAATGTGTTTACACCCATTCTGCATCTTGACCCAGAGCCAGATCTGTAAATACAAACACATGTTAATTTTCCACTCTTTTCTAAGACCATCTGAGTGGGTTCTCCTTGATTGTCTGTGAGCTTAACAAAACATCAGCTATTTCTCATCCATCCCGTCCTAGGATGTAATGATAGTGTTATCATTTATCAATCATATCGCATATGTACACAAGCATCATATGAATGTGGAACCACACATTTTGAATCATGTTTAAAAATTTCTTACAATGGAAAGGGCTAGTTATCTTTCATTGGTTCTTTAGATAAACACATTAACTCAAGTGAATATAACCTAAACATCTTACTTTTAAACATAATCTATGTTGTTTGTGTTCCAAGTTTTCAACATTGAAAGCTTATAAAGTCTAATCTAACGCTGTTTATGTGGACTACAATTCCTGTACTGCCATATACTGGGAACCGGAAGTGTTTGTTTAGCTCCCATGGTCAGTATGACCGGTACGCCCACAGATGTATTATAATTCTGAAACAGACATTGTAATTAGCTTTATGTGACTTATAATGTGTAAATTAAAGCACATAAACACTCAAGTGATCTGAGATAGTTGTAATTTACTGTAACTGAGATGATAGTTGTGTATGTACAGTTTCTACGTCAAATGACTCCCTTTTCTTGACTCCTTTTTTTATCACAACCAGTACTGAATTTGCAAATCTGGTATGTCATAAATGTACAGATGTAGCAGTACTGACTATCTGTATGTCATGTATGTCATAATATGTCCTGATAAATTGAAAATGGGGGACCCTGATGTAAACAAATCTGGTATTGAAAATGGGGGACCCTGATGTAAACAAGACTAAAGTCTCTCTCTGGTCTGCATCCCCTTAACAATTGTGTGTTGAGCTGTGCTGTATTGTACCCATTCTGCAATCTGTTAATAAAGTTTTCAATCAATCAATCAAAGCATCTATATTTATGATTTTCATACTCACCGGGGACAGCTGTTGTGGTGACGTTGGATCCCTTACGTGTCGTCAATGCAATGTTCGGCTCGTTTCTCCGGTGGTCTGGGATAATTCAATCCTGGAAACACTCTTCTGCATCTCGCCACCGCAACTCAACACTTTCCAATAGCAGCGCGCACATACATATACAAATAAAACATATACTGCACGTGGATTTCATATACCTTCGGCCTTGGGCATATTAAACTTTACGTTTGCCTATGGATAGTTTAATATAAAATCATAACTTAACGGCGCGCATAGCGTCACGTCATTGCTCCATGCGACGTTCGTGTGTTCTCATTCGCCTCGGAAATAACGCTTTGCAATTCATACAGTATTTTTCCCACGAGCTCTCAATAGCCTGGAATTCCTATACCAGCGTTTTGTTACCGAATGAACGCGCCTGTGCATATGTGAAACGTAAACAAACTGAAACGATAAAACTATACTTCCCCAAATGGTTGTTCCCGTGGGCCGGTTCCGGAAATTACTATCCTAGTTTGTTCCCGTGAACTGCACTTCAATGTTATTCTTTGTATAACGGTAACTCGTCTCTCAATGCTCGTCGCGCTATCCGCAGCCGGTTCTTGGCTCAATAAAGCACCGCGACGGGTCCTATAATACTTGTGCACATACAAACGAGACTTAAACAGACAAACAAACATTAATACATATAAGTTAACGTGTGTATATATCTGACTGTATTGGATCGCTGTACGTTTAGTCGGCCAACATTTGTTGCGACAAGGCATTTATCCCTTGATTTAACTACACATCGTTATTAAAGTCATAACGACCGAACCTGACTTCGAAATTTACCAGCGATATATTAGATTATATATACCTTTTAATCATACTCTCGGCCTCTTAACCCGCGACTAACGTCCTGTTTAATGTACTTTCCGCGACTGATGTCCCGTTTAATGTACATTTACGTACTCCCGGGACATCGCGTAATCATGTACTAACTAGGACATCGCGTGATCATCTTCCCGCTATCTGTATTGATCAATTGGTTAATTTAATCCAAAATACATCGTTTTCAGGAATGGAAGAGATTGTGAGCTTAGTTTGAGGTTGAAACAATGAATATTATGACGCTACTCTGGTAATTTCTAATTATGATTCCATCAGCTTCTCGGTCCTACTTCCCGCCTCTTTGCAAAGGAATCACAGAACGTTTTTAACAGAGTAGCGTTTTCAAGGATATCACATCATAATAAGCTCACGTATCTTCTTTTGTTGATATTTTTAGTCTGCATCAGCTAGACTAGGGGTAGCAATCCAACACCCCTGTACTGTGTGCCTTAGCTTTTGGTCGGCTCCGACTCGACCAGGAATAGCACTTCAACCTTTGTGCCTAAACTTTTGGGACTAGCACATATAACCCATCCTTTCAGAACCGCCTGATAAGGACCCAGGTGCACGCGCGCCCTGGTAACGATTCTCAATACAGATCAGATATATTAATGCACATTATTCTTACTCAGCCATGATCTCAATATTTGACAACATTCTGTAATATTCACCTGGCACAGAGAAAAGCGGGAAGATTTTAATTCCTTTCCATACATTTTTGGTCGACCAGTCTATTATACTCACTTTTCTCTGTATAGTTGAAAATGATACAGCACGCCGGGAGGACGCAAAAGTCTGTCACAAGTTCGTAGACGCCAATTGTGGGATATTTGTAGATATCCTGATGAAGAATGTGCTCAGTCAACCGAGGCTTGGATAATAACAAGGGTTTATTAACCAAACAGATAGATTACATAGAGAGAATGGCTGAGGGGCTCTCCCCAGGTAGTCAGCTGAAGTGACCCAGGTAAAAGACCTTGATTGTGGTCGGGAGGAGCCCTTTATAGTTACATCAAGTGTTTTAAATAAATAGTAATGCCAGTTGATAACCTGGGAGAAAATACAATATCTGCTATTTGAAGCAACAGCAGAAGCAAATACCAGTGTTGATCATTTGGACAAACCAAGTCTCCAAAGATAAGTGGTAGATTGCGAAGTAAACACCAAGATTGGATTGCATTTAACCCCAAGTCATTTGAGGTCTCTACTAACTTCAATGCAGGTGGCTTGTTGTTTTGTTCCAGGTAACCATAGTTAAAGCTCTTAATTCTCAAGTCTATTTCCTTTGATGTTGTGTAGTTTTTAATCAAGTGTAGTATTAGCAGTTTCATTTCATATTGTGCCACGCCCTCCAAGATATCATGCATAATATCGACAGAGAAATTGTCACATGTATTGAAGTACTGCAAGGAATTTAGAATGCAAGAACGTTTAACTCCCATCACATAGGGAAGACCAATAGTAGTCTCCATTGTGTGGCAGTGTTCTGCATGAAGTGCTCGAGTTCGCATAACTATCTTGGGTGAATCTTCTTTGAATTCCGTCTGAAAGTCCTCTTTCTCAGCAAGACAAAAGCGGCAACAATATCTGGCACTGAATGATTCTACGAAACCAAACAAACCGTGAATACCAAGGTTGTCACCTGTAACTTGGACAATAGTTCCATACACTGGCTGATCATACAATGGGACCTTAATTCCATCCTTCTCCAGTATTTTAATATCTTCCACAAGTGGAGCAAGTATTTTAGAAAAGCCATGTGTTTTAATGTCTTGGGCATGGAATAAAGCGACCAAATGAATATTAAGCAGAATTGAGTTGTACTTTGGAGAAAAATTACGCAAGGTGAAATAGATTGCTCCTAATTTATGTATTCCCTTTTTACTCCCCAACGGATTCGCGCATTCAAAATCATCATAGAAAAGCTGCACCTGAATTGCATGCTTCTGTTTTGAAAATAGAGGATGACTCTTGAAATACTCTCCATCACACAAGTCATTAAGAAGATCTTCTCTTAAACTGGAATCACTCTGCATCATCTCTTTTATATTAGGGTGTTTGTAAATAAAGTCTAATGTTTTCAAAATTGGGATATAAACACATTTATCAGTAACAACAGCCTGATCATAAGTTCCAGTAGTCCGATTGCGCAGGGTATCAAATCTTGTACCAAGGACATATTCAACTGGGTCTACCCTTCCCCACTTCTCTGTAAAATATTGCCTTCTCTTAGTTTCAGAATTTAAGATACAAAAGGGATTTTCAATTTCTTCATAACACTGATCAATTTTACACTCAACCTCACTTTTGATAGGTTCCTGTAAAGATAGACACTGCTTCACATATTGTTTTGCTTGATTATGGATATCATCAACAATCACTTCCATTGAAGTTACCAAAGAGTTGATTATTGTTTCACCTACACCTGCCACTTTAAGTTCAGCTACTGTTGCAGCACAGCTGTCTACAAGACTATTATTAAGAAGGACTGGAAGGACTGGGTCAGAAGGGGCACTGCCTGATGGAAAGTCATCAACATAACTTTCAGCTAAATGTTCAGCTGTAGAGCGGCCTTCACCAGGATCATCACATGGTTGATGACGTGCTTTAAGATGCTTTCGAAACCCAGAAAAAGTGCAAAAGACATGTAAACAACCAGGCTGACCACATTTAAGACGAAGTGTCCTTCCTGAACAAAGTCCGTGGATCATCCTTAAGTGCCTCATCAGTGAATTGGCATTTGCCTGAGAGTTTTTGCAAATGAAACACAACATCTTATCAAAAAACACTGGAGCATCAGAGGCCTCAAGATAAAATATCTTCTCAGTATCAAAAGTCTGTGCAGCATCAGAGGCCTCAAGATAAAATATCTTCTCAGTATCAAAAGTCTGTGCAGCATCAGAGGCCCGAGATAAAATATCCTCTCAGTATAAAAAAGAAATCAGTGCAGCATCCGAGCCCTCATCTCTTTAACCCTGGGGTTGACATTAGTTGTAGCAGCATCGATCTTGTAAATGGCGGTTTGCAAGAAGTTGTACATATTGGCCAGATCCCGGTTGTATGAGGTACCAAAGACAAAATGAGCTTTGAAAAGCTCATCAAAAGAGGCAAGAGAGTCTGGTGACTTACAAGGGATTGCATGTTTGTCAATCACAATGAAGTACTTGTGAATCACACTCCTCTGGGTCCCCACAGCAAGCAGATAGGGTTGAAGGCTCTCCGTGATGCTGTCCAAATGCCCCTGGATACTGGTCCCAGTCTGTGACAAGAGAACTTCATTAGTCTTGCTATTAAAATTAGTCACGGTTTGCAAACCGTGGTCTTTGCATGATTTCAATCATGCAGGTCAATATCAGGGATGCACGATAATTATCAGGCCGATATCAGCAATTATGACGTCATCCCGATAAAAGTATTGACAGCTCTGATAATAAAAAAAATATATATATTTTTTTTACTTTTTTCTTTTCATGTCAACATTCACACGCACTATATATGCTTATTTAGGATTTGACTTGATTCAACAACAAAGCAGTCGGGGCAAAGGCAAGCCAAAAACGGTCGAAAATGTGGTTATTTGAAGTTTGGATTTTTTTCTTCTCACAACTGAGGTAGGTAGATTACATTTTTAGAGACTAAAGTACCGAAAAAGGTACCGTTGGGTACCGGTATCGATTCACAGGTACCGGTACCGTATCGGTTCAAATGTGAACAGCATCCCTACTGACAAAGCACAATACCTGTTGGTTTTTAGTTGTTCAGGGAAACACATTGTTAATGACATTGACGGATTGTGAATTTTGTGATCGACTCAAATTATATTTATTTGGAAAAATAAATAGTCACTTTATTTGAAGAGTCAAAACTGTTCTCTTGGCTTTGTTTTGTTCATATAGTAACGCTCATGTCATGATAAATCTGGTTAGGTCAAAACTACAGGAATATACATAAAAAAAATTATAATTATAGTACAATAAATATATATATCGGTTATCGGTATCGACCTTGAGGAGCAGAAAGTTATTGGTATCGATATCGGGGTCAACAAATCAATATCGTGCACCCCTAGACAGAACAGTGATCCTTCTTATACTTTAATTCAACTGTAACTAGGGATGCTCGATATTGGCTTTTTTACCGATATACCGATATTGTCCAACTCTTAATTTCCAATACCAATATCAACCGATACCGATATATGCAGGGTTTCCCCCCCCAAAAAACGGAATAATTTCAGGTAATTAACATTACATATGTCTTGTTGTGGAATTAACATAACATTATGCATACTTTTGACAATAAATAAAATCAGAATTTGTTCTTACTTGCCTGGGTAAATAAAAGTTGGTTATAGAAATGTAAAAAGAATAATTCATTTTTTTTTTACCGATATTTTCCTATATCACATTTGAATGCCAATATCGGCCGATAATATAGGCAACTGTAACCTTACCTTTATGAACTTCACAAGGGAGTCAATGGCTTCTCTGGCTGAGAGCTTTCCCGGTCTCTTGTTGCGTCCCTGAGGTGATGGTGGCAGGAGGTGGACAAGAAGCAAGAGGGAGGACATTTCACTGTCCCATGCTAAAAATACAAAAAATTAAATAAAAAAAATCAGAAATACATTTGACTAAAAGCTGTGTTTCCATTTGTTTAAAAAACAATTCACCCTTCCATTATTATATTCCTTTAATTCAAGCATACCATTGTTCAGTTCTATTGTGTCTGTTGTGGATTCAGCATTCTGAAGCAGGTCTTGAAGGTCGCCGGTCTGGGTGAGGCCACGGCTTTGTTCAAGGACTTTCTGCCTGCAGAAAGTAGGCCACTTCTCCAGGAACTTTGCAGAGATGTCATCACCAAACATCAGACTGAAATCCTGCTCAATCTGCAGACAAGATGGAATAAAACATGGTTGAAATTTTTTTGTCATACATTGTTAAATAGTAGGGCTGACCCCTATTAATCGATTAGTCGACTAATCGGTCGAAAGGGGCCGTAGTCGACTGGCCAACCTCTTAGTCGAATATAATATTATAAAAAAAAAATATATATATATATATATATATTATAATTTTTTTCAAAAGAAAAGAGGCATAGAAGCGTGGCTAACGCTAATGGCAGGCATACCAGAGGCTAACTGCCTACGAAAACAGGCACAGAGGCACTGAAAGAGGATTTCATCAGTGGACCAATTGTATGCTTTTGCAGAGGACAAGAAGCCTTCAGTTGACTCCTTCAGATATTAAGCACCCCCCACAGCCCAAATGGAATGATAAAAAAAAAAAATATATATACGTTTTTTTTAATGCAAGCCACATACCATTCCTGTGATGTCTAGGAATCGTGGAAAGGTGGTGAATATTTCAGAGGACTTGATTGGGTCATGCATCATTTCTTGGCGATGGGTGAAGGTCTGTTTCATCTTCTCCTTGATGATTGCTTCATCAGTTGTATGCTTCATCAGTGCACTGGCCTCACGAAACTGGGTGTCTGTGGTTAGCTGGTTTTCCTCAGAGAAGGGGGCTCTGTCGCCAGAACTTGGACCACCTGTAACAGTGTAGAAACCACACATACTGCTGCAATACTTTCCAGTGATATGCATTTACTATAATGATCCATCTTCACAGTTGCTAGATAAACAGTGGACTGGGACAATCAAAATTACATACCGATCAGTGGCTGAACATTACGGCTCTTCTTTTGTCCCTCTGATGCTATCTTTTGAAGTGATTTCACCCTCCATGCCAGAAACCCACTCCCATCTACTGGATTGTAATACTGCTCCTAAAACACAAGAAGTAAAGAGGAAAAAAAAAAAGTTATTTGGTTTAAATGGGCATGTGTAAATGTGTTTATTTCTCTCCTTAAAACTTAACACATGCCCTTCTCTGAAGAATTGCTAAAATCAAGGTCAACAGGTAGGACATCTGTGGTTCTTAAATTGTTGAGGTTAGGAGAAATGGTCAGCATACAGAAATGTTAACAAATATTTAGTTGAAATCGTACTCCGCACAGCCCTTTTAAGCAATTCCAGAGAAGTGAGGAGTAATGGGGTTGGTGTTTTATGTACCATGCATGTGATTGGATAATGTTATGCATAATGTTGTGTTAATTCCACGACAAGAGATATGTAGCCTAATGTTAATTACCTGAAATTATTCCTTTTGGGGGGGGGGGGGGGGAGAAACCCTGCATATATCGGTATCGGTTGATATCGGTATTGGAAATTAAAGAGTTGGACAATATCGGTATATCGGATATCGGTAAAAAAAAGCCAATATCGAACATCCCTAGAAATTATATAACAAGAATGACCTATAAACATAATAATTGTTAGACTAGAAGTCTTTATTTGTCATGCAGTTTTAACACACACGCAAGATGGGCGACCCACAGGAACACACATGCACTGAGTCGCCGATGAAATGTCTCTCTGCACTTTTCCCTGATGTACTTACATATCCCAAATTGCCCTGGGGATCGGCCAGGTATGGGAATAAGGCAGTGATGCCCTTTGCGTAGTCTTCTTTAACACGCCTTGAAGGACTCGTCCTACAGTGCACACATACACAAGTATGAGATCCAAACAAAAGTATTGCTGTGCCAATGCCTTCTGCACAATCTATGTAAAGCGCTTTGGATAACCATTTATCATTTACCAATTCTGCAAAAAGGAGGATCTTAGTAAAAACCAAAAATGTGTATTGGGTGCGTAATGTTTAGATAACATAATTACCCATGCTCTTTTGCCATGTGCGCAACCAATATCTTCACCATGTCGCGTCTTCTGGTATCCGTTAGGGTTTTCGTCCGAGCATAATCGGCAATGATCCTCTCTCCTCCAGCTGTGTCCCTCAGAATCTTTTCAGTCATCTAAGCGGGAGTAAAAAGGGGGGGGGGGGGAGGACACACATGGATAGACAGTCATTTGGTGGCCAAGTATATTTAACCCTTTCACTGCCACACTAGTACCAGTATGTGGTATACAGTATGTGGTATACAGTATGTGGTACAGTATGTGATAGTAAAGGGTTAACCTTCTGTAGTGCGGCAGTGAAAGGGTTAACCTTCTGTAGTGCGGCAGTGAAAGGGTTAACCTGCTGTTGTGCGGCAGTGAAAGGGTTAAGGTGACAAATGTAAACCATGACCCCCCCCCCACCCCCATTTTCTCCCCAATTGTACTTGGCCATCCCCAATGCCCATGCTACCCCTTTATCAGAGTCACCATCTCCATTTCAAACAGTCATATGCAAAGCTTACCAGAGTGATACGAGTCAGGTCAGCACCGTTTCTTGGAGCAGGACTAGACTACAAAATGATGGTGTCATCAGACTCCCCCTCATTGTCTGCACCAGAGCTGAGAACGGAGCTTTGGCTGCTGGAGTTGCTTGCAGAGGTCCTCACTGAATCTAACAATCATGTAGACATATAAGTGTGATTAGATAGGAATGTTTGTGACAAGTGTAATGTAAAAAGACCACATTAGATTAGGAAGGATCCACACGTTACATTGGGCATATATACAAAGATCATTTCAAAGTACAAAAATACACAGTACCTGTGTGACATTTTAGGTTAGCCAGGACACGTGTAGCCTTTTTACAACGCATCCGCGTTTCCGGCGCTCTGATTGGCCAGGTCATGTGACATGTGCGCCCAATAGCGTGTTTGCCCATTTCCGCGTCGAACAGCCTGCAAACTACCTGGCGTTCTATCGCCATGCTCTAAGACAAACTCTAACCTTAACCAACTTCGAAGAGTGCCCTTAACCAGTGTAGAAACTTGCCGTCCCACGATTGCCGCTCATGTCACATAACCTGGCCAATCAGAGCGAAAAAAACGGGAACCCGGAAATGTTGTAAAAAGGCTTCAAGCAGCCAGGACTGTATGGATGAGGCTATAAGGCTCCATGTTAGCAACTCACCTTCAGGATTTGAGTCTTGGGGTGAACAAATCTCCAACACACCCAGGTCTGGTTTTTTTAGAAGAAATTGAAACGCCTCGTCGTCGACTTCAGTGTTTGAGTCATCATAGACCTTTAAGTCCAAGGTACTAGGAATTTCAAATTTCTTGGCAACTATAGACAAAACAAGATTGCACAAGCTTATTGATAAATCTGTTGTGCAATTTATTTAATTTGTATTAATTAAAATGTCATAAAATGGGATATTAAAATAGCCACTGAAAATGTGATCATATGAGGAAGATTGACAGCCTTAATTGACATACTTAACACCGGTTCCTGACAGGCAGCGAGCGTGCGAACTGGAGACGAAATCGTGCGCGACACTGTCCTGATATGAGGCGGCGCGTGTCCGGGTGTGTCTGTGTGTGTGTTACCTGGAAGCACACAGGGGCAAAGCAGCCTGCGATTCTTGACCAATAAAAAGTGTTTAGGGGCGTGACTCGGCCGCGTAATCGCTCAACTAGAGACACAGCGAGCGAATATTTGAGGGGGGAACGACATCGCCGCTCAGTTTGCTGTCGCTCGCGGCAGGTCAGGATAGTCTGATTGAAACGAATACATTTTAATCATTTTCGCAATCACGCTCGCTCGCGTCACTGCCTGTCAGGAAGGGGTGTAAGACATTGATTGGTTCACTCTATCCTAAATAAAATGGATTGTGCTTTGTACTGTAGGCCTACAGCTTAAATTAACATGCAGGGAAAGCCTAAACTGATACCCAGTATGTTGTTGCATAGGGCAGTGGTTCTCAAACATTTCATGTCAAGGACCCCCCAAATTGACAATTAGCCCACAGACCCCCCATTTGAAAAGATGTGCCATGGACCCCCATAAGACAATATTTGTACGGCTCTAGCAGTGATTCTCAACCATTTTAATTCCAAGGGCACCCATTTAATGGCATTTGTATCTTTGGGACCCCAATTTATATTGTAAAATCAATGTTAATTTAACTCTTGACGGTGTACAATGGACGTTGGGGTCCATTTGTACACAGTCAGAGTTACAGACCAATAAGGGTCCATTTGGTTCCTAACTATCAAGGCGGACGCCATTTTGAGAACCAACGGCACGCTGTGCAAAATGTTTCACTCACCACACTCCAAAAAAGTTGTGAAGGTCAATTGGCCCTCAAAACAGATGAATTTCTGCCGGTCAACGTGTTTAACACGTACAGCCTGCATCTGATGGCAAATAAATAATAACAGTTACTAAGATGATACATATAGGGCACAACAACTCATGCATTATGAGGAGTGTTACAATTAGAAAATATTACAAAAGCACCATACAGTAAATTACATTTTAGTAAGTACATTTTACTCAAACTGAGTAAAACTTTACTCACGTCTTGGGCTCAAATTGACTCAGTTTGAGTAAAATTTACTCTGTGAAATTTACTGTGAGGATAGTTCCACAAGTTTCCATTATATTATACATGGAGGCAGAACACACAAATTAGTCAACCCAGTACAATGGTTCAAATAAACACTTGTTGAACCGAACAGTGCGTCAAATTAACTTGTTATGTCCATTTACCACTAGTAAAACAGTCAACCTACAGCACATTGCGGCAAATTTACGTGACTCTATTTAGAGTAAAACACACGTTGTCTCTTCAGCAAAATCCGCCAACATGTAACATATAATTGTTCCATCTCCTGTACTATGTCTACTTGTCTTGTATGTTCTTAATACGTCAGTTTTTGTATGGATATAGTTATATCACTACTTTTAACAACAGCCTACAGGCATGGTCTACAGGTATGGTCTCAGGCCTATACAGGTATAGCCGCATGCAGGTGAAAATTAGCTTCTGGCTAACACTAGCTCATATACATTTTACATGAAAACCGACATGTTGATTAATGTGCACTGTCCCTGATAGCAATACTGTTGATAATTGAATACTCGTGTTGCACCGACGTACCTGTTCTTAAGTTATTGTCCATAAAACTGTAAAACGTTTATTTAATAGCGTGCGTGCTAGCAGCTAACATGCTAACATCGTGATAGATGGCTCTGTGGCTTAGCTGTAATGTACGGTGACTCTATTTAGAGTAAAACACACGTTGTCTCTGCCACCGTTTCAGCAAAAACCGCCAACATGTAACATATAATTGTTCCATCTCCTGTACTATGTCTACTTGTCTTGTATGTTCTTAATAAGTCAGTTTTTGTATGGATATAGTTATATCACTACTTTTAACAACAGCCTACAGGCATGGTCTACAGGTATGGTCTCAGGCCTATACAGGTGGAAATTAGCTTCTGGCTATACACTAGCTCATATACATTTTACATGAAAACCGACATGTTGATTAATGTGCACTGTCCCTGATAGCAATACTGTTGATAATTGAATACTTGTCCATACAACTGTAAAACGTTTATTTAATAGCGTGCGTGCAAACGTATAGCAGCTAACATGCGAACATCGTGATAGATGGCTCTGTGGCTTAGCTGTAATGTTGCAAATTAGTTACACACATTGCTGTTTAATAAATTAACAAATAATAATAATAATCTTACCTTGTATTTGGCATCCAAGAGAAGGAAAATATCGCTGTATTGCGCTCTTGCTGCACCTGAGCTTGAAGCGAGGACTTGGCGAGAGAGAAAGATGGCGTCGGCACCTTTGGGAATTATATGGATAGTAGGCGTGACCAATGCTGTATTACTCCAATAGAAACTCTTCTGGAACTTTACTCTCACTCTATTGGCCACAGGCAATGATTATGCCCCAAATGGAGTAAATATGACTACTTGAGAGGAAAATAATAACTCCGTAATAATTACTCTGGGAAAATGACTCCCCAGTTTTTCCTGTGTATTAACATTGCCAAACATATTTACAATTAGCATTTTATAAAGTAGAACTGTAATGTGTACTTTCTCATATTATTAACATTATAAAATGATAATTGTAAATAATGTTTGTCAAAGTAGAACTGTAATGTGTACTTTCTCAGTCAGTGCTAAGTGCAGTCATCTTATGCAGCATCACTTTTCACATCAAAACAAAAGTAGAACTGTAATGTGGACTTTCTCATATTATTAACATTATAAAATGATAATTGTAAATAATGTTTGTCAAAGTAGAACTGTAATGTGTACTTTCTCAGTCAGTGCTAAGTGCAGTCATCTTATGCAGCATCACTTTTCACATCAAAACAAAAGTAGAACTGTAATGTGGACTCTCATATTATTAACATTATAAAATGATAATTGTAAATAATGTTTGTCAAAGTAGAACTGTAGAAAGTAGAACTGTAATATGTACTTTCTCAGTCAGTGCTAGTCATCTTATGCAGCATCACTTTTCACATCAAAACAAAAGTAGAACTGTAATGTGGACTCTCAGGGAAAGATAAAAAAATATATATATATATTTCAGGGAAAGATCTACAGGGAAAGTCTCAAAGATCTACCAGTCGATCACGATCGACGGGTTGGTGACCACTGCACTATAGCATGCCAAGGACACATGTGCTCCAATGAGCACCCATTCTAGTGATAATATTGGTATGGATATAGTATACACTGTGATAATATTGTGATGGATATAGTATACACTGTGATAATATTGTGATTGATATAGTATACACTGTGATGTATAGTCTTCCTATTTCTTGGTTTGTCACCACATCACACAATTTATTGTTTTTTATGGTTGTGAAGTTCTATAGTTTAGTGACTTGTACATGTACTGTTGTTTGTTCTTGTGGTTATGACGTTTGTGTAGTTTAGTCACTTCTACATGTAGTACTGTTGTTTGTTCTTGTGGTTATGAAGTTTGTGTTTAGTAACTTCTACATGTACTGTTGTTTGTTCTTGTGGTTATGAAGTTTGTGTAGTTTAGTAACTTCTACATGTACTGTTGTTTGTTCTTGTGGTTATGAAGTGTGTGTAGTTTAGTAACTTCTACATGTACTGTTGTCTGTTCTTGTGGCTATGAACATCAACCTGCAAAGGGAACTACAGATGGCAATTAGCCTTTGGCTCTAATCTGGCATATTTACATGAACATGTTCATTCATATGTATTGTCCCTATTTTAAATAAATACAGATTAATAAATACACTGACCCTCCTATTTATGTTGTGAAGTAGAAACAGTCTACAGCCTTTACCTCTCAGTGTTGGCCTTCTAGTCTGTTATGTGTACATTATATAACATAGACACTGACATACTCACAACCAGACTCTCTCTCTCTCTCTCTCTCTCTCTCTCTCTCTCTCTCTCTCTCTCTCTCTCTCTCTCTCTCTCTCTCTCTCTCTCTCTCTCTCTCTCTCTCTCTCTCTCTCTCTCTCTCTCTCTGTTTTCTATATCTCTGCTTTATCTTCCCCTTTCTCTCTCTCTCTACACTGTCAATGTGTGTGGTCCATGTCAAGTCCTCGGATATGTGGACTCCGAGGTACTTAAAATTGTTCACTCTCTCGACCGGTGCCTCGTCGATGCTGAGGGGGCTGTAGTCCCTGGCCCCCTACCTCCTAATGTCCACAATAATCTCTTTCATTTTGCTGACGTTCAGGGAGAGGCTGTTCTCCCGGCACCACAGCGCCAGGTTCTCTACCTCTCCCAGGTAGGCGCTCTCGTAGTTTGCAGAGAGCAGGCCCACCACAACTGTGTCGTCAGCAAACTTGATAATTGTGTTGCTGTTCCGCTGTGTCACACAGTCATGTGTGTACAGCGAGTAGAGGAGGGGGCTCAGAACACAGCCCTGGGTGGCATCTGTGTTGAGAGTGATGGATGAGGAGGTGCAGTTACCTGCTCTCACCACCTGGGGTCTTCCTGTCAGGAAGTCCAATACCCACTGGCAGATGTCGTAGTTCAAGCCCAGGGCCCTCATTTATCAACGTTGCATACGCACAGATATGTGCGTAACCCCTGCGTACAATAATTTCTAAGCAAAGTGTGGGACTTATCAAATTGAACTTGTGCTTGACTTTGTGCGTATATATACGCACAGCTCGGAGCATGCGTAGCTGGCGCCCGGTGGTAGAATTATTGCAGTCTGCAACACGGAAATAAGCTTCCGTGCATTACTTCCAACACTGGCGTGTTCAACTTCTGTATGACCCGTAATTCATTATAGTCATTGTAAAATAGCGACAGTAGTGTAATTATAACGGGCTCACGCGCGAACAAGAGGTTGGCTTGCTTGTTTGGCACGGGGGGCAGACGCAGAACACCCACCTCCAAACGCGATTAAATATTGTTTCAAATAAAAAGCGACATACTGTTATTTTGTGTCATGTTTCCAAATAAGATTGGCCACAACGAAATGCTTTCTACTTCAATTTGTTGGTTAGAATAGATTACCTCGCTCCGTTGAAACTTCACTGAGACTAAAAGTAAAAGACAGTCTTTTATTTTTTTGTGAGCTCCGCGCACAGACGTGATAATAATAATAATAATAACAATAATAATAATAGCTTCATTTTATATAGCGCCTTTCAAGAGACCCATGCAAGGTCGCTTTACATAGATAGGGGGGGGGAAATAACAAAGTAATAAACATAGTGGACAGACACAACATATAAATATGATGATGGGATTCAAGTTTGCGTTTTTATTGATCACATAGGCAGGCTATACATAGGCTACATGGCACGGTCCATCGTGATATTGTAGATGGATCGAGTAATAGACTGTTATTACTGTACCACCCATGTAGCTGTCAAAGCTCCATCACAAATGCAGTTATGTGAATAGAAAGGGATTCCACTCAGTGATGGGCATTTGCCTGATAAATGTCGTTGCTGCCGGGAGGAAAGGCATGCTGCATGTTTTCAATTCATTAAATAAAACGGATACTTTTTGTAAGGGTTTATGACTGTCATACAAATAATCAATCAACTACATACTGTAACTTTTCAGTGCACGTTCTTATTTACATTGTGACAACCTTGTGAGGTCCCACACACAGACATGATGGAATTCAAGTTCATGTTTGTATTGATCACATATAGGCAGGCTACACATGGCATTTGGGTTCATCATACATGGCAGTGAGATTCATTGTTCTTGTATATGCTCTCGTATTATTGTTTATATAGGCTACCCAATACCGACATCAAAATAGATTGTATGCCTCTAGAAATCATATGCAGCAGGTAGAAAATTTACGGAAAATCCGTCGCGATTTGGAATAAAATTGAGGAGAACTTTAATCCCTGGGTATTAATCGAACAAAACGGAAAAAGGCAGTCATATTCCAGCACGGTCTTTATTAGTTAATATGGTCTTTAAGTTAATAGATATCATATCCGACATCACCGTACGTGTACATGTCTGTCAGCCTGTCACGTATTTCTCCATAACACGCTTCCCTCGGCTTAGTCTACTTTTCCACATTTCATGGGGGTGTTCCATTACCGTATATGGTTAATTACGGGCGGTGCTATATGCAAATACATAAAACCGTGCACGAGCTGCAGTGTAGGATCAAAGTGATATTTATCAAGACAGGTGTGCGTACGACCTGTGTACGCACGTGTGATAAATCCAGTTTTTTTTGTGCGTACACACATTCTAAATTATGTGCTTAAGAAGAAAAATAGAACACTTTCTAAGAATTGTTGATAAATGAGGGCCCTGTCTCTGAGCTTGACTACGAGCTTGGAGGGGACTATGGTATTAAATGCTGAGCTGTAGTCAATAAATAGCATTCTCACATAGTTCCCCTGCCTCTTGTGTGATGCTGCTGTGTGCAGCACATGGGCTATGGCATCCTCCGTGGACCTGTTGGGGCGATATGGCCTGAGATTGGGCAGATTCTGACCCTTCAGGTTCGAACTGTACTGTCTGTTTCCTTGGTGTGAATGATCTCCCTCTCTCCGATGCTCTGGAGGAGTTTTGGGAATTCAACCTGGGCAACTCCTTCCTGGGAACGGTTTCTGACCCGTCAGGGTTCGGAGGGGGAGTGGGAGGTACAGACGCAGGCTCATCTTCCTCGTCTTCCTCATCCTCCCCTGCTTTATCCAAGGCCAGGGCTATTGCCCCATGATCCTTAGGTTCCACCATTCCTTCCCAGCCCTTCCCAGAGACTTTCCTTCCCAGCCCTTCCCAGAGACAGTCGCATTTCTCTCCTCTCCCCAGGCTCCTCAAGGCCGTTCCTACCGCCGCCTCTACTGCTCCATGGAGCCCGACACTGCTATGCTCTGCTTCGTGCCGGTTGCCGGACTATACTCAAATCAACTCTAAATGGATCTAATCAGTGGATTGCATATTTTCTTCAAGAAGCAGAATAAGGCTAACCCTCTCTGCCTATTGGGACATAATAATCGGGCTACCAACTTGAAGACGTGGTCATTTTTTTTGATTATCGAAGCTTTTGGACTGCAAATAAGAAGATTTTGGATCTGTTTACCGCGCACAGGACCTAACAAAATGAACTGATTAAGACACTTGGACACTTGGACTAATAATGCATTCAGTCATTTGGACGGAGTTGTTAAAACTCACTCCACTCAAATCAATAGAGTTATATTTCACTCTATTCAAATAAAATTTAAAGTGACGTGGCTGGGATAAATGTGCCAGTCAGTCAGCCAAAACAAATTCCTGGACCAAGGTCGAAACAGGGAGCTGCTGGAGTCGAAGGCCCTCTGGGAGATAAGAGTGGCAAGCGGCTTCCCCCACTCCCTATCCAATCCCCCCTCCCGCGTGTACGCCCGGCGCCACTCCCACGTGATGGTGACGGCAGCCGACTAGTATGCGCGCTGGAGGGGGGAGCCTAAATGACTGTCTCATCACCAAAGCCCGATCCCCCCCATCCCTGCCCCCTCCCGCTGGACAATCTTTCCACCCTCCCTCCCGCCACCTGGCGCAACGACACCCCGGTGTTGTCGCAGCCGACTATCGCATATGGTGTCTCAGGCATTCTGTAGTCGACATGTGTCAACAAATGTACATGTCTGTTTGAATTTATGTTGTGCCGTTGTTACTGTAAAATGTAATGATTGTTATATGTTGTTGTTAATGAGACGATGAGCTGTATGTGTGTGTCACTGGAATTTCCCCAAGGGGATCAATAAAGGATTATTTTATCTTATCCTATGAGACAGATCTCCGTGTGCTTTGCACTCCTCATGCTTGAGATTGCTCTGATTATGGCTTCCCACAACCATACGCCTGTTTGGCCATATCCTCGAGATCTGCCCCACATCAGGTTTATGGCTAGTCGGTAGGGCATGTCCTCAGTACCATGGCCAGCAAATATTTCCTTTTTTTGCAGTAGTTCTTTCATACGGGACAACAGTCTGTCACGGTTTTTTTGTGAGGACTTTGTGAGGCTGGGGTGGAGTTCGGGGTTCTCTGGGTCAAGGAGGTTTCCTGGGGTTTGCCTGTCTAGGCTCGGGGGCCAAGTAACAGGTACTTCCTTATCTGTCCTCCATGGCCCTGACTGGGGCCACGTGTCTTGGGCCCCCAGGTCCGAGTGACTCAGTTCGGGTACTCGGGTAATGGGTTCGGGTAATGGGTTCCACTGCCCCTGAAGTCCCAGACCGTCGGGCCAGAACGCGGGGGCCGTAGCTGCTGTGTCCCTCCTCGTTCCAATTACCGCATGCTGTATAGACGACAGCTCTGGGTATAATGATTCACTCTGTTCTGTGAATTCCTCACCTCCCGTGAACGTTGCAGGAGTCTGTGGATGTAACCCCAGGTCTCCTGAGTAGTCTAACCCACTGCTAGGTAAATAGTCTAACCCATTTCTAGGTAAAGAGTCTAACCCATTTCTAGGTAAGTAGTCTAACCCACTTCTAGGAAAGTAGTCTAACCCACTGCTAGGTAAGTAGTCTAACCCACTGCTAGGTAAGTAGTCTAACCCACTTCTAGGTAAATAGTCTAACACATTTCTAGGTGAATAGTCTAATCCATTTCTAGGTGCATAGGCTCCCAAGCCGTCATCTGAGGGTGGACCCTCGTTCTCGTGACGTGGGAATGACTGTGAGCCATTTTTAGGCTGCTAGTCGCGAGTAAACGCAGATAGATTTTTTACCAATTAACTCTTAGGCTGTCTGCTGCGCCTGCAGACCTCTATGTCACTCATTGTTCCAGATGCTCCTTCACTTCGGGGAGTCTTGGTGGGAGAGGTTTACTTGCTGATAAGATCAATCTTGAGTAAGGTTTTAACTCAATTCTGTAATAAATGTTACTCCAGAGGTTTCCGACAGCAGTCATTCCAGTTCATATTCTCTTGGCTGTTAATACCTATTGAATTAGTATAAAGCCCAACTCAGCGACACCATGATATAAGCCCCAGAACCTCTTGATCAGTTTGACAGACCCATAAACCGGTGATCTGGCCGTCCAGCGCACAGTGTCATGTACGCTAAACTTCCAGGCCCCCTCAAATCTGATGAGTCCGTCGAACACAGAGAGTCTGATGCCCGCCTTGTCCCCCCCCATCAAGGTTGCTAGGCTTGATGAGAGTTGCAAGGTCTATATTTTATTTAACAAGCAAATAATGATAATCATTAGATAATCATTTCATAGTTAATCCATAGTCACTGATGAGTTTACCCCATGCAGTTGACATACCACCCTTGACAGATGGGAGTAATCCTAGGGTGTAAATACCCGAATGGTTGCTGTCAGGATATCTCCTTCCTTGAGTAATAAATTACAAATTCCTGTCCTTTTTACTCTTGCTTAGAGCAAAAACAGACATCTTTACACATTATACCTAAAACCTGTACATACTGAATGCAGTATTCTATGTGATGTTTCTTCCCGAAGAACAATAATACTATATATTATTCATCATAAAAGATGAGCTGAACGCCAAGCGCAGCTTTGTAAATCTAACCTCAAAAAGTCTCGTACACCGCATGACCATTGAATGAGGAGCTAAAAAAGTATTTGCTTGTGGCTTACCAGTATTATGAAGAATAACGAGAAGAGATGGACCAGTTTTAAAAAGTGAAGTTTTAATTATAAAAAGAAGAGTTACAAAGTTCTGTGGAGATAGATTTTCATACAAAAGAATGCACAATTATTCCAATAAGACTTATAGATATAGTTGCATGTTCTTTAAAGCAAAAAAGGCGATCAAAAAATAGTCATAAAAGCAAGCCCGGGCTTTTCATGTGCGAACATTACTTTTTATACACAGTTCCGTAGCGTCATATTGCAAGAAAAGATAAACACTCCTTCTTTCAACTGTGTCTTGTCATTGGCTCATCGCTACTCCAATGGTTAGTCATTTGAAAAAGTAAAAGTAACAGTTTAACTGAAACAGATTAATGTATTTTGGAATTCCCCCAGGATCCCTCTCATCATACATCAATGTCATGTGCATTTGCACTAGTCTAGTAGGAATAGCCTGTAAGCTTATAGATATATACAGGTATATACAGATATATATATACAGGTACAATACAGACATATACGATAAACATACTTAATCATGTCTAAGCTTAATAGACAAGCTTAATCATCACCCGTTGTGTTTTAAACACACGTACAGCAGGTGCAGCGGCTCTCGGCAGTGTTAGCAAAGGGTTAAGCCTCTATTGCACCAATCAGTGAAGTGCATTCTAGGATTCTTGGGCGCCGACCGGAGCAGAAGGCTTACAAGGTCATACACACAGGGAGGGAAAGATAAGCGCCCTGAGTATCAAGCTGAATATTCTGCCTTCCTGCTTGGCAGTATGTATATAGTATGTAAGTATTGATTATACTTTCTAGTTTATTTAACATGTGCAATCAACATACACTGATCATTTTAGTTTATATGTTTATACACACACAGTGAACGTAGTGTAGGCACAAAGCGTAACTGTCCTCCTCATTCTGCTGGAATGTGCCCTGCAGTAGATAGGACCTGTCCGGGGGAGGGAATCACACCGTGGAATCACACAGTCCTGAAGCACACAGCATTAACAGGGAACGGAACAATTGCACTGCTGTGATATACAAGATAATACATGTTCTTTAATCATATCATCAACGGTGAAAGAAAGTAGGCACAGAGGTCACTTGTCCAAGTGCCACAAGACAGAGAGAGAACAGGATGTCAATACAAAAAGGGTCACTGTAGTTAGTGGCACTTCAACACCTCCTCTGTCATCCTGGTTCTCCTGGCTGGACGGCCCGACAGGATAGGGGCTACGTCGTCGCTGTCATCATGGCCTGAGTCACTGTCCTAATAACGTCTGTGAGGGGGAACAGGATGGCAAATGCTGGGTCACGCTGGCTGTGACTCTCAACACAACCTAATTTCATTAATTTGAGAGCAAGATGCGCCAGCTTTGCTTCGGAAAAAGCGTGCAAAGCCTCTGTGGATTCCGGCCTGAGTCTCCATCGGCAGTGGCTCTACTCTCCATTGCAGTGGCCTGTAGGCCGTTGTTGTTATTTACAGCCTCAAACCGTGCATAGAAGGTATTGAGTTTGTTTGCCAGGGAGATATCATTATTCAGCATAGGGGGGTGCCTTTGTAATCTGTCATCGTTCTATGAGGCCCTGCCACATACCTCTTCGCCTTTTTGCCTCTATTACTGTCCTCCTTACATTGTATCTCGCTGCCTTGTGCTCATCCATGTTGCCTGTCATGAGCTTCTCACGTTGCCTGTCACGAGCTTCTCACGTTACCACGGGAACGCGCTTGAGACTCTGTTTGTACTTTGGTACAAGAAAGATGGCGTTGTGGCGGCTGGGTGGCGCAGCGGACATTGCGCTCGTCACCAACGCAAGAGACACCGGGTTCGAATCCGGCTGTCTGCGTTGCCTCCGGCTTGGGCCGACCGTCATACTGGCTCAATTGGCAGAGTCAGCGGGTGGAAGTCGATGTGTGGTAATCTGGACGTTGTGGACAGCGACTCCTACAGGTCGGTTGGGGGACGCCTGCACAGCAGAGACAGGAAATGGCGGGGGTAGTGTAAGCCTCCCACACGTTACACTTCGCCAATGAGAGTCCGCTCTGGCAGGTGAAAAGATGTGACAGGCTGCCTCCTCGTGTACCGGAGGGGACACGTGATGCAAGGCTTCTATCCTCCCTACAACCGACCAGTGGGGGGCATATGCGAGCAACGTTCAAGACAGGGGAGAATTGGAAAACAGTGAAATTGGGATGGGAGAAAAATTGAAAAATAAGGAGAAAAAGTGGATTAAAAAAAAAATATGCCGTCGTGATCAGATTTACTGAATGTAAATGGTCACTGTAAGAGCCTGTGACCAGGGCCGCCTCAGGGGGTGTGCGAGCAGTGCGGTCGCACAGGGCCTCGCGGGAAGGGGGGCCTCGCAAAATAAAAAATAAAAAAGAATATTTTTATTTATTTTTTTATCTATTATCTTTTTTTTTTTTTTTTTTTTTTTTGCGAGGCCCCCCTTCCCGCGAGGCCCTTTTTCATCACAGACCTAAAATCTAGTTTTGCTTATATGCTTATATATTTCACATTAGACACGTTTGTAGAATGTGTCTGACTTGTTCCTGAGTCTGCAGTGACTCACTATTGGAGCTCTGGAGCTCTGCAGCAGACATACTATTGGTTTCAACGAAGGGAGTGGTTAAGTTACGATTAATGAAAATGTCATGACATTACCCCACTCTTCCTTCCTTCCCCTCCCGAATGTTTTGTTAATAACGATGTTTTTTTCCAGGCAAAACATATGTTACTTCACAACATTTGGAGATACGACATGTGCTGTGTGTGAATTCATTGTCTTGGTCGTTTGTGTAGCTTGGGTAGCGTTGGGCCGTTGGCCAAAGCTGTGTGTGGCCTGGTGTCAGTAGCCTACCTGGCTAGCCTTTAGCTGTCGGCCATTGGCTCCTTGCTGCTTTGTTTTCTCTGGTATAGACCCTCTTCTCTTTGGATTTAAGTGTTGATCTTTGTCCTTTTGGATCTATGTATATTCATGTTGCCTTTGTGAAGTTATCTTTTCCTTCTGTTTTGTTCTTTCATTAAAAGTTGAATATCCTTTAGGGGGTCATCTTTGCTTATCTCTCTCATACATGCTCTCTCTCTAACACACATGCTCTCTCTCTCTCTCTCTTTTTCTAACACACACAGTCTGCCTATGGCGGCCTTTCTCGATGGCTAGGCTGTGCTCGCTGAGTCTGTACCTAGTCAAGGATCTTCAGTCACAGTGCTCAGGTATTCTGCCACTGTGTACTCTCTGTTTAGGGCCAAATAGCATTTCAATTTCTTTCCAATGTGTCTCTCTCTCTGTACACTGTATATTGACTGTAGAACGGGAGCTCTCTCTTGCTCATGCTGATAGAAATTCGGCAAAACTGTGAGGGTCCACCTGTCCCTGGACCTTTCCCTGGACATTTCTCCCCTTTCCATCCTCCTCAACAGCCCCCACCCTTGCACAGACTTTCCTTTACTCCTCAACAGCCCCCACCTTTGTACAGACTTTTCCCAGCCCCTGGATCTTTGTTGTCACTACCCCTCCTGTTGCACTGTTTAAGTTTAATGTCTACATGTCTCTCTGTGCCCTTCCCCTGCTACATTGTCTCTTGTTCCCTTGTTATTTATTAGTTCACTGTTTTATTTCCCCAGTGTGTTTGGTATTGTGTTTTCCTATACCCCTGTGTTAGTTCTACCTTCCCTCTCAGGTGTTGGACTTGCTCTCTTTATGAGATTGTTCTTTGTTTTGTATTTTGCCCTCTGCCAGTCTTAAGCTGAGCTATTCCTTGTTTTGTTTTACTGCTGCCTTTGAAGTACTTTTGTTACACTTCACCCCTGGCTCGAAGTGTTCAAATTAAAGGAGCAGTGCTCACTTTTGTCAATTCATATATACCTCTCCCTCGTCTCTGTTTGCGCTTGGGTCCATTGCCAACACAATCTTTAACAGAATGAAGCCACCTTGTTTGGACCCAGCGAACAGAACGAGGGAGGCTTTGAGCGCCTTGGAGGCGTTTGGACTGGGGGATTTTCCTTTCTCCTCCTTGGGGGAGAGGAAGGATATGTTACGTCTGCTCTACTCTCTCAGGGAGTGGCACCCTGAGCTGGCCCCACAGCTGGAGGAGACGGGCAGACACTGGATAAAGTGCCTATTCCACCCTCCAGTCTCCAGCCAAGCCTCTACTGCTGGTAAGGTCTCCACCACCAGCATGGCCTCTACTGCTAGCGTAGCTTCGTCAGCTAGCACAAGCCTGATAGCTAACACTGCCCCTGTAGCAGTTAGCTTAGGCCCCGAACCTCTCACTGCTCAAGCAGCTAGCACAAGCCCGATAGCTAACCCTGCCCCTGTAGCAGTTAGATTAGGCCCTGCAGCTCGCACTGCTCCGGCAGCTAGCACAAGCCCGATAGCTAACACTGCCCCTGTAGCAGTTAGCTTAGGCCTCGAAGCACTCACTGCTCAGGCAGCTAGCGCAAGCCCGATAGCTAATCCTGCCCCTGTGGTTAGCCTAGCCCTTGTAGCTTCGACAGCTACCCCGTTAGCTCCTACTGCTAACAAGTCACGGAGAGCTAGAAAGTCTACGAAGGCTAGCTTAGCCCCTGCAGCTAACCAGGCCTCAACAGCTAGGACTACCCCGTCAGCTAGCTCGTTCCCTATGGCCCCTGTTTCTCTGGTCTCGGTTCCTTGGTCTGGCCCTCCAGCCACTGTTAACTATCCTGCTAGAACTGCCCCTTCAGTTATCAGGATGGGTTATATCCATGTTACTCCGACTAACACTTTAGTCTCGTCTGCTAGAGCCCCTGCTGCTAGCACCTCAGTCTCGTCCGCTAGAGCCCCTGCTGCTAGCCTCTTAGTCTCGTCCGCTAGGGCCACTGCTGCTAGCCTCTTAGTCTCGTCTGCTAGAGCCCCTGCTGCTAGCACCTCAGTCTCGTCCGCTAGAGCCCCTGCTGCTAGCCTCTTAGTCTCGTCCGCTAGAGCCATTGCTGCTAGCCTCTTAGTCTCGTCTGCTAGAGCAGTGGTTCTCAACTGGTCTAGCCTCGGGACCCAACATTTTCCTTAGTCATTAAGTCGCGACCCAAATTTTTTAACCACTATGATTTATTTTAAATATATATATATTTGCAGTAATAAAATCTTTCATGCACTGTTAAAAACATGAAATAAACACAAAAAAGTGCAACAAAAGTGCAACTAGGGCTAAAACACCAATGAAATAAAATAATACTAAATAATATGCTTCTTAGCAGACTTCTTAGCTTAACATAACAGACCTACAGTAAGTTTGGGGGAACTAATGGGATAACTGGGGTTGCAACAAAAGTGCAACTAGGGCTAAAAACACAATGAAATAAAATAATAATAATAATAATAATAATAATAATAATAATAATAATAATAATAATAATAATAATAATAATAATAATAATAATAATAATAATAATAATAATAATAATAATAATAATAATAATAATAATAATAAATAATATATCCTTCTTAGCAGACTTCTTAGCTTAACATCCCAGGGAACTAATGGGATAACTGGGGATGTTGTTTGCTCCTGACAAGAGTCTCAAAGTCTGGGGTGATGGTAGACAAAGCAACTCTGAGGTCATGCTCAATGTCCAATCTGTTCCTCTGCATTGTCTTCAGCTGGACCAGAGCTGAGAAGCCACTTTCACAAAGATAGGTAGTGAGAAAAAAACAATAACAAATAAAAATAATTCTTTATTTTCTTTTTAATTTAAATTTTTTTTTTACACACACATCCGCAACCCACTCAAAATGGCCCCGCAACCCACTTTTGGGTCGCGACCCACCAGTTGAGAAACACTGTGCTAGAGCCCCTGCTGCTAGCACCTCAGTCTCGTCCGCTAGAGCCCCTGCTGCTAGCCCCTTGGTCCTGTCTGCTAGAGCCCCTGCTGCTAGCACCTCAGTCTCGTCCGCTAGAGCCCCTGCTGCTAGCCTCTTGGTCCTGTCTGCTAGAGCTCTTGCTGCTAGCGTTTCAGTTCCGTCTGCTAGGGTTCCGCACGCTAGAGTTCCTACCCTCCGCAGCTTGTACAGGCCCTGCAGCTAGTTCTAGCCAGGTAGCTAACCCAGTCTCTACTGCCAGTTTAGCCCCTGCTAGAGCAGCTCTAGCTGCCCCTGTTCCTCCTCTGGTTCCCGGGGAGACCCTGACGTCTAGTCCGGGTCGTGCTCCTGCTCCTGTCCCCGGGAGGTCGCCTGCCTCCGGCTTCTCATCTGGTTCCGGCTCGTCATCTGGTCCCGGCTCGTCGTCTGGTCCCGGCTCGTCGTCTGGTCCCGGCTCGTCGTCTGGTCCCGGCTCCTCATCTGGTTCCGGCTCGTCATCTGATCCCGGCTCGTCGTCTGGTCCCGGCTCGTCGTCTGGTCCCGGCTCCTCGTCTGGTCCCGGCTCCTCGTCTGGTCCCGGCTCCTCGTCTGGTCCCGGCTCCTAGTCTGACCCGGCTCCTCGACTGGTTCCGGCTCTTCGTCTGGTCCCGGCTCTTTGTCTGGTCCAGTCCTACGCCCTGGTCTACGCCGTGGTCTACGCCGTGGTCTACGCCGTGGTCTTCGTCTGCAGGGAACCCCGTCCGGGGTTCTGCGTCCGGTCCCGAGTCCGGCGCCTGGAGGGTCCTCCGTCCGGTGTCCCGCTCCGGGCCTGTCACCCTCGCCCCTTTGCCCTCGACCCCCTCATCGGCCCTCTGTCCCTGCTTCCAGTTCCCCTCGACCCCCTCATCGGCCCTCTGTCCCTGCTTCCATTTCCCCTCGACCCCCTCATCGGCCCTCTGTCCCTGCTTCCAGTTCCCCTCTACCCCCTCTTCAGCCCTCTGTCCCCGTCTCCAGTCCTCCTGATCCCGTGCCCCGTCCTCCATTCTCCAGCCCCCTCTCCGGCCCTTTTCCTCTGCCCCATTTCTCCTATGCCCCTCCTGGGTTTCTGTCGCCGCCCCCCTGCCCCAGTGTCACTCGTCCCGGCCTTGTCTGTCCTGACTCTTTCCCCCGGACTCTCCCTGTGTTCACCTTCCCTGGCTCCCGGCCCCCTGTCTTGCCCGTTCCCGTACGGTCCTTTTTGACGTCTGGGAGCCGTCCCTGGAGGGGGGGGTTACTGTGAGGGTCCACCTGTCCCTGGACCTTTCCCTGGACCTTTCTCCCCTTTCCATCCTCCTCAACAGCCCCCACCCTTGCACAGACTTTCCTCTACTCCTCAACAGCCCCCACCTTTGCACAGACTTTTCGCAGCCCCTGGATCTTTGTTGTCACTACCCCTCCTGTTGCACTGGTTTATGTTTAATGTCTACATGTCTCTCTGTGCCCTTCCCTTGCTACATTGTCTCTTGTTCCCTTGTTAATTGTTATTTATTAGTTCCCTGTTTTATTTCCCCAGTGTGTTTGGTATTGTGTTTTCCTATACCCCTGTGTTAGTTCTACCTTCCCTCTCAGGTGTGTCTTGTTACCAATTACCCCCTTGTGTTAATCAGCCTGTGTATTTATGCTGCCTGTGTACCCCTTGTCTCCCTGTGGCGTCATTTCGTTTCCTGCCTTGTTCCCCTTGGTCTGTTCCTGCTGTTTTCGGATTAGTCTAGTCTCCTGGCTCTCTCACCTGGTAATGTTTTTGCACTGTCTTGTGACATGTCTTTTTGTTTTGTAAATTTTTGGACTTGCTCTCTCTTTATGAGATTATTCTTTGTTTTGTATTTTCAGCACCTTCTTGTGACGTGTCTTTTTGTTTTGTATATTTTTGGACTTGCTCTCTTTATGAGATTATTCTTTGTTTTGTATTTTGCTTTCTGCCAGTCTTAGGCCATGGTTAGACTGGTGTTTTTGTGGCGTTTTTTTATACGTTTTTGAATACGTTTCATGTCCCTATTACACAGAAATGCGTTTTTTGGCGTTTTTTTTTGGATACGGCTGAAACGCTAAATTGTGTTTGCGTTTTGGAGAACCGCTAAAAAACGCGCCGACAACAGCGTGTAGTCTGCATGAGCCGTTGTTGCGAAAACGCCCATGCGCAGTAGATACCATCTGCGTGCCCTTCCGGTGACAGCAGTCCCAAACCAAATAGCTGCAGCTACTATGTGTTGTCAAGTTATTGTTATAAGGACCCCAGTCCAAGCTACAACAGTCTGCATTCCCTTAACAATTGTTTGTATTGAGCCGTATTGTATTGTACCCATATGCAATATGTTAAATAAAGTTTACATCCATTAATTCTGCTAGCATTACCGATTGGCACTGCCACTGGATAACATGAGCTAGTGTTAGCTATCAAACCCTGTTAGCTCAAAGCTCCTCTTTCAACTTAACAAGCATTAAACAAAATGGCCCAGTCATCTATTCACCTTTGTTTAATACACACAGCGTTGTCTCTAATGTTATCTAACTCCTGATAGCTCCCGATATCATCAGTTTGGTGCTGGCTAAGTAGCGTGAGCTAACGTTAGCTTCTAGCCACAATGCTATACTGTTATAATGGCAAATTCCATTGACGTGCTACCGATCTTTTTCTAGACTAAACTATCCGCTCTTGGTGGTCACTTGTGTTGATGTTAGTTTTGTTTCATCAACAAATGACAGGCAGAACACACAGTGAATGTATCCGTTTTGTTTATTGCACTTTTATTAGGCTTTGCTGAAAAAGAATTGCTGCATTGGGTAAATAGCAAGATGGTGGCGCTCATAGGCACCCGCCTTGTTGATATTTTCTTTGCTGGAGCTTCCAGGAAGTGTATTGGCACATTCAAGTTCTGATTGGTTGAAATTGCCTTCATGTTCGCCACCTACTGCCACCTACTGCTTTGGCAGTGTACTACATCAGTGTGCTCAGGTGACAAAAACAAAAAAAAAACGAAAGTGTGACTCGAGGCGCAGGACGTCGCGGCGAAACGCGTATGACAATGAAACGAAAATTAAACGAAAGGTGTAACCGCAGCTTTAAGCTGAGCTATTCCTTGTTTTGTTTTACTGCTGCCTTTGAAGTACTTTTGTTACACTTCACCCCTGGCTCGAAGTGTTCAAATTAAAGGAGCAGTGCTCACTTTTGACAATTCACATCTACCTCTCCCTCGTCTCTGGTTGCGCTTGGGTCCATTGCCAACACAATCCTTAACAAAAACTTTTTAAAGATTCGCCCTGTTAAAATCTCCTGCGACAACAATGGCAGCATCTACGTTAGCTGTTTGGAGTTTATTTACCTCGTCGTGAAGCACTGAAAGTGCTGCCCCAGTGTTCGATTGAGGTGGGATATAGGCTCCGATCAAGATGACCGACGTTAGTTCTCTCGGGAGAAAGAATGGTCGACACTTGATGGATATATATTCCAAGTTTTCAGAGCAGTGGCTCGTTAATTTCTTCACGTTGCCTGGATCACACCAATTGTCGTTCAACATGAAAGCTACTCCACCAGCCTTCTTTTCCCCGGAATCTTCTGTTCGCTCTTTACGGTGTGTGGGATATTGTGGATATCCTGAAGAAGAAGGTTCTCAGTCAACCGAGGTTCAGTTAATAACAAGGTTTATTAACTGGACAGATAGAAATATACATAGTACATAGAGAGAATGGCTGAGGCTCGCGCCCCGGGTGATCAGCTGAATGACCCAGGTAGCGACCTTGGCCCTCATTTATCAAGTTTCCTCAGAAAATTTTCTATTTCCACACGTAAGCACAGAATTTAGAATGTGTGCACGCACAAAGAAAACGGGATTTATCACATGTGCGTACACAGGTCCTACGCACACCTGTCATGATAAATATCACCTTGGTCCTACGCCGAGGCTCGTGCACACTTTCACGTATTTGCATACCAAAACCGCCCCGATTAACCATATACGGTAATGGAACACCCCCATGAAATGTGGAAAAATGGACTAAACCGAGGGAAGCGTGTTATGAGACAGGCTGACAGACGTGTACACGTACGGTGATGTCGGATATGATATCTATTAACCATTGCTGCCTGGGCAGCGCAAACACTAATAAAGACCGTGCTGGAATATGACTGCCTTTTTCCGTTTTGTTTGATTAATACCCAGGGATTAAAGTTCTCCTCAATTTTATTCCAAATCGCGACGGATTTTCCGTCAATTTTCTACCTGCTGCATATGATTTCTAGAGGCATACAATCTATTTTGATGTCAGTATTGGGTAGCCTATATAAACAATAATACAAGAGCATATACAAGAACAATGAATCTCACTGCCATGCAATGTTCCCTCTAATTTTTTTTCGGTCTGAGCAAACAGTCAAACCTCCTGAGCAGACATCAGCAACTACTGAGCAACATACATCACCTTCCGATTAACCGGTTGGTTGATAAGCGGCGGTTTGTAAAAAATTATTTACCTTAATGTCCAACATAAAAATCAACACATTTAGCTGATACACAGAAATAATACAAAAAGGCATATATTCCTTAATAAAATATTTATTTGACCATTGACGATACAGAGCAACGTCCTCCCTCTTCTCTCTCCCCCTCTAAACCTCTCACCTTCCCCTCTGCTTCATTCCTCCTTTCTGTTATTCAGATACACATCATTAAAGAAAAGTCACTTGTTTCCAGACTCCTCTGGTCTGGTCTTAGTTCTTACTTAGTCCTTTCTGTTAGTCTGTGTGCACACTGCACATCAGAACACCTTCACATCAGAACACCTGCACATCAGAACACTGCACATCAGAACACTGCACATCAGAACACCTGCACATCAGAACACTGCACATCAGAACACTGCACATCAGAACACCTGCACATCAGAACACTGCACATCAGAACACCTGCACATCAGAAAATAGTAACTTGTTTACTCCTCTGTTCCTCAAAAAATAAATAAAATAATAAATAAAATAATCCAAAGGCAGCTCTTCTCCTCTGGTCTGGTCTTATAGGCTCTTAGCTCTTAGTCCTTTCTGTTAGTCTGTGTGCACCTGCACATCAGAAAAGAGTCACTTGTTTACTCTCTGCTCCTCAAAGAAATTAAAGAATAAAGTTTAAAAAAATAAAGTTATCCAAAGTCAGCAGAAGCCACTTCTCCTCTGGTCTTGTCTTAGTTCTTACTTAGTCCTTTCTGTTAGTCTGTGTGCACCTGCACATCAGAAAAGAGTCACTTGTTTACTCTCTGCTCCTCAAAAAAATGAAAGAATAAAGTTTAAAAAAATAAAGTTATCCAAAGTCAGCAGAAGTCACTTCTCCTCTGGTCTTGTCTTAGTTCTTACTTAGTCCTTTCTGTTAGTCTGTGTGCACCTGCACATCAGAAAAGAGTCACTTGTTTACTCTCTGCTCCTCAAAAAAATTTAAGAATAAAGTAAAAAAAATAAAGTTATCCAAAGTCAGCAGAAGCCCCTTCTCCTCTGGTATGGTCCGCTTCTTCTGGGAAACAGAGTAGAATAGAATAGAGTAATTAGTAATTAATCTTCTAATGTCAGATTTTTGCCAAGTTCAAAACACACATGTTTATGTTACTGTTAATACTGTAGTCTTGAAACTGTCTTGGTCTAGAAAATACAAACATGACTAAACAGAATTATGTTAATATTAGCAGTTCTACAACTGATAAAAACAAGCTCTTAATGATTCAGATGATAATTCCTAATGAGTGACAGACAGTATAACACGCACATATCTGATCAGGAACTAATATTTTACCTTATCTTTCCCGTCTGTCCTTCTCAGTTCTCCAGTGGTTGTACACCTTGTCCAGGCTGATGGTGGTGGCGGCATCGTCTCTGTCTGCTTGCAGCCTTGACTTGATTCGCATCAACTCGTCTAGATGTTCCACTTCAATACGATTTCTTGATGTTGTTTTGATACGATTCATCAAGCTAAACCCTCTTTCACAGTCTGCACTGGACGCTTGAAATGTCCCACAAATGTCAACAAGCTGTGAGACGTTGCTCAACTCCTCACATCTAAGTGTTGCAGCCACCATATGTGAGAATGTGCTGATTGTATTTTGTTTCAGTTTGTGTCTCACAATGTACTTTAAATCAGCATATTCACGGTTGATGGCATCCATAGACTCTGGGAGAAGAATGGCCTGGTATTTCTTTGCCAGAACAGCAACATCTGATGCTCCGTAGTCAAAAGTGATGTTGGCTGGACTCAATGCTGCAATGTCAAACACAGACCACTCTTTTAAACCCTCCACTGGAAAGCGAGCATCCAGGTGATCACACAGGCTGTGAATAAACAGGATCATATCCCTGGTAATAGTGTCCCCATCTGCTTCGGAGGCCCTCATCACCTCTCTGACCCTGTCACTCCACTGAGGCCCTGCATCATTCAGGTACTGTGAACGCAGCTTCTCGATCTTGGCTCTTGCAAGGCAATGCCCTTCCATCACTGTCAGGTTACATTTTTGGAGAGAAAGGCAGAGTTGTGCCAGCTCGCTCAATACATCTCCAAGAGCAGTGAGTGTAACCTTGTACTTTGGATCAATCAGCTTTTTGTAGCAGTATTTTGCCACTGGATCTCCTTCATCACCGACTCTTCTGCAGTATTCTTCAAGAACAGTGTAGTTTCTCAGAACAGCATTTACAGCTTGGTTGCGTGACAGCCATCGCACTTAATTTAAAGGCCTGAATGACAGTGTATCCTCATCAAGGACCTCTGCTAGTTCCTCAAATCTGCCCTTCTTTACTGCTGACCGGGAGAACATGTTGTATACACTTCTAAGAAGAGTTTCCACTTCTCTCATCAAAGGCACATGTTTCCAAGCATCATCAATGCCCAAGTCCTCTTTGTGGGCCACACAGTGTTGTTCTGTGAGATGTGGTATTTGGCGTCTCAATATAGCTGCAACTCCATTGTGTTTTCCTAGCATTACTGAGGCACCATCAGAGGTCAACATCACCATTCTCTGCATGTCTAATTCATGTTTGGAATAAAACTGCGTGATGGCCTCAACAATAGCTGGAGCAGTGCATGACGTTAACTGAATGATGGCACCAAACTCAGTTTTGTAGTTGACATCATTTTCCTCCCTGTATTTTATATACAGAACTAGCATTTTGTGCACTGTGATGTCTGTGCTCTCATCTACTATCAAAGTATGAAACGGGGCATTTCGAATATTGCACATAGTCTCATTCTGTACAATCGCATTGATTGACTTCACAAACTCAAAGGCATAGTTCTTGCTGCGCCAGTGTTCTGGGATACTCACATATTTTGCCACATGATCATGGATCTGTTGAACAGACAGCATCGATGCGTTCATTTGTATGCCGAGTAGTACATTGTCAATGAGCACTTTCACTTGCTGGCTGTCGGATCTGTTCTTTTGCAACTGCTCATTCATCTCGCGTCTTTCCTCTTCATTCTGCAGCAGCAACTCACCGATTCCAAGCAACCCTATTACGTCTCCGTAAAATTCCAGCAGCATTCTGGTGCATTTTGTTCAGAAGGTGGCGTTTGAGGTAGTCCATTTTCCACTCGCCCCATTTTTTCCCTTCAGAAAAGTCACCTGAAACCTTTGCCTCGCAACATGTTTTGCAGATAACTCCTTTCTCCTCCGAAAAAGAAAAAACATCTCCCAGTTGCACATGTTGTCCGTCTATTTGCACAAACTGTGCCAGCCATTCAGTCTTAAAAGAGAACACTTTCCTCCTTACTTTTGCTGGGTTGGCGGCGGCGATGTGAGTCGTGTTAGCTTTGTTTTTTTTATGATGCTGACTAGTAGTCGTCATTATTATTTTACCGTCTCTCCCGTCCGCGTGTATATTTTCCCTAACGCTATCACTTCCGCGTCGGCTGCTTGCAGATTGAGGAAGGGCCAAACGTTTAGGCAAATCACAGACGCCGATACTAAAACGTCTCTCTGTGGTGCCACTCAATAGGTTGGATCGTATCCAAGAGCTAGCTAACCCAGAGCATGAGAATTACGTGCATCCAAACAAACGTTTTTTTTTTTTTTTTTTTCACAAACGTTTCTGTGCACGAGATATTTCAGATGTGCGCGGGAGTATTTGGCCATGTGCGCGCGCGCGCATGGGCGCAGCTTAGGGGGAACATTGCTGCCATGTATGATGTAGCCTGCCTATGTGATCAATACATGAACTTGAATTCCATCATGTTTGTGTGCGGGAGCTCACAAGGCTGTTGTCACAATGGGTGGTACAGTAATAACAGTCTACACAATATCACGATGGACCATGCCATGTAGCCTATGTTCTATTATGACATTATCTGTGACGACAAATGTTCTAGAATGTTTGATTATGACATTAATAATAGTGTCAGCATGCCTATGATCAATAAAAACGCGAACTTGAATCCCATCATCATATTTACATAGTCCGTCCACTATCTTTATTACTTTGTTATTCCCCCCCCCCCCCCCATCTATGTAAAGCGACCTTGCATGGGTCTCTTGAAAGGCGCTATGTAAAATGAAGCTATTATTATTATTGTTGTTGTTATTATTATTATCATGTCTGTGTGCTGAGCTCAGTGAAGTTTCAACGGAGCGAGGTAATCTATTCTAATCAACAAATTGAAGTAGAAAGCATTCCGTTGTGGCCAATCTTATTTGGAAACATGACACAAAATAATAGTATGTCGCTTTTTATTTGAAACAATATTTAATGGCGTTTGGAGGTGGGCGTTCTGCTTCTGCCCCCCGTGCCAAACAAGCAAGCCAACCTCTTGTTCCTGCATGAGCCCGTTATAATTACACTACTGTCGCTATTTTACAATGAACTATAAGGAATTACGGGTCATACAGAAGTTGAACACGCCAGTGTTGGAAGTAATGCACGGAAGCTTATTTCCGCGTTGAAACTAATGCATGAGCGCATATGCCGTAGTAACGATATTCTACCACTGGGCGTCAGCTAAGCATGCTCAGAGCTGTGCGTAGACATAAGTACAAAGTCAAGCACAAGTTCAAATAGATAAATCCCACACTTTGCTTAGGAATGGTCGTACGCACGGCTTAAGCACATATCTGTGCGTACGTCAGGTTGATGCATGAGGGCCCTGGAATGCTGTCGGGAGGAGCCTTATATAGTTAAAAGGGGGGGGGGGGTGGTCCCATTTGATAGGTCAAATGGGGGGGGGGGGACACATGATAGAGGATAAAGGGGAGGGGAATGTCTTTACATGAGAGTTGGGGGATCAATATATTATTCCACAGGTGAACAGAGAAGTTCTCAGCCGGCTGTATGGCGTGGTTAGGGACGTCTGGCGCGAGCCACGTTGCGAGCCCGGATGTCCCTCTGGAATTTAATTCTTGCTCTGATGTCGTCCAGTTTATTCTCAATGGACTGGACGTTGGCCAGCGATATGCTGGGTAACGGTGTTCGATGAACCTTTGATCGTAGTCTGTTCCGGATCCCAGCTCTCTTTTCCCGACATCTCCTATGCCTGGGGGGGTTGTTTCTCTCCCGGTCATTGGATCTCTCCCTCCCTCCCTCTCTCTCTAGTCTAGTCCCCTGCCTGTCATAGCTCCCTCCCTCCCTCCCTCCCTCCCTCCCTCCCTCCCTCCCTCCCTCCCTCTCCCTCTAGTCTAGTCCCCTGGCCTTGGCCTGTCATAGCTCCCTCCCTCCCTCCCTCCCTCCCTCCCTCCCTCCCTCCCTCTCTCTCTAGTCTAGTCCCCTGGCCTGTCATAGCTCTCTCCCTCCCTCTCTCTGAATGCCAGGGGGTCGGGGCTCTTGGTCCAGATTTAGCCTGTTAAACAGACAGTCAAACCCAGCTGGAATAAACGGCCGTCTCTTTCTCGCTCTCAGCTTCTCTCCCTCCTTCCCCTCCATTCCCTAATTTTCTCCTTCCCCTGAGCTCCTCTCTCCTCTCAGCCCCCACCCTGTCTGTCAGTCTGTGGAACCAGGAGCTGTCAGATGTGAGTTTGGACCCGTGTATTGGATCTTGTGTAACGTGGTGTTGATGCCTGGTTCTTTGGCTCCTCCTGCCTTTCTCTCCTGCCCAGCCATGGAGCCCCTTCCTGAGGTAAGACACCCAGTCGACCGCTTTCTGTCTTGCTGGGCTGTTCTGCTGGACCTCTGTCTGTTGGTTTGAGTGTGGAAGTGGTTGCCAAGTAGGGAATGAGTGTGTGTGTGTGTGTGTGTGTGTGTGTGTGTGTGTGTGTGTGTGTGTGTGTGTGTGTGTGTGTGTGTGTGTGTGTGTGTGTGTGTGTGTGTGTGTGTGTGTGTGTGTGTGCGTGTGTGTGTGTGTTTGAGCATGTCTTTGTGAGTTACAAAGTGAAAAGTTCTCTATTCCACAGCACCACAGTGTCATGTATCCACATAATATTTTGTGCCATTTAGTTGTAACATGTCTTGTGCTTTTCGGAGGGCAGGAAGTGACTCTGTTTACTTCCTGGAACAAAGCTTAGGTCCTAAACAAATTCCTCTTCCTGCCAGAGATTTTACTGTTCATATCGTTTATATTGTTTATCATAGTTTATTTTGTTTATCATATTTCCAAAGTATCTCCTGGGAGGAAAACGGAATACTTTAGAGGCTTGGAAAACGGAATCACTTAAAGACTTAGAAAGAAACTCAATCACATAGAGGGTTAGAAAACTGAGTCACGTAAAGGCTTAGGAAACTGAGTTACTTAGAGGCTTAGAAAACTGAATCACGTAGAAGCTTAGCAAACTGAATCACTTAGAGGCTTAGACAACTGAGTCACTTAGAGACTTAGAAAATTTAGTCACTTAGAGTCTTAGAGACTTAGACAACTGAATCACTTAGAGGCTTTCAGACAACTGAATCACTTAAAGACTTAGAAATACAGCTTAGGGTGTATTTCCCTTCCCTCTGACTCTCTGTGTGTGTGTGTGTGTGTGTGTGTGTGTGTGTGTGTGTGTGTGTGTGTGTGTGTGTGTACACAGCCTCACTCTGAACATATCTCATTGTCACGGGGGACTAGACGTATTGAACCCAATATGCAGACAACGAGGCAGGCAGACAGGTATTGTCAAAACCCACTCAGTATGGATATATTTAATAAGAAGGAGTTGTCAGGTATCCAGGCAGGGGTCGGTAATCTAACGGGAGTCTCATACAGTCCAGGGAGCGTGCGCAGGGCAGGGTCGTCAGACAGGCAGTTGTCATACACGGTTTTCAGGGTCATCATACGTTCCGGGAAAAGGTAAGGAGAGTTGTCAGGCAGGCGGAGGTCAGAACACGTTATACAGAGCCAGAGATCAGGGTGAAGAGCCAGGTATCAGACTGCGGGGAAAGGAGGACAATAAAGGGTTAGGCATGGTCAGAGAACAAGGGACTAGATAAATACACGAGAGCACAATAACACGACTAACTGGGAAACACGAAGTTACGATCTGGCAGCATCACGACATCTGAGGCAGGGTTATATAGCTGACGTAATCGGCCCACAGACGTCAGTCAGCTACTCCGCTGACAGCTGCACACCTGAACTCCGTACCTGGTGAGAGAGAGAGAGAGAGAGAGAGAGAGAGAGAGAGAGAGAGAGAGAGAGAGGGGCAGGGACTGTGACACTATAGTACTGTAGCTCTTTATCATCAATAAAACACAATATATCTAACATAAAAAAATTAAACATTGTTTTAGGGAAAGTGTTCTCACTGACCGGTCCCTGTATCTGTGACATGTTCCAGTGCATCATCAACTTGTAGATGATGTCAGCCGCTCTTTCCAGTTTACCATGGGGTTTTCTGCAGGATATCAGTCACAATATCAGTCAAGATATCAGTCAGTGGATAAACAGGCTATACCAAGAGCTTGGTGTAGAGCAGAGGGAATCCTAAAGTAATTACCAAGGAGAAGGAGTCCTAGCTGTTAAGCCATTTTTTATCATATCCCTCCTGAATGTAGAAGGTACGGATTTCTTTAATAGAGTGGCACAGAGCACTGTAAACTGAATTGTTTAATAGACACCACCGTGCAGAAAGCAGGAATCCCAGGGTTTACAGGATGCATAAAACACACTAGCATGAAATGGCACCTGATTCATGCAGCCAAGATAGAGATGTGGTATTTTTAGACCTGGCAAATGTGTTTGGTTCAGTACGACATAGCCTTATTTGTTTCTACTTTTCATTTCTTTAGAGTGCCAGGGGTGATTGTAAACTTGGTGAAAGCATACTTCCAAAATATTATAATGTGTTTTAGTACTATAGATTTTACAACAGCATGGCAGAGACTAGAGATTATTATGACAGGGTGTACTATATCCCCACTAGCATTCACAATGACGATGGAAGCAATTATTAGAGCCTCAAAATGGGTGGTCGGTGGGGAGAGACGGCAGGGCGGGCTGTGCCTCCCACCAATCAGGTGCTTACATGGATGACATGACATTAGTGACCAGGACAACGCCTTGTACAAAAAGGTTACTAGAGAAGTTACATAAGAATCTCAAGTGGGCTAGGATGAAGATTAAGCCTAGTAAGCCGAGAAGCATTTCATCAGAGGGAAGGTAATAGAGAGAAAGTTGTATGTAGATGAGGAGGAAATTCTATTGATGAGACCCAAGCCAGTGAAAAGTTTGGGTAGGTGGTATAATTAAGTTGAATAATTAACAGATAGTGAACAGATTGAGCAATTTAGGAAAGATGTTGTAGAGGGCATATGAAGGATAGAGAAATCAGAGCTTCTAGGCAAGTTGAAGTTATGGTGATTGGTTTTTCCCTAAGTTGATGTGGCCATTGTCAATATATGAAGTGGCAATATAAAAAATGGAAAGGTTGGTTAATTTGTCTATTAGGAAATGGCTGGGAGTTCCTCTGTGTATTAGTAGTGTGGCATTGTATGGGAGATGCATTCTCCATCAGGGAGTAAAGGTACAGTAGTTATAGACATACAGACGTTGTAGGTAAGGTGGAATCAAGCGTAAAGCAGGTCCCACAGAAAGCAGGCACATAGAGGAAGGGAAGTAGTGAGGTGTACAAAGGCTGTGGCCCAGACCAGAGCCCTTTAATTAAGAGTTCCGCCACTCCGACCCACTTTCGTTGTTATCGTGGAATGCGGAAGTAAAGCGCCTCAGGGGTGGTCCGTAGTTCAAGTCTCAGCTCAACGCCATGCATTTTCATTGTTGCCGAGCGGAACTCGCTGGTAAGTTTACTTTACTTTTACTACTTTGTACATTTTAACGCATTAGCAGACCACTCATGGATTTAGTCAATATTGGTATTCTATGTAGCAAGCTTTGGTTAATGTTGATCGTAAGTTAATAGCTTGTTAGATTCTAAATGCAGTTAAGAACGTTACCATACTGACGTGACGTTGGCCTAACGTTATATTTACCAAATTATTTGCAGTTATTATATTGGTGTTCATTAGTTTATCATTGTTTATTAGATTTATTGTTAAAGTGAGCAACACGAGATAGACTGGTCTTCATATAAGGTACAGTAAGGTTATAATATAGACAATAACACATGACACTAGATAGACTGGTCTTCATATAAGGTACAGTAAGGTTACATAATATAATATATAGACAATAACACAGTGGATACAGACCTGTCTGGCTATCCTCTCGTGGTCTTGACTCTAATGAGAGACGTGTCCCAGTCATTTGGAGTTGTGAGGTTGATTATTATTAGTAGTAATGTAGTTTGTATATTATTAGTAGATATGTAGGTTGTATATTATTAGTAGAAATGTACAGTCTCCTCCCCACTGTATGTATATTTCTCTCCCACCCACCCCCTCCTAATGTACAGTCCCCTCCCCATCATATGTATATACTCTGTCAGGATCTATGGGTAACAGTACTGTATATTTGAATACCGTTTATGTCACAAATGTATCAGTACTAAATACCTGTATGTCCCTATGCCACAAATGTCATGTATGTTGTGTATGTCATAAATGTCAATATGAATTGAAAATGGGGGACCCTGATGTAAGGTACATTTTATTTATATAGTGCTTTTCCAGATTAAAATCACAAAGTGCTTTACAGGCAGCAAAAGGTTAATCAGAATAGAATAACCACACATGTTACATCACATACAAGATTGTAGAATACTTCAAAAAATAAATGAAGTAAAATACAATCACACATACACACGTTATATATACCACATACATGATCAATTAAAAGCCTCACTGTATAAAAAGGTTTTTAGACCTTGTTTAAAAGACTGCACACTAACAGCAGACCTGATTTCATAAGGTAGCTGATTCCATAGCTTGGGTGCTACGAAGCCCGGTCACCCTTGGTTTTCAGTTTGGTCCGGGGGACGACGAGCTCTCCTTGGTCGGAGGAGCGGAGAGCCCTATTAGGGCAGTAAGGGGTTATAAGCTCAGCAATGTAGCTTGGGGCTTCACCCTTTAAAGCCTTGTAGGTGGTGAGCTCAATTTTAAAAATAAAAATGTAAACAAGACAAACGTCTTTCTCTGGTCTGCATCCCCTTAACAATTGTGTGTATTGAGCCGTACTGTATTGTACCCATTCTGCAACCTGTTAAATAAAGTTTTCATTCATTCCAGGAGCCATGCTGTTGTCTGGTAAGATGGAGGTCGTTGTTCCTGCTCCACCATGAATTTCAGGCCAGCACTTGTTGCAAAGAACCCGGACACATTGAACCTGTTGTGGAATATTTTAAATGAGTCAAACAGTGAAACTGTAGAAATTCAGATGAGTCAAATTGTATCAAAAATAGAATAGTTTATTATCTGTTTTTATGGCCATAGAAAGATTATGCACAAGATGTGTGTTGTTGTAGAGTGCATGAGCAACTCCATAACTCTATCTCCCTGTTTTGTTTTCTAGGATAAATTACCACTATAATGACGTGCGTGTGTCCAGTCTGAGGTGAGCAGCAGTCGTGACAGAAAGGCCCTAGCACTACAAACAACAGGAGTGGAAGACTGGACCTCTACCTGGACATATTATAGGCCTATAATAATAAAAAATGTGTGGAATGCAATTGCTTGCCTTGTATTTTTTATACTGTTGACCAAACTTCTTTCTTGGCTTAATTGAGTAGTATCAATGGTTACAGTATGAAATGTAAATGCTAAGAAATGCAGAGTAAACAGCTTGATATGATATTCACAGCATTTTCACATGTGCATGTATAAATGTCTTATATAGCATTAGGATGTGTAGAAGCACAAGTCTCTCTGCCACTCCCCTGAAATGCTATTATATATATTGAATATAAATAGCCCACATATAATGTGGGCTGATTAATACAATGATGCTTGATTGTGTAACAACTGGTGATATGGCTAATGTAAAATAAGTCATAAATCTAATCATAAATGTATAGATGTAGGCAGTACTGTATCTGTATGTCATGCATGTCATATATGTTACGATGAATTGAAAATGGGGGACCCTGATGTAAACAAGACGAAAGTCTTTCTCTGGTCTGCATCCCCTTAACAATTGTATGTATTGAGCTGTACTGTACTGTACCCATTCTGCAATCTGTTAATAAAGTTTTCAATCAATCAGTCAGCTAGCACAGCTAGCATTTAACGTTCGAAATTGCCGTCATCGCCTAGTGATATAATGTAAATATTAAAGTAGCAGATATGTAAATGATATATCGCAACAGTGATCAATGCACATTGTATTAATAAGTACCAAAAATTGCTGTAACAGTAGTAGCAGAGCCGTATAATTAGTTCTGCCGTTCTGTACCGTTGAAATCAAGTTGACAGGAAGCCAAATTGGAACTACAGGTAGCTCCGTGAACCACGTGATATCCTGTCGGCGAGATCAAAGCGTGTCGCAACTCTCAATTATACGGCTCTGGCCCAGACTAAGCAGGGGCAGTGGATGTACTGGGGAAGTGTAGAGAAGAGGAAGATTAGCTGGAAGGATCTGTGGAGTATGGAGGAAAATCGTATACAATTCCCAGTCAGGATATCAGTCAGGATACCAGTTAGGATATCAGTCAGGATACCAGTCAGGATATCAGTCAGGATATCAGTCAGGATACCAGCCAGGATACCAGTCATATCTAGTTGCAGGCATTGACATAGTTGAGGTAGTGGATGATGCTGCTGACTGATGCATCCTGACTTCACACCTCATAAAAACACAACTAGATACAAGGGTATTAGCAGAACCTGTAAAACATGCTTTTAAAGCTGGCATCTTTTGAAGTCACCTGCTGTCCTCTCATATTAAACTGGGTCTGACTCTCTTTGTTATTGTGTTAATGTCATTGTTTGTTTGTTTACAATTGTATTTTTGTATACAATAGAATAATTTGAAGAATTACATGTAGGCCTATAGTAAATTATATTGTGTACACTGCAGCAATTGCAGGCTATGTTAATGTTACCAAATGTATCTCCCCAAAACGGCAGAATAATAATAATAATAATAACTTTATTTATATAGCACTTTTCATACAAAATGCAGCCCAAAGGGCTTCACATTACATGATAAAAGAAAGATAAAACAATGAATAATAACAGATAAAAAAAGAACATAAAGTAAACCACACAGTCTAAAATCATAAGCAAAGAAAATGGATAAAATCGAAAATTTATAAAAAGAGTTGCTAATTAAAAGCAATATTAAAAAGGTAAGTTTTCAACTGTCGTTTAAAAATGTGCACTGAGCCAGCTTCTAATATTTTTTGGGATTGAGTTCAACAGCTGTGGTGCATAGAAATTAAAATCAGATGTCCCAATTTTCCCTTGGGGCACCCCAGGGACATTTAAAAGACCAGCTGTGGAGGACCATAGGGCTCATGAGGGGACATAGAAAGACAGGAGATCAGAAATGTACGAGGGTGCTAAATTGTTAAGAGCTTTAAAAACAAGAATGCCCCTTTAAAACATACAGAATAACTAGACGTCAGGATGATGCAAAGTTTGCAAACACACTGTAGCAATGTGGGTGCTGCCGTCCCCTTAGTGTCGGACTCAGTACTGGATTTATTATATTTGATGCCACTTGATGCCGACACACAAGATTCGTACAGAGTACTCACTGGTAAACTTACAGCCACCCTGGTTTAACTCAACTCAATGTACAAAAATGCCAACAAAAGTGTAGGCAGCTGCCAGTCTCTTTTGGGTCAGGTTGGTCAGGGGGCTGGTCAGGTCTGCGAAAGCGGGGATAAACTATCTGTAATAGCCAAGAACTGCCTTACCTGTGGGGGTGACAGTGGCTCAGGAGGTAGAGCGGTAGAGCGGTCGTCCGGTAATCGGAAGGTTCCCGGTTTGATTCCAGCTCTTCTCGACAGCATGTCAAAGTGTCATTGAGCAAGACACTTAACCCCTAACTGCTCCCGATGAGCAGGTTGGCACTTTGTAAAGCGCTTTGGATAAAAGCTGTTATATAAATGCAGTCCAGTCCATTTACCTCTTTCTTGGACTTGTGAGGCATTGGAAGGGAAGTGTGACAAATTGGTAGAATCTGTAGAATAGAGAAAGCAGTGTTTCCTTGGACTCTGGAGACGAGGGAATCTGCCCATAGCTCTTGGTCAAATCCAGTGTTGTGAAGAAGCAAGCTGTGTGTAACCGACCCAGGAGTTTGTCCACGCAGGGCATCAGGTTGGCATTGAATCGTGATACGTCATTCACCTTGCAATAGTCTATACAGAAGCACAAAGACGCATCCTTCTCCAGGCACTGTGGGACTCTTCTATTACCTCCAGCAGGGACGTGCACAAGACTTTAGAAAGGCAGGTGCCCGGAATCATAAAAGGGCATTAATTAGTAAATGTAATGCGGGCGCGCGCAGCGCGCGAGCCCGATTTTTGGGGTTAATACAAGTATATCATGGTACATTCAGTTTCACCGATAGATGTCACCAAAACTACATAGTGTCCCTTTAATAACACAATATGCGCTCCAGACCAACAGCTGCGAGAGAGAGAGAGAGAGAGAGAGAGAGAGAGAGAGAGAGAGAGAGAGAGAGAGAGAGAGAGAGAGAGAGAGAGAGAGAGAGAGAGAGAGAGAGAGAGAGAGAGAGAGAGAGAGAGAGAGAGAGAGAGAGAGAGAGAGAGAGAGAGAGAGAGAGAGAGAGCTGCGTGATTTTCCTGCACTAGCAGCAGCAGACAGGGAGGGGCTGGCGACGTGTTTCACGAAAATATACAGTGCACTGCAAACCCGACATTTTATTTTGTTGGGCAAATACCTTACCTGATGTGTACTCTTGCTTTGTTTTAGTTGAAATAGTAACTGTAAAAAAAGAGGTCTCGACTCGAGTGTGAGGGCACTGTGAGCTCAACAACAGCTGGATATCAATTTCCTGTTCAGTGCACTGCTGGCCCTGCGCGGTTTACATGTTGGCTGGAAGGACCTATTATTTACGAGAGGGGTGGCATTTCTCTCACTTTCTTTACCTAATATTTAGATTCTATCGTGACATCTTTCATTTGGAAGGGCAGGGCAGTATATATATATGTGCAACTGTAAAAAAGAAAAAAAAAGAGGGTGGCATAAAAAGGGCACTTTCTAATGAGAAATGAAAAAGGCAGGTGCCCGGGCACCCCTTCACCCCTATGTATGCACGTGCCTGACCTCCAGCATGGCCTTTCATTCTTTATGAACCATTTTTATTTGGCGCTCAGGTAATCTATACGGTGGTGAACACACCATCACACCTGGGCAGTGGCGTCGCGTGGGTAATTTTATTTTATTTTTTATTTTTTTATTAAATATATTTTTTTACATTTATTTTTATATTTAAGCCAAGCAGTCACCATGTACAGTATGGCTCGGCGGCCAGTCAAACCAAGCAGTCACCATGTACAGTATGGCTCAGCGGCCAGTCAAACCAAGCAGTCAACATGTACAGTATGGCTCTGCGGCGTTACTACCATGAACAAAACAAAGCCAAGAGAACAGTTATATGACGTCATAGCTTACGCTCTGCGCTGCCTAGTGGAACATATCCTAAGGTGACCATATTTTGATTTCCAAAAAAGAGGACATGCTGGCCCCAGCCTCGAGATACTTAATGATACTTTGCACAATCGAAGCGAGCATGGCCACCTTCATTTCACTATGTCTTGTGTACTGTACTGTATGTGATGAATAAACCTCTTGAATCTTGAATCTCTACTCAAAGTTTACTCAAAGATGCCTTTATTGTTTTAACACATGCTTGGAAACATGCACCCAGAAAAGCGGCCTTTTTTTATACTTGAACTTGAGGACTGCATACTTTTTTTGCAAAGCTTATCTTTATACTTTATGCTTATAGCACATGCATAAGCCTGGTCTCTTTTGAAAGATAACATTCTGAAGTTTCGTACACAATAAAGACAAATCACTTTTAGTGCTAATGAGTAACATAGGGCTGAACATGAGTTGAACTTGTGTAGTCACGTTTTTGTGTAGTATAGTTGCAATATTCCAAAATAATATATATATTTTTTGTATAAGCTGGAAAACACCGCAAATCCATAGCCTGAAGGGACATGGGCCTGAAGGGACATTAACGTGTGTTGTCGGGCCTTACAAATACATTTGATTTTGATTTGATTATCAATAAGGTAGGATATCTGGAACACACAAACACACTATTTTTTAAATCACATGCCATGAAACTCTGGGACCTGGCTGAATTTAAGACTGCACAAATCATGTTTAAAGCACGAAACAATTCACTCCCGGGTAACATCCAAAAATTCTGTTATAGAGAGGGGGGTTACAATTTAGAGGAGAGTCTAACTTCAAGAAACAGGCTGTTCATTCAACAATGTATGTATATTTCAGTTTGTGGAGTGAATATGAGTTGCATAAGATAATAGAGTGTGAAGGTATACTGAATACTGTCTATCTGTATGTCATGTATGTCTGTTATGATGAATTGAAAATGGGGGACCCTGATGTAAACAAGACGAAAGTGAACACTGCAGGTGAATAGGGTAAAAAAAATTAACTAATAGATATCACAATGAAACTTCCCCAGTTGATTACTTATATTAAGACAAGACTTTTTTGTATTACAAGTTTTCTGAAATTGTATGTTTAAATATGCAAATGAGGCACGATCTACTTAAATATGCACTAATTTGCATATAATTCCAGGACAGAAATCTGAACATTGGATAAAGCCATTTTCAAAATTATAGTTTCATTTTGTTGACATATTAGAGCCAAAGGTTATTACAGAGGGGATTTTGGATATCTCTTTTTATCACTCCATAAATCAGAAAATACTCCATTCAGTCCATTTGTATGGTAAAATTCCATATTTCGCCATGTTTTTAGGAATAAAATGTGATATAAATCAGGGTATGAATGCGATATCAACAAACCCTTCTGTAAATACCTTCAGAACATAGATATGAATAGAACTGGAAGTTTTGGTGTATGTGAGTGCTACTGAAGTGGAGATTTCTGGCTCAGAGTATGAGGAAAAACTCTTAAAACTCATTTTTGGGAAAACACATTCAAAGTTCTGTATTGTAAAATGCCATACTTTTTTTTTTAAACAGATATTTACAAACACAATACCTAATCAAACCATTAGTAATAGACAACCTAAACACATGTCTGATAACTGAATAATAATAATAATAATGATGTTATTGAACTGAACAGAACTACACACAGGCTACAAACAGTGTAGTACAGTGTAGTACCCCCTAATAGGCAAAAAATATTTGAATAGATATCACTATGAAACTTTCCCAATTTGTTATGTACATATAAACTAAGAAAAAATATATTGCAAGTTTTCTGAAATGTATGTTTATATATGCAAATGAGGCACTTCCCCATTAAATATATGCACATTTATGGATGCAATAAGGCAAAATGATGTAAAATAAACAACTAAATGTGTGTTATTGACGTTTTATTGTCACTAGTTTCATAGAAGACATGTTTAGGAAGCAAAATATAACAAAATCTCAAAATCAACAAAAAAGGTATATTTGACTATTCACCTGCAGTGTCTCGCCTTAACAATTGTGTGTCTTGAGCCGTACTGTATTGTACCCATTCTGCAATCTGTTAATAAAGTTTTCAATCAATCAATCAATCAATCAATCAATCAATCAAGGGGGTAGGAATACATACGTTTACACATCATTCTATATTCCTGCTTGTTTGTTTTTTAATCTGTTTATTACTTGTTTTTTATTATTATTTATTTTCAATTTATGTTCGAAATAAATAAACGCATTCATTCAAGATATTGTGTGAGCAAAAGTATAGTTAATTTACTCCCTCGAGTCTGGCCCCGCACGGATCTCGCAGCTGTGCCCGCACAGTGCAATACTCCAATTCAGCCATTGGCAATTCAGCCATTGGGTGGGTGGCGCTGCTGAGCGGCACTCACAGCACGGCCGTCAGCGCGCGGCCCTGAGAGCGAGCGCCGCTGGCTCTGCGGCTCTGCAGCTGCATGCTTCTCTGGTGATAATCTGGCGCGCCATGTAAAAAGTCGCACGCCTGACATATCGGCATGTAACTCGAGAACCGAGGCACGGATTTGGGTCAGATGGCATTCGAACGGCAACGAATAGCGCTTTAATTCGGCAATTTATATGTTCGGCGAAAAATGCAGTCCCGAGCCTTCAGATGCTCGCAAAGGGCCGTGAAACTGAAACTGAAACTGAAACTGAAAAACAATGAAACCCCGGACATTGCCATGAATTTATAAACCCCCCCCCCGGCAGGGCCGGACTGGGGAAATAATTCATACCGGGAGATATAGCGCGAAATATAGCCCCAATCAGGCCACTTTTTAAGTGGGGGGTCTGGGGGTCCCCCACCCGGAACATTTTAGTTACAAAGACTTAATTTCCTGCATTGTGGTGAATTTTAGTGCATGTGAATCACAAACTAATGAGCCAACAATTGCTTAGTACAATGTACTGTTATGAACCTCAAATAAAACTGTTGTGGCACTAGCAATGGTACACTCTCCACCTTCAAAAAGAAAAAAGCAAGAGCACAACATATTTAATTGAGTGTGAAGGTATACTGAATACTGTCTATCTGTATGTCATGTATGTCTGTTATGATGAATTGAAAATGGGGGACCCTGATGTAAACAAGACGAAAGTCTTTCTCTGGTCTGCATCCCCTTAACAATTGTGTGTATTGAGCCGTACTGTATTGTACCCATTCTGCAATCTGTTAATAAAGTTTTCAATCAATCAATCAATCAATCAATCAATCAATCAATCAAGGGGGTAGGAATACATACATTTACACATCATTCTATACTCCTGCTTGTTTGTTTTTTAATCTGTTTATTACTTGTTTTTTATTATTATTATTATTATTTTTTTTTTTTTAATATATTTTTATTTCATTTTTTGGAAGAAAAGGCAGGATATATAATGCACATACAATGTACATATAATGCACATAAAAACATACATTTAAATTATTTGCCAATTACATGCATTGGCTTGCCCCTTGCCTCATTTAAAATAAAAAACTCCTACCCCCTAACCCCTGCACCAACCACCGTTGACAAAAAATAAATAAAATAATAATAATAATAATAATAATAATAATAATAATAATAATAATAATAATAATAATAATAATAATAATAATAATAATAATAATAATAATAATAATAGTACCCCCCCCCAACCCACCCCGTCATAGGCCTGAGAAGAAAATTAATTGAACAAAAATGTCAACAAAGACCAAGAAAATAAAAAAACTAAAAGGAATTATACAGATATAATTAGTTATGTCCTGCTAGCTATATATTGAAGGTCCTAACTTGATAGAGAATATGGTTCCAGCTATCTATTGTTTGATATCTTGCCCCATTTAATCTAGCTGTAGAAAGCTCCATTGTTACAACATCAGCTAATAACTGTTTCCAGTGATTAAAGGGCAGAGAGTGTGGAGCTTGCCATCGCAGCGCCAATTTTTTTTTGCAGCAGTACTTCCTGCCAGCCAAAATCGTCTCTGAACAATACTTAAAGCTAAAGAATCATCATCATTAAGGAGAAGTAATTTGGGACAACAGGGAATATGTTTTTGTAATAACAAAAACAATTACATTTGTTTATGTAATTCCCAGAAACTTTTAACTGTGGGGCATTCCCACATCATATGTGTAAAAGTACCAGTAGTATTTAGAGAACAAAGTGTACAGTTAGGTGACATAGCACGTCTCATTCTATAAGCTTTCTGGGGGGTTAAATATGTTTTATGGACAAAATTGAAATGAATCTGCTGATGATTTGGGTTTCGTGATGCCATAGTAACATTTCCCCAAACTCTGGTCCAATTGATAGAGTGATGGTGTTCTAATCCCAATTCTGTGCTCCACGATTGGATAACAGGTATTAACGAAGTACATCTTTGTGATAGATCTTTATAAATTATTGTCCTTTGGAGAGACCTGCAGTTTTTTTAGAGAAAGTAATTAACGGGTGAGTAGTTGGTTTGGTCCATGGAACTCCATAGGCTCGCATAGCCGAGCGGAGTTGTAAATATAAGAAAAAGGAGGTGCCAGGTAAGTTATATGACTCTTTCAGATCTGAGAATGTTCTTAGACCATTGTCCTCCATAACATCGCCAAGTACATGAATGCCACAGTTGGACCATGATTGAGCTACAAAACTGCGGCCTCCGCTAAGCAAAAACGGGTTATGAAATAAGGGAGTCTGTTCATGCCACTTAGTATCCCAATTAAGTAACTTTTCATATTTGCGCCATAAAGATATGGCATGCGCTATTATCGGACCATAACGTAATCTACATTGCTTTAGTGAAATATCTGTAAAGACAATGTCTTGTAAACGAATCGGCGCCACAATATGTTTTTCAATATTAGCCAGGGGGCCTCAGAATTTAAATTAAACCAACTCAACAGAGGACGAAATGATAACGCTTGAAAATATAACTTAAAATTTGGCACAGTTAAACCACCAGATTGCCGCTCATTTTGTAAGGTAGTAAGTTTAACCCGAGCTCGCTTGCCTCGCCATATCAATTTTGAGACTGCTCTATGTAAATTTTCCCAATGAGCAACAGGTGGGGCAATAGGAATCATGGAACTACAGAAGTTTACTCGAGGTAATATGTTCATTTTGATAATAGAGACTCTTCCGGAAAGGGAGACAGGTATATTACACCATCGATTGAGATCATTTATGATTGACCTAATGGTTCTATTGTAGTTTACGGACACAATTTTTTCAATTGAAGGAAATATATCAATACCAAGATATTTAAATTGTGTTACAACCGGGATCTCATGGTCAAGCACAGAGTTAGGAGTGGTTCTTAGGTACATTAGTGCTGATTTGGTCCAGTTTATTTTATAACTTGAAATTGAACTGAATTTTTCAAAGATTTTCAGGAGGCTTGAGAGAGACTGAGATACATTCTCCATATATAACAAGATGTCATCCGCATAAAGCGAAATATGATGATCAGTAGAATTTACAGAGATTGGCTTAATGTTTTCTGATTGTCGTATAGCTTGGGCTAAAGGTTCAAGGGATAAAATAAACAAGCTTGCAGAGATCGGATCCCCTTGCCTACTTCCACGAGTGATTTTGAAAGGAGGAGAACTAATATCTCCGGTTATGACACTGGCTGATGGATTAGAAAATATTATTTTTACCATATTTATAAAATTTTTACCTAGTCCCATATGTTTCAGTACAGCCCAAAGATAGGTCCACTCCAGACGGTCAAAGGCCTTCTCTGCGTCAACAGAGAGAACAGCTGACGACACTTTAGCTTGAGAGGCGGAGTTGACAATGTGAAGGAGACGTCGCAAATTATCAGACAAAAGCCTTTTTTTAACAAAACCACTTTGATCTGGGCGAATCAGTTTAGGTAAAAACTTTTCAAGACGGCAAGATAATACTTTAGAAAATAGTTTGGCATCTGTATTAATTAAAGAAATAGGGCGCCAATTAGAACACTGGTTTGGATCTTTACCTTTTTTTAATAAAAGAGAGATTAGGGACATATTCACGTCTCTCCCTAAGGAGCCTTTAGATATGGATATATTAATCATCTCAAGTAGTAGCGGGCCTAAGACGTCCCAGAACCGCAAATAAAATTCTGGGGGAATGCCATCCCACCCTGGAGACTTGCCTTTATTCATAGTTTCCAGAGATGTTTTGAGTTCTTGCAATGATATAGGAGCACCCATTAAACTTGATTCAACTGGTGACAAAACAGAGAGGTTAAGGCCACTTAAAAAGGATTCAATCTCTTCAGAGGGACGCTCGCCTTCTGTAGTATATAAATCATTATAAAATGTTGCAAATCTTGTATTGATTAATTTTGGATCTGTAAGCAGCTCACCATTTTCTGATGTAACAGTAGTAATATTTCCTACAAGATCACTATTGCGTAGTTTGTTGGCCAATATTTGACTCGGTCGACTACCATGAAAGTATTGGTTTACTCTACCTTTATGGATGGAGGATTCGGCTCTTTTCCTGATAAGATCGTTTAGTTCACTCTTAACATTGGCTAGAGTGGCGGCAGTCTGTTGAGAGTAATGCCTCTGTTGAGATAGGTCCAAGGTAGACAGCATGGTTTCTAATTCCGATATTCGTTTTAGCTGAGATTTATTAAGACTTGAAGAGAAAGTAATAGCATTATTTCTGACAAAGCCTTTAGTAGCGTCCCAAAGTATCCTGAAATCATCCACGGAGTTATTATTAAACATTAAAAATTGGGCTAGCTCAGACTGAAATTGCTCACAGAATACTGGATTATCCAATAAAGAGCAGTTAAAGCGCCATCTTGTGGCCTTTTTCTTAGCCTGGCTGAATTGAAACTGACAGAAATAGGCATGGTGATCTGATAAACTCATAGGTCGGATTTCAATTTTTTTTACGTCTGAAAATAAGGATGCTGATATTAAAACTAAATCAATACGGGAAAATGATAGATGTCTATTAGAGAAAAAAGTATACTCCCTGTTGCCTGGATTATGAACCCGCCAAATATCAATAAGATTAAAGTCAGATAGCAAGTGCTTTAAAGCGTTTGTCGAGCGATCATTATGATTAACTGCTTTTGATTTATCCCAGGTATGATCCAAAACAGAATTCATATCCGACCCAATAATCAACTGGAAATCAGCTAGTTCCATTAGGATTTTATTCAATGATTGAAAAAAGTCTGGTTCATAACCGTTGGGTGCATAGACATTAATAAACGCAATTAATTTTTTTACCATTATGAATACATTTTAGAAAAGCTATTCTTCCTTCTTGATCACTGCCTTTGCCTATGATGGTAATTTTGCATTTTTTATCAATGATTATAGCAACCCCTTTGGTTTTATTCAAAGCTGAAGCAGAAGAAGCCACTTTATAACGCTGATTTTCTAATTTGTGCATATCTCTTTCAAGCAAGTGTGTTTCTTGAAACATGCATATTTCAACTCGATTTCTTGATATAGTATCAAGACAGCTAGCCCTTTTAATGGAATTGTTAAGACCTTTAACGTTCCATGAAAAAATAGCTAAAGACGACATTTATAATATGAAATAAAATAATTCAAAAGTATATGAATCTGTACTAATAGATAACCCAAATTTGGTCTTTGTTGACGAGATGCCCAAAGTATGCACATAAGGAAAAAAAAGGCCCATATAACCCACCCCATCTTAACAAAAAAAATCTGTAAGAAATTTAAAAAACAGTACAAAAACTTCAAAAACAAAACAAAAAAAACAAGAAAAAACAAAGGTGATTGGTGCCCCTCCCACGTAGATCCTCCCCACCCTGTATATCTAACACAGGGTTGTGACATAGCTGCAAAAGGAAGCTCATCTCCTCATGTCCCAGTGGGTGGCTGTGTGCTGGTTGGCTCTCTGTGCAATTGGAGTAAACAGTATTGATTAACAGGTGTCTAAGCAACTATTCAGTTGGAATATATCTTTATGACATTTGTCAAATTGATAAAAATAATGTTAAAAAACAAAACAAAAAAAACGTTGTGTTTATCCAATTAATAAGTATAGCTTAACTATGTCCCTCTGCACAGAGGCAGAACTACACCACCCAGATTAATCCTATGATGGACTATGCAGATGGTGGTTAAGATAAAAGAAAAAAAAAGAAAAGAATAACTGAAAAAAAAAAAAAAAATAACTATGAAGAGCAGCAGGTAAAAATAAAATGAGTATTGGCCAAAAGTATGACAATTACTTTTACTTTGTTGGTATCACCATTAAATAATTGGTGTTCTTGAGTAAAAGTAAAAACAAATAAGAAACAGCAATAATAAATAGTACTGATAATATCGCCTAGTAGCATTTTATTTAACCATCAAAATATGGTGACTATGAATGTGTGATATTGTCTATCATCTGTTAAGTATTTTGTTATTGCAAGTGTTTATATACTAAACTATAGTACATTTAGTTTGAGGAGAATTTTAGTATTGGAAAAACAAATAATGAATCGAAAAAAACAGGAAGAAAACAAGTAATTAATAATAATAATAATAATAATAATAATAATAATAATAATAATAATAATAATAATAATAATAATAATAATAATAATAATAATAATAATAATAATAATAATAATAATAATAATAAATAATAATAATAATAATAATAATAACAAAGAAGGTAGTAATTTACACACTAGACTCAATTATTATTTTTTTTGCTGGAAAACTCAAATGACAAAACGATTAAATGTAAATATATATATACACATATATATATATATATATATATATATATATATATATATATATATATATATATATATATATATATATATATATATATATATATATATATATATATATATATATATATATATATATATATATATATATATAGAGCTGGGCCGTTAACGGCGTTAACGTGCTGCGTTAACGCTATACTAGTATCGCGCGATAATATAATTAACGCATTAATCTAAATTTTTTTTTTTTACATTTTTTTTTTTTACCTTTATTTACCCAGGGTAGGTTCGCTGAGCACATAATGGAACTGTGTGAACATTCACACAGTTCCATTCACACCTGGGAGCTGCCCAGTACAACCACAGTTGACACCATTGGCCACTGAGCAACTCCACTGGAGCAGTTGATTCAAGCCATGTCACATAGTTCAAGTTTGAAATGATTCTTTCTGTTTTGCTCCTGAGAGTGTGCTAGATACTGTACTGTACTGGTAATATTATTTATTTGTGTTAACTTCTGAATAAAACAACTTATTAAGTACATCTTATTGAACATTATTTTGATATTTCATTACCAATTATCATAGCAAAACAGCTTTTTCAAACAGTCTGTAATGCATTTTGGAAACGGGAGATGGGCTCATGGTGTAATGGGCCACCTGGCCTGAGAAACATAAGGAGGAAAGAAAAAGTAACGACTTACTTCTGGTCATTATTTCGGTAGAACACACATATTTTGAATGCCTTCTGCAGTTTTTTTTTTTTTTTTTTTTAGCCATTTTAATCTAGATTAATCTAGATTAAATCCAGGATTGCAGATAGATTAATCTAGATTAAAAAAAATAATCTATGCCCACCTCTAATATATATATATATATATATATATATATATATATATATATATATATATATATATATATATATATATATATATATATATATATATATATATATATATATATATATATATATATATATATATATATATATATACTCTGCAAAGGAAGTAAACAAAAGAAAGGGGGAGAAAATAGAACATTATTAAGTAACCAATATTTAACACTAAACGAAATTCATAAAATAATAATCATTCATTTCAAAGGAGTGCTCAAGGGTAGAACTAAGTAATAAAAATAAATAAAAAAAAACGACTATAGAAAACCTTTATATGGAGCTATGCAAGTGTGTTACCAACCTAATTATTATAAAAAACATTGAAACAAAAAAACAAAAAACCAAAAAAAGCCTATTGAATTTCAGATACAAAATTATAAATAGTAAATATACCAAAACCCTCCCCAAAACAAGAAATATTAATGACCTATAGTTATAGCACTAACGAAATTTTGTATGCCTAATAGTAATCATAAAAAAAAGAAAGAGAAAAAAAAAAGCTGAATAGCCAATAATAATAATTATGATGGAAATAAAAACCAAATATGTAGGCTATAAACTGTAGATGCCTCGAAAAGAGAGGGGATTTGCAATAAGGCCTATTAATAGTGAGCCATAAAGCACCAATAAGCTACTTTTTTAACACAACAATTTTTTTTTACAAAAAGCGAGAACTGCAAGCAAATAGCAAGTGGGGGGGAAAAAGAGAAAAAGAAGTAAGGAACTCCACCTCATATAAGCAACAGAGCTATTGGACAACATTTGAGAAAAATAAATTAAAATAAAGAGTCCATTAGACCATGTCGGGTTTTCTGATATTACTTAATAGCCAATATCAGCGTGAGGTTACTCAGCAGGTTATAATAGACAATAGATCATTTTGATACCTGCTTTCTTGTAATGTCCTTGCGCCGATTAATAGATAATTCACCATTTGCTGCTCTAGACGTCTCCCTCCTGAGACGTCCCCTCTTCTCTCTCCTTGCTCTGAGAAGCATTATCCTCGTTGTCCTCCGCCTCAACATCCGTGGGCTTTATGTAGTTGTCAAAAAAGCCCTGAGCAAGCTCCGCCGTAGGAAACTTGTGTGTCACATCTTGGAAAGTTAGGATGAGTGTTGACAACGATGGGTTGATAAATCCACATCTGATATCAAGCCTTCGCAGCTCAGATCTCACCTCTTTAAATTCAGATCTTTGCTTTAGGATTTCGGGATTAACATCGGGAAAAATGCTGATCTTTGCCCCATTGTGGATTTTGATTCTGCTGCTTGTCGAACAATCTTTCTTTTGACCTCAAGACTGTATAGCCTCGCAATCATGCAACGAGGAGCATTCTTCACGGGGCCCGTGCGGTGCGCCACACACACGACTGGAGCGGGTCCAATAAAGTAATCTCCAAACATCTCATACAGGAGCTTGGTGGTATAGGCAGTGGGGTTGCCAGCTTCAATACCAGCAGAGAGCCCGAAAATTCTTATATTAAACTTTCGGCTGTGATTCTCGAGCTGTTCTGTCTTCTGTCGCAGACGTTTATTTTCTTCCATTATCGCATTCTGGCGACGCTCCAGCTCAGAGATTTTCACATCAGCTTCCACACTGGCCTGGTCGTGGTCATTCATTCTGTCAATACAGGAGCCCATCTGGGTCTTTAGCTTATCCAGACTTGTGTTAACTGAAGCCAATTTAATATCCAAGGCTGAAGTGAATTCTTCTCTCACAATTTCACGCATTACCGTAGCCATTTCAGCAGTGAAAGATTTACCGTGGCGCGTGCCTTGAGCCATGGTGAACAGCAGCAGGTGCGCCTGTACGTGGCTCGTTAGACCAACAGGTGTAGTCAATCCAGATTGTGTCATCTTGCGCTCTTACAAGCTTTGATAGTTCAAGTTCAACGAGGTATCACACAGCAAAATATAAAAGTCTTTCTCAGGACAAAGGGATTATAATTAATTAGCAGCAAAAGTCTTTTAATGGGAGCAGCCGGAGAGAAGCAACCAAACGTGTCACAGCATGCCACCGGAAACGGACACTTACCATTATTGTTCTGAAGGATCAGATTAAACCGAATATATATATTTATTTATATATATATATTTAATTGTATTTGTATATCCCCTGATATCCCTTGTATATTCCTTGTACAATATGCATTGAATATCCCTTCTAGTCTACTGAACATCCCATAATAGTCTCCATTCTACCATTGGACGAGACCTTGGTGCCAGGTCGCCATACCCCTCAGACCAGGTTCAATCGTACCGCTCAACATGTATGGACAAGTCCTAGTTCCGCGTAGGAATATGTCTACCGCACCACTAATGGTACTATTTGTTCATAGTGCGTATATATACTGCGCTATTAAAGTAGAGCTTCCTTTTAGTCCAGTTCATTACCCTCCAACAGAGTGACAGACGCAAAAGCCTCCCCGCGAACCACGTGTGGGCAGTAAGGCCAATTCGGCCCAGTATCGGCATTGAGACATCGTGTATATTAATATTTGAATAGTCATATTTGGCACTATATCGTCGAGTTGGACGTATTCTATTAAGCTAATAATAGTCTATTCATATGTAGTGCCTCGTGCGGTAAGAGTTCTATAGTAATCAGCACCCCCATCGTTTCGGGCATCAGCTGGACGCTTATCCAGGGTGGTTGACCCCATGTGAAGCTGCACCCGAGGAGCTCCAGGCCAAAGAGCGAGTGGACCTGTATATTGGATTATTCTACCGACGACGGCTAGCCTTCCCCGGCTTGGATTATGCTTTGAGTACTTTGATTATTCTATGGATAAAGGCCAACACTGCGGTGTGTTGGAAATACCCCCCCCGGAGAGGACGACAGGTGAGACGGCGCTCTGCACAGTGAGGTCGCCTCACGTCTCTCCGTCGTGGACCGGAGGACGCCGGCCACAGAGGGTCCAACTGCATTCATCTGTGGATCGAGGATCGTTGGGCACCGTGTCGCACAACTGTGGACTCTCCCAAGATACCCTCGGCCAGACGGGATCCAGCCAGTGACTCTCTAACCCCCCCCCCCTCCAGCTGTCCTACAAGCAGTCGGAACCTTCCCCTAGTGTATCCAGCTATATAATCATTCAAGTATCATTGCTATTGTTCCCTAAATATTCCAGGTTGTATATTTGCTTCCTGCGCAATCAGAGATTGGACATTCGATATTGATCTACCTACGAATACTCATTTGCCATAAAAGTGCATACTATTTCAAATCATAAATGTAATTAAGTGATCGTTGTACATACCTTTTGCTATGTATTAAAATTCAAACTTTCGATTTGGTACATTTGTGTTGGATCCGTTTATCAGGTGGGAGTGTTCAACATATTCATACCTAGTACTGGGTGGCCAGAGTCTAAAGTACAAGAGGTAGTGGTAGTAAGTATCATATCTAACCATACAGTCAGGGAATTGTACCCCTCAGTTACAATTGGTCCTTCGAGCCGGATGGTAATCAGTGTAATATTAATATAGTGTTATTAATATTAAAATGGCCTATGATGAACACTCCACGAAACGATCCTCCTAACCAACAACGCCCGCGGCGCAAACGACAGCTCCCTCAGTACCTAGAGGCTTACGCTGTCAGTCAACAACCTAGTCTTCTACCAACAGTAAACGCGGTAAAACTAGAAAGTAAAATTATGTCTAACCCTAACGACCAGGCTACCCCGACCATAGAGGCCCCTATGGGTTCTAATGTAACTGACCCAGCTCACGGTGGGGACCAGGGGGAACCAGACATGACTTTCCCCCCCCGCCAATACCGAAGAAGTAGTCCCCGACGAGTCCCGGGAGGAAGACAACACTACCGAGAGAGAACTCGGCACGGAAGAAGATGAGGAGAGCACCGTGGAGATAGAGCTCCAAGACTCCGCACGGAGTACCCCAAGGGACGGCTCCCCTATACAACCGTCTTCTCCCAGCGAGGCAGAGAGGACACTACAGCAGGCATTCCTCGTCAGCCTGAAAGCCTCTACTGAACGCGATAGAATCCAGGGTGAACGTGATCGATTGCAGATACAGCAACGGAGCGAAGAAGAGCACATACGCCTGGAAATAAGACGCATTCAGATGGAAGAGAATATGGCAAGAGACCGGGCCGACGCCCAGCGCGCCGCCACCGGTGCCCAGAGAGAATCGGATCTCACCAAGCGCGAAGCCGAGCGCGACAGAGCACAAGCGCAACTAATAGAACAGCTGATCAGAAGGACAACACCCCCTCCCTCCACCAGAGGCTCCAGGAACTCGTCTAGACATCACTCCAGGGCGGCATCCCCTAGCCGAGTAAGCGACCCTGAACTTGACCAACAGACGAGGTTTATACCCCCCGCAGACCCCCTTCCCCAACCGGTCCAAGCGAGACCCAGCCACCGGGAAGGAGCAGCATACACTGCGGAGAGGCTAAATCAGAGACTACAAGCCCTGGATGACCTAACGGAAGACGAAGAGGAAGAGGAGGAGAACCACGCCCGACGACAGCACAGTACTCTACCGGACCAGGAGGTCCAGTACAGCCCAGGCTATACCCCCGCGGAGCTGCGCTACAGACCCCCGACGCTATTCACGGGTGAGCACGACGCACGACCCGCACCGAGGAACAGCACCTGGACCAGCGGGCCATGGTACACAGCCGGTACCAGCCCACGCCAAGGAGCAGGAGGAGACTCGCCTAGGAGGCCTCTCCCCCAACGCTCGCCGATGTATCAACAATCCGCGTCATACATTGGCACACCTATGGTACCAGACTTCACCCAGGAGAACCGGGCCCAGTATACGGAGCTCCGCATGTGTCTGGAGACAATGTTGGTGGATGTCATTGATGAACGCCATAAATACGCGATACTACTGAAGCATTTAAAGGTACCCCGCGCGCACAACATAGCGCTCGCCTACGCCACTTCCACGACCCCATACACCGCAGCGCTGGTAGCGTTGGACCAGAGATATGGACGTATATGGGATTACGTGATCCAGGAGATCAGGCACATCGACCGCCTACCCCCAGCAACAGACAATCGAGCACTGGACGACCTGTCCATCAGAGTGCAGTCCCTGGTAGGGATGCTGGGAGCGCAGAGGGAAAAGGGTAGGCATGAACTATACGCCAACTCAAATGTAGAGAGGATCTTGGAGAAGCTACCGCCCGCCCGACAGGAGCGATTTAGGCGGCAGAGAGACCACCGAGACCCTAATGGCCCCGAACCGAACCTCCTCGATCTAGCCGACTTCCTGGCGAGAGAAGTCAGCAGCTTACGGCTAGATACATTCGGACGGAGCACCCCTGGCTCCAGAGAAGGAACCAGGAGACTAAATGATGGAAGAAGATCGGTGACTGTCATGCACCAATCGGAGTCAGTGCCAAGCAGTAGGAGCCACAGTACCCCCTCAAGAAAGGAGAAGTGGAAGATAGTGTGCCCCTACTGTGAGAAAGAACACTGGCTGTCACAATGTGACTCATTCCCCAAGATGAATGCGGAGGAAGCGAGTCAATGGATAAAGTCCAACAGACGCTGTTTTCGCTGTGCGCGATCACACATGGCAGCCGAATGCCGCTTAAAGAAAAAGTGCAGTCGGTGCGATGGAGCCCATCTGGACATACTCCACGACAGTAACAGACGGCGGCCTCCACCCGCACCATCAAGCAGCAAAGCAAGCGGCATGTACATCGACCCCGCCAGCAGCAGCGGAGCCAGAGTGCTCTTAAAGGTAGTCCGTGTGACATTGAGCTACCAGAATAAAGTCATGGACACTTACGCCGTCCTTGATGACGGGTCAGAGAAGACCTTTCTGCTCGCGTCCGCTGCGGCCCAGCTAGGGCTGCGGGGGAGCGAAAACCAAATGACAATTCGGACAATAAGAAGAGATTTGAAAACGATAAAGGGCGAGAATGTCTCATTCTCTATCGCAGCAAGCGGCCAGCCCGAGCGACGGTACCGGATTACAGACGCTTTCACCAGCCAAGAAATAGGACTGTCGCGGTACACATACCCCGTAGCCAAGCTGATGGAGAAATATGTACATCTACGCAAGCTACCGATCCCACTCATAGACGGTGCTACCCCGACACTGTTGATAGGCTCCGACCATGCAGACCTCATTGTCCCGATAGACCGGGTTCATACCGGACCCAGAGGCTGTCCTGCAGCAGTCGAGACCCGCCTAGGATGGACTCTCCAAGGCCCACTCGCCAAATCTCTCAACCGAACCACAGCCACTAGCTGTCTCCACTCCCGAGTCACAGAGGGAGACACCGCACTCCTGCAGCATGTAGAGAGGCTATGGACCTTAGAACAAATGCCCTTTAAGAACGAAAAGAAAGACATTCGCTCTAAAGACGACATCTACGCCATTAACCTCCTCGAGACGGGAACAAAGAGAGTCCCAGTCAGCGGCGTGTTGAGATACGCCACGCCACTCCTGCGGCGGGAAGGGATGCCTACCTTTCACGCAAAGAAAGACGCCACAGAGCGGTACCTACTAAACACAGAGCGGCGCTTAGCCAAGGACCCCGCCCAAGAAAGTGTATACCGCGCTGAGATTGAGAAGCTCATCACAGCGGGACACGTCACAAAGATTGACATTAAAGAGGCCGACCAGACGACTGAATCGTGGTACGTGCCCCACCACAAGGTTCATCACAACGGCAAAGACCGCATCGTGTTTAACTGCAGCTACCAGATCGGATCCCAAAATCTGAATAAAGAGCTATTGCCCGGTCCTACACTCGGCCCCTCCCTACTAGGCGTACTACTCCGCTTCCGCCAGGACAAGGTGGCTATCAGCGGGGACATCAAAGGGATGTTCCTGCAGGTGAGATTAGTAGAGGAGGACAAGCCCCTGTTGCGGTTCCTATGGAGAGAGAGGCCAGGAGATGAGCACCCAGCCATCTACCAATGGGAAGTCCTCCCTTTCGGAACTACATGCAGCCCATGCTGTGCTACATTTGCACTACAGAGACATGTCGCAGAGGACCCAGCAGCGGACGAAGAGGTCCGACACAGTGTGAAGAACAGCTTCTACGTAGATAACTGTCTACAAAGCGTTTCGACCCAGGAAGAAGCCGAGGCTCTCCTACTTAAACTCCGCGCCTCTCTGATCAAAGGCGGCTTTGATCTCAGGCAGTGGGCCAGCAGCGATCCGCACGTACTGCGCAGCCTCTCCTCCGAGGACAAGGCAGCGAGCAGCGAGACCTGGATGGCCACAATCCCAGGAGAAGCCCAAGAGATGACACTAGGACTAGTGTGGCGCTTCAAAACAGATTCGCTCCACTATAGACACAAACCCCTGACCACGGAGCAGGGAAGGTCGACGGCAATACCGACCACCAGACGGAGTGTGTACAGAACACTCGCCCGACAATATGACCCGTTAGGATGTATACTACCGTACACCACCAGGGCAAAGATGATTGTACGAGCATTGTGGGACAAGGACCAGGGCTGGGACGACCCCATTCCCGCACACCTTGCATCCACCTGGAGAGAGTGGGAGATGGAACTCCACTCACTCCCAGGCGTTAATATACGCCGAAGCTACTTCCCACCCACGGTGAGGCCAGAGACATGTAAAATGGATTTACACGTCTTCAGTGACGCCTCCGAGGTCGCCTACGGATCAGTAGCCTACTTGCGGGCCCAAGAAGAGGGGGGAGAGATCTACACAGCATTCATCCTCGCCCGCTCGAGAATAGCCCCACGCAAGCAACAGTCTATCCCACGTCTAGAGCTCTGCGCAGCCCTCGCAGGAGCGCATCTAGCCACGCTCATCCAACGTGAGCTCACCATTCCGGTGCATAGAACAATCCTGTGGTCAGATTCCACGACAGTACTCGCCTGGATCAAATCGGATTCATGCAAATACAAAGTCTTCGTGGGAGTCAGAGTCACTGAGATTCAAGAGTTAACCGGAGAGTTAACCGGAGAAGCAAACTGGCGCTATGTTGATACAAAACACAACCCAGCTGACGTCATCACCCGGGGAATGTCCCTAGATGACTTAACCCGTCATAACATCTACAGTGACGGACCAGCATTCCTCAAGCTCCCGGAAGGAGATTGGCCCACGCCCACCCCGAGGGAAGCAAGTGACGAGGAGGCTGAGAATAAGAAACCTATGTTCTGTGGATTGAGCACTGTTGTCTCCGCAGACCCCAACATAGACGATTGCATTACCATAGAGAGTGCGCAGCAACGGACATTCCTGCGGCACCACCCAGAGATTCAGTCCTCCGCTGATATGTCAGCAGCTGACTACGAGGAAGCAGAACTGCTTCTACTGCAACGAGCCCAGAGAGACTCGTTCCCCGATGAACTAGACTGTCTACAGGGAGGAAAGCCCGTCCCATCAGACAGCAGATTGATTCATCTGGCCCCCGAGAGTGACACACATACCCTCATCAGAGTGGGTGGTCGCCTGCGGAGAGCCCCCAATTTACCGGATGACATTAAGTACCCGATCGTATTGAACAGCCGACACAAGGTCACAGAGCTGATTATAAAGAAATACGACGAGGATGTACACCACGCAGGAGCAGAGAGAGTCTTCGCGGAGATCAGACGTCGTTACTGGATACTTCAAGGAAGAGAGGCGGTGCGACGCTTCCAGCGAACCTGTCTAGACTGCCGAAAGTGGCGCGCGCAGCCCAGCATACCACGGATGGCTGACCTACCTCCATGTCGCCTCCGACTCGGCGACAAGCCATTCCACTCAACAGGCATGGACTGTTTTGGCCCGCTGCACATAAAGAAAGGAAGAGGCACCGAGAAGCGGTGGGGTATTGTATTCAAATGCATGACCACCAGAGCGATACATATCGAGCTCCTTCCAACCATGAGCACAGACTCATTCCTTATGGCCTTCCGAAGATTCACATCACGGAAAGGAAAACCGTCTACATTATTGTCCGATCACGGGACAAACTTCAAAGGCGGAGAAAGAGAGCTGAGGGAGAGCTTCCAAGCTATGGGCCCAGAACTTAAGACCCACCTCGCTCCAGCCCAGATTGACTTCCAATTCAACCCCCCAAACGCACCCCACTTCGGTGGAACTTGGGAACGAGAAGTACGTTCTATAAAGACAGCCCTGTACGCAGTACTTGGGGCCCAGACTGTGGCGGAAGAAGTCCTAATGACAGTCCTCACGGAGATTGAGGGAGTATTGAACTCAAAGCCCCTCGGTTACGTCTCCAGTGATGTAGCAGATGTCGACCCAGTCACCCCCAACACCCTCCTGATGGGGCGGCTAGATCCCGCGTTACCCCAGACAATGTACCGGCCTGAAGAAGCGAACGGCCGACGAATGTGGAGGTACAGCCAAGTATTAGCCGACAAGTTTTGGAGCAGTTTCCTACTGCACTACCTACCGTCTCTACAGACCCGCCAGAAGTGGGTAAAAGAGAGAGACAATTTGACGGAAGGAACAGTCGTCATGATTATTGACCAGTCACTACCCAGAGCTATGTGGCCGGCTGGCCGCGTAAGCAAAGTGATCACCGGTGCCGATGGCAAGGTCCGAGCAGCTGAAGTACTCGTCCAAGGGCGCATTTACACCCGTCCTGTGGCGAGGCTCATAGAACTGCCCCGACTCCCAGACACAATCGATGATGACCATGACCCTATGACTTTGTGAGTTGACTGACCCTTACAGCGAACCCTTGAGTGGTAGACAGTGCGGTTAATCTGTCTCTGCTTAACTAATTAGGTTGGGACCAATTAGGGTGCGGCTGTTCTGAAGGATCAGATTAAACCTAATATATATATTTATTTATATATATATATTTAATTGTATTTGTATATCCCCTGATATCCCTTGTATATTCCTTGTACAATATGCATTGAATATCCCTTCTAGTCTACTGAACATCCCATAATAGTCTCCATTCTACCATTGGACGAGACCTTGGTGCCAGGTCGCCATACCCCTCAGACCAGGTTCAATCGTACCGCTCAACATGTATGGACAAGTCCTAGTTCCGCGTAGGAATATGTCTACCGCACCACTAATGGTACTATTTGTTCATAGTGCGTATATATACTGCGCTATTAAAGTAGAGCTTCCTTTTAGTCCAGTTCATTACCCTCCAACAGAGTGACAGACGCAAAAGCCTCCCCGCGAACCACGTGTGGGCAGTAAGGCCAATTCGGCCCAGTATCGGCATTGAGACATCGTGTATATTAATATTTGAATAGTCATATTTGGCACTATATCGTCGAGTTGGACGTATTCTATTAAGCTAATAATAGTCTATTCATATGTAGTGCCTCGTGCGGTAAGAGTTCTATAGTAATCAGCACCCCCATCGTTTCGGGCATCAGCTGGACGCTTATCCAGGGTGGTTGACCCCACGTGAAGCTGCACCCGAGGAGCTCCAGGCCAAAGAGCGAGTGGACCTGTATATTGGATTATTCTACCGACGACGGCTAGCCTTCCCCGGCTTGGATTATGCTTTGAGTACTTTGATTATTCTATGGATAAAGGCCAACACTGCGGTGTGTTGGAAATACCCCCCCCGGAGAGGACGACAGGTGAGACGGCGCTCTGCACAGTGAGGTCGCCTCACGTCTCTCCGTCGTGGACCGGAGGACGCCGGCCACAGAGGGTCCAACTGCATTCATCTGTGGATCGAGGATCGTTGGGCACCGTGTCGCACAACTGTGGACTCTCCCAAGATACCCTCGGCCAGACGGGATCCAGCCAGTGACTCTCTAACCCCCCCCCCCTCCAGCTGTCCTACAAGCAGTCGGAACCTTCCCCTAGTGTATCCAGCTATATAATCATTCAAGTATCATTGCTATTGTTCCCTAAATATTCCAGGTTGTATATTTGCTTCCTGCGCAATCATTCGATATTGATCTACCTACGAATACTCATTTGCCATAAAAGTGCATACTATTTCAAATCATAAATGTAATTAAGTGATCGTTGTACATACCTTTTGCTATGTATTAAAACTCAAACTTTCGATTTGGTACATTTGTGTTGGATCCGTTTATCAGGTGGGAGTGTTCAACATATTCATACCTAGTACTGGGTGGCCAGAGTCTAAAGTACAAGAGGTAGTGGTAGTAAGTATCATATCTAACCATACAGTCAGGGAATTGTACCCCTCAGTTACAATTATTATTTATTTTCAATTTATGTTCGAAATAAATAAACGCATTCATTCAAGATATTGTGTGAGCAAAAGTATAGTTAATTTACTCCCTCGAGTCTGGCCCCGCACGGATCTCGCAGCTGTGCCCGCACAGTGCAATACTCCAATTCAGCCATTGGCAATTCAGCCATTGGGTGGGTGGCGCTGCTGAGCGGCCCTCACAGCACGGCCGTCAGCGCGCGGCCCTGAGAGCGAGCGCCGCTGGCTCTGCGGCTCTGCGGCTCTGCAGCTGCATGCTTCTCTGGTGATAATCTGGCGCGCCATGTAAAAAGTTGCACGCCTGACATATCGGCATGTAACTCGAGAACCGAGGCACGGATTTGGGTCAGATGGCATTCGAACGGCAACGAATAGCGCTTTAATTCGGCAATTTATATGTTCGGCGAAAAATGCAGTCCCGAGCCTTCAGATGCTCGCAAAGGGCTGTGAAACTGAAACTGAAACTGAAAAACAATGAAACCCCGGACATTTCCATGAATTTATAAACCCCCCCCCCGGCAGGGCCGGACTGGGGAAATAATTCATACCGGGATATATAGCGCAAAATATAGCCCCAATCAGGCCACTTTTTAAGTGGGGGGTCTGGGGGTCCCCCACCCGGAACATTTTAGTTACAAAGACTTAATTTCCTGCATTGTGGTGAATTTTAGTGCATGTGAATCACAAACTAATGAGCCAACAATTGCTTAGTACAATGTACTGTTATGAACCTCAAATAAAACTGTTGTGGCACTAGCAATGGTACACTCTCCACCTTCAAAAAGAAAAAAGCAAGAGCACAACATATTTAATAGAGTGTGAAGGTATACTGAATACTGTCTATCTGTATGTCATGTATGTCTGTTATGATGAATTGAAAATGGGGGACCCTGATGTAAACAAGACGAAAGTCTTTCTCTGGTCTGCATCCCCTTAACAATTGTGTGTATTGAGCCGTACTGTATTGTACCCATTCTGCAATCTGTTAATAAAGTTTTCAATCAATCAATCAATCAATCAATCAATCAATCAATCAATCAATCAATCAATCAATCAATCAATCAAGGAGGTAGGAATACATACGTTTACACATCATTCTATACTCCTGCTTGTTTGTTTTTTAATCTGTTTATTACTTGTTTTTTATTATTATTTATTTTCAATTTATGTTCGAAATAAATAAACGCATTCATTCAAGATATTGTGTGAGCAAAAGTATAGTTAATTTACTCCCTCGAGTCTGGCCCCGCACGGATCTCACAGCTGTGCCCGCACAGTGCAATACTCCAATTCAGCCATTGGCAATTCAGCCATTGGGTGGGTGGCGCTGCTGAGCGGCCCTCACAGCGCGGCCGTCAGCGCGCGGCCCTGAGAGCGAGCGCCGCTGGCTCTGCGGCTCTGCAGCTGCATGCTTCTCTGGTGATAATCTGGCGCGCCATGTAAAAAGTCGCACGCCTGACATATCGGCATGTAACTCGAGAACCGAGGCACGGATTTGGGTCAGATGGCATTCGAACGGCAACGAATAGCGCTTTAATTCGGCAATTTATATGTTCGTTGAAAAATGCAGTCCCAAGCCTTCAGATGCTTGCAAAGGGCCGTGAAACTGAAACTGAAACTGAAAAACAATGAAACCCCGGACATTTCCATGAATTTATAAACCCCCCCCGGCAGGGCCGGACTGGGGAAATAATTCATACCGGGAGATATAGCGCGAAATATAGCCCCAATCAGGCCACTTTTTAAGTGGGGGGTCTGGGGGTCCCCCACCCGGAACATTTTAGTTACAAAGACTTAATTTCCTGCATTGTTGTGAATTTTAGTGCATGTGAATCACAAACTAATGAGCCAACAATTGCTTAGTACAATGTACTGTTATGAACCTCAAATAAAACTGTTGTGGCACTAGCAATGGTACTCTCTCCACCTTCAAAAAGAAAAAAGCAAGAGCACAACATATTTTTCTATTTACTATTATAATACAGTTAACCACTCTCTCCACCTATTCAAACAAGGCAAGAGCACAATACCATATTCACTTTACTGATGCACTACCCATCAACAGTTAAAATAGCCCTTTACACAAACATTAAATAACAGACCTTTCATTACAATACTATAATAACAGTAGCCACTGCCAGAATAGTGACACATGTATCACGTGTGGTGAGCACACGCATGCATGCACAACGAAGACAGAAGATTGCGTTGTCTCAATCATTTTAACTATAAAATGAGCTCAAAGTATGAGCTCACTGACTGAAATTTCCAACAAAAAGCATCAATTGTCTAATAATATTGATCACATTAACTAGACTAGATGTTTTTGAGGAAATTAGAAAGGGAACAACAACTTAACCCTTGTGTCTGATCAGATTCTTATTTTTTTGATAACTTTGCAGTGATTATGTTTGTAGCCAATGTGGCAAAGGTGTATAATCTTTGAATTATCTTGGAATTATTTTGACTCTCTCTTTCATAAATTGTTTATTCAACTTCAGCCCCAATCATAACCACCACATATTGTTTTTTGTAATGTCAGATTTAACAACTCCTTTTGGGAGTGTGCCATCTGCCATTCCATTCGCCGCCTCCACGGTCAATCAGTTGTATCGCCTGGTCCCGCCTCCACCAATCACAAGCGGCAGCACGGCTCCATTGTGTGTGTGTGTGTCCGCGTGAGGGAGAGAGAGTCAGATAGTTCTCCAACTCTGTAGCAGACAGTGAAATCCTGGTTGTTCCCCACCCACCTGGTTATCTAAAAACGATCGCGCCGCGCCGCCGCCACAACTAGAAACAATGGCCTGGCAAAAATAAAATAAAAAATATAATAAAAAAAATATATAATATTTTTTTTTTTTACATAATATTTTTTTTTTTATCTGTGCAGGCCAGGCCACCGGGAAAACTCCCGGTGCTCCCGATGGCCAGTCCGGGCCTGCCCCCCGACATGTCCGGGCAAAAGAAGACGTTTGGTCACCCTAACATATCCCATATCAGCCTAGATGCTGAATACATTTCTCCACATGTACCTGTACACACCCATACGCCTGGCCACACCCCCATCCGCTCCTCTACATAAGCAGGGGTGTGGCCATACTGGCAGCTCCTTCCCTATTTTCACCACCGGCAAGTGTCTGTATACACCACTTGAGTTTAGTGCAAAATAGTTGTTGGAGAGGAGCTACGTGGACATTGTTTCTTATTTTTTCTCTCGCTCACCAATTTTCGAGAAAAAGCTAAGTCATAATGTCTGCACCTTCGGGGGGTTCGGATGCTCACAACGTGACCCTTCACCAGCGTTTTTCCATTGCCGCGTCCGCCGTGCGTCGTGGGGCTGCTCTGACTCCACGGTCGTGGCAGTCAGACACGACCGAGCGGCGTCCGGTGGTGAGTCTGCCTCTCCGATGGGCTGTTGAACCAAGGCCGTCTCCCGTGAGATGGCCTAGTTCCAGCTCTGGTTCCCCCGCCAGTGGACGGTCGGCCGATAGGCCGACGGCTCCTCTGGTGGCTGAGGATTTGAGACGCAGGCTCTTCACCTCTGCTCGCTCCCGTCGTAGGGCGGCGAGCTGCAGGGGCGAACGGCCTGGCTTTGGGGAGGTGCTGGAGCCAAACGAGGGTGCTCTTGCTCTGTCTCCATTTCCGATGGAAACTGAGGATCATATGGAGGGAGCGGGAGCGCTCTTGTTTGATGCCCCAATGGAGTCGTATCATTCTCCCCCTCAGGGTGTGGCAGGGAGTGTTGTGTCTCCTTGGGGTCCCTTGTTCTCCGGTGTTGGGTTACAACCTCCGACTCTGAGACAAGATGCCCAGCTATCTGCTGCGTCGGATGGTGGCGCCCGACATGGCAGCCTCCTGCACGTGAGGGATGCGGGCGACGTGGAGGGAGGTGCGCAAGGGGAGTTGCGTGCCTTGTTCCCCGAGCTCATGGCGGCCGCCGCAGCCCTGATGACATGATAGGTCATCTCTGGCAACGTCGTCCTGTGAGGGAGACGGGCGTTGTATGCCCATTCTTCCCTTCAATGGAGGCCTACATAAAACAGGGACAGGTAATCTCCCACATCACTGGCCTTACCTCCGCCTATGTGCCAGTCACGCAGGTGGCGGGTTTGGTCCAGGGACTAAAGGACGGGGTGCCTCGGCTTGATAGCCCGATGACATCCATTCTTTGTCCCGAAGTGGTGTGGGAGCCGTTGCGGAAGCCGGTTCCCCAAGGGAAATCGGCTAGGCAGATGGCTAACTGGAGTGACCAGGTATACATCGCCGCGACTCAGAGCCTAGCTGCGACGTCTAACATCGCGCAGCTAGCGCGCTACATGTCGGGGATGATGGCGGGCGGGTCGGTGTTGGACGACCATCAACAATACCTTCACGCCCAGGCAGCTGGAGCCATCCTGCACCTTACCCAGCTGCAGGCGATAGCCGCCGGGAAGGGGCGCACCCTGGCCACTCTGTCCCAGCGACACCTTTGGCTGGAGCAGGCGAGGGTGCCTGAACAGAAGAGGATTCCCCTGCTCACGGCCCCCCTCTCCGATGCTGGGCTCTTCTGTAGTGTGGCAGTGAACGGGTTCAAATCCCTAAATCTATCGTTTAATCTATGCCTTTTTTCAGTGGATGACGTGTGATGAGTTTGGCCTAACGTTATTTCTCACAGGCCCCCTGGCTCTAACTTTCCCAGGTGAAAAGACAACAGGCACTGATGCTGCAGACATCCGCAGTCCTTATGTTGATGATGAGGCAGGGACATCAGTCTGTTTGTCTGTGGCACCTATCTGAGTAATCTGACTCACAGCACGCTGCAATATGGACAGGGAGACACAGGGGAGAAGAGAGGGAGAGAGGAAGAGAGGGGGGGGAGAGAGGGAAATTCCATGTTTTTAATACAAGTAAATAATTAGTTAAAAATAGTAATAACTGATTGAAACATGTTCATGTTACTTACCCATGCATTACTGCATTGTAATACTGTTTTCACTTATTGTAATCTCCCAGTTCGACTTTGAACTATTTCACATCACTTACCCTTGGAACCCCTTACTCTCCAACTCTATCCTAACCTTAACATTCCCAGGTGAAAAGACAACAGGCACTGATGCTGCAGACATCCGCAGTCCTTGTGTTGACAATGAGGCAGGGACATCAGTCTGTGGGTCCCTTGATCCTCCCCAACTCTCTGCATGCTTTTGGGGGCAAATAATAGGCTAGGCCAGGCACATTTTCATTGTGTTTACACAAACTACAGAACCACAGGAAAATGTTGCACTTAATAAAACATGTATCATAATGCTCTGTTTTGCAAGTATGCAATGTGCAGGGTGCTATGATAATAGCAGAGTGTTCGGGATGATATGATGATAGCAATACAATATCGTATCATATAATCTGGGCAGACAACAATCTACCTATGACATGTTTGCGGATCTGGCCAAGTAGAACATGATTATTTTTGGATTAAGGACATAATAACGTTAGGCAATTTCCTTTTCGTCGGAAAATAAACTACTGTCTATTGAACAAACAACTAACCTCCAAATGTGCTTCTCTTAATTGTGGATGAAGTCCACGTCTTGCCCGAGGTTCTTCCACACCACCGGGGAGACTTTTTTTTCTTCGGCCGGTATCCTGAACTGGTTTCGTCGGCGTAACGGTACTCATACTCGTCTGTTCCATTTTCGGGTATTGTTAGCGAGGTCATTTATTAGTTAGACAAGTTAGGGCTAGGCAATTCACGGCTGAAGCATACACAAGAACTGTCGAGGGAGGCGATAACGAGGTTGTTTCTGGGGGGAATACATTTTCATGAGCACTGTGTCGTGATTGGTCCGTTCGGAGGCAGCTTTCAGGGGCGGGACATTCTACCCGATTCACACTTTCGGCCGTAGTGCTTTACCAGGCTTTATCTCTCGAGATAAGGGAAGATGCATTGGTAACTTGTTTCGCATGACAAGATATACCTCCGTGAATATTAGTGCACAGATCGGAATACGGGCGCGTGCGTGGGAGCGTGCACTATGATATTTTGCAACAGGTTGACAGTGATACAGCGATTGCTCTCTCTCTCTCTTTTTCTCTTTTGAGGAAGTGCTGACTGACAGGGAAACCGCTTCCACATTATTTCCACTCGCTCCGTTTTGATCATAATTTCAACGTATCACAGTTGATTGTGGGCGGGCGGTAGCAGATCAGCGCCTACTTACGTCAGTGAGCGAGTCAATTCTGAATGGCTTGGTTCAGTGGGGGAGGTTCTTGTCTGAGCTGAACTGAAGAAATGGGACTGGCTAGAGATTTCACATCTAGTCAAGTGTTGGTACAACCCCACATTGCTAGAAAACAATGCAAACCACTGGAAAAGGCCATTTATAAGATGGGGACCTTTAATACATTGAGACCAGGACAACAGCCTGCTCCTGAACATTGGTAAAACCAAGGAGCTGATCGTGGATTATAGGAGAGGACAGCAGGAGACACACACACCACTGATGATTAACGGGGCTACCGTGGACAGGGTGAGCAGCTTCAAGTACCTGGGGGTCCACATCTCAGAGGATCTGACATGGTCAACACACATAGACACAGTAGTAAAGAAAGCGAAGCAGCGCCTCTACCACCTGAGACAGTTAAGGAAGTTCAGAGTATCGGGGAAGATACTCCAGTCCTTCTACTCAGGAGCTGTAGAGAGCATCTTGACCGGAAACATCACTGCCTGGTATGGGAACAGCACGGCACAGGACAAGAAGGCCCTACAGAGAGTGGTGCGCTCAGCTGAGCGTACCACGGGTATTGCGCTACCTCCCCTGCAGGCTCTATACAACAAGAGGTGCAAATCCAGAGCCTGCAGGATAATGAAAGACCCCCACCACCCCAATAACAGCCTGTTCCAGCTGCTGAGGTCAGGCAGACGCCTGCGAACCCCAGCTACTAGGACGGAGAGGCTTAGGCTAAGCTTCTTCCCCCAGGCCATCAGAGCCTTGAACAATGAACATTGAGAGACACAGAAACTGAACTATCCACACACAAGCACACACAAGCACATACACGACACGCACGCTGAGCACGCTCACACACTAGCAGCCACTTTAACACTCATGCCGCACACACGCACACTTATGGCCAGAGGAAAGGCCACTTTAAATTAGTATAACAACAGGAACAGTGTATTGCACTACTAAAGCTACCTAGCATGTCCTATATGCTCTGTAAATACTATGTACAGATACCGAGATGGCACACCATGTTACCTGTTTATTGCACTGTTGTTTTTATTGGATTCTATTATATGTTGTACCACTGTATTTTTATTGGATTCTATTATATGTTGTACCACTGTATTGCACATCGTCGCGGGCAAGACCAGCCGCATTTCATTGTATACCTGTATGCCGTGACAATTAAAACTCTTGACTTGACTTGACCTGCTCGCTGTGCTTCACAGAGTCACAGCTGAGAGAAAACATGTTTTTCCAAGTATCCTAGCGCGCAGCTGATGCTAATGCTAAGATGTTTGGGGCGCCGTTTCCCATGTACCCCGCCAGGGCTGCCTTCACTCTTCCCTCCTCTTAACCATTCATGCTGACGGTCAATCGTGTCTAATGTTGGGGGTTTAGCTGAGGCTTATTTACCCTTTACATGGGTGGATGGGCTGATGACAGGGCTCAGGGCAGGTGTGCATTTGTGCATCTATGAATTGAAAATGGGGGACCCTGATGTAGACAGGACAAACGTTTTCTCTGGTCTGCATCCCCTTAACAATTGCGTGTATTGGGCTAGCCCATTCTGCAATATGTTAATAAAGTTTTCGTTCATTCATTAATTTATCCCTTACACGGGTGCATGCACAGGTGTGCCGCAGTGGAGGTTTTTGCATGACTACTAGTGGAGCAGTGCTTCACTAGTAATAGACTTTGGTCAGCAGCCGCCACTGGTGTTCCGTGCTTAATGAAGCAGGGCATCGGTCCTTTGCCCTGACATGGTGGAACGGTATCCCGCCCGGCCGACGCCAAGAGGCGAGTTGGCCCGGCAGGTGGCTGGTGGGCTGATGAAGCTTATACCACCGCGGTACAGAATTTAGCAGCAACTAACAACATTGCTCAATTGGCTGCTTTTCTCTAAAAAATTGTGTCGGGTGGCAGTGATGGGCAGTAGCTAGCTACAAGTAGCGACGCTACATAGCTTAACTACATTTTTCAGTAGCGTGATGGTAGCGTCGCTACTTTTGAATCAAGTAGCGATCTCTGTAGCGCAGCTAGTTTTCGAATCAAGTAGTGACGTAGCGTCAGCAAAACGCTACACGCTACATATCCGGAGAAACAGACAAAGAGAGTGTCGTGTTCTTCTGTCCTGCAGCTGGATACTATTGGAGAAAACCCACTATGATTAGTTGGTTGGTTTAGATATGAGTATGACGACTCACGATTAGGCCAAAACATTACGGGTAGGCCAATCAGAGGCAGGATAGGGCGGGACATGCCACTCCAGCTCGGCAAACCAGGAAGTAAAAAAAATCTAAACACAGACCATGAATGAATGAATGAACCAGTCCGCGCGAAATAGCAGAAGGATTCGATGTTTCCAGGGCTGATGGCATTGATGAAGATGATGTCAATAACAACAATGCCTCTCCATGGCCCTATCTAGAAAAATGTATGAGTTTGACTGAAAAAACGCCTAAAACATATGTGTTTATTGTGTCAGCCAAAAACGAAGCTTCTCTCAACATCCCACACGACCAGCACTAACTTGAGAACACATATATTCAGGTAAGCTGATGAAAAGCTTTACATAAACATTGTCAACTGTTCCCAAACAGCACACAAGTCAGTGCACTTTTTGTCAACAGATTTAACTAACATGTTTCACTGTAGGCAGAAAATGAACAATATTATGGGGGTGGAGAAAAAAGAAAAACACAAACTACCATAAATAGTACATACACTAAGAGGGAAAATATCACCTAGAGCAGTGGTTCTCAACCTGTGGGTCAGGACCCCCAGGGGGGGTCCCCACATGATTTTGGGGCCATGGAATGTTTTGTGAGTTACATATTTAAATACATTTGGTCATTTAGCTGACGCTTTCATTCAAAGCAACTTACAAATTGTGTACAACAAGTCAGCAGGAGTGGTACATATCTAGCAGCCAAGGATAAGTAGTATTGTTTGTCTAGCAGTGTCGAGCTTGAGTGTTATACTCTTGAGTACATACTGTACTGTAGTAGTATAGACATATTAGCATAGTTGGTGGTAGTATAGACATGGTAGCATAATAGTAAAATGCAGTAAGACAGTTATTATTAGTTAAAATTCAGATATTGAAGAAGTCTGTTTTTGGTTGATAAAGTGGGCAGGTTTCAGCTAGGAGAGGGTATCAGGCAGCCAGAAGATGCAGAGTTTAGGGATAAATAATACATAAAGATAGAATAGAAAAGAAAAATACCATTACTGCATCAAAAGTAATCAACAAACTATACTATAAAAACTGATTAAACCAAATGGTCTTTTTCTTTTCTTTTGTAGAGGCTGCACCCAGCTAAACTTGCCTTCCTGGATTTTGTACATAATACAAGTTCATGTTAAAAGGATGACACAAAAAGCCAGACCGAGGGCTTGTTTCAGTTTTATAATAAACAATCAAACTGAGCATTTATTTTGCCTGTCTATTTGTTTGGTGGAAACTTGATAATGAAATAAAAAAAAAAGAAGAAAAGTAGTGCCGATGTAGCTAGCTATTTTTGCCATGTTCTTGTAGTGTAGCTTACAGTAGTGTAGCTTACAAAGACTTAATTTCCTGCATTCTGGTGAATTTTAGTGCATGTGAATCACAAACTAATGAGCCAACAATTGCTTAGTACAATGTACTGTTATGAACCTCAAATAAAACTGCACTAGCAATGCTACTCTCTCCACCTTCAAAAAGAAAAAAGCAAGAGCACAACATATTTGTCAATTTACTATTATAATACAGTTAACCACTCTCTCCACCTATTCAAACAGAGCAAGAGCACAAGACCATATTCACTTTACTGATGCACCATCAACAGTTAAAATAGCCCTTTACACAAACATTAAATAACAGACCTTTCATTACAATACTATAATAAAAGTAGCCACTGCCAGAATAGTGACACATGTATCGCATGTGAATGAATGAATGAATGAAAACTTTATTTAACAGATTGCAGAATGGGTACAATACAGTACGGCTCAATACATACAATTGTTAAGGGGATGCAGACCTGAGAAAGACGTTTGTCTTGTTTCCATCAGGGTCCCCCATTTTCAATTCATATAGACATATATGACATACATGACATACAGATAGTCAGTACTGCTACATCTATACATTTATGACATACCAGATTTGCAAATACAGTACTGTTTGTGATACAGAAGGAGTCAAGAAAAGGGAGTATATACATTTGACGTAGAAACTGTACATTGGAGGTTGGGTGGGGGGGGTTGGGTACATTGGGATATTGGCAACCATACTGGGTAATTTACATTGGAGGTGGTTGGGGGGGGGGGGGGGGGGCGGGGGGCATACTGTATAAACAAGTAACACTGTACATTGAGGGGGGGGGGGAGGAGACACTGTACAAACAAACACAATTGTACATTGAACTATTGACAAAACCATACTAGGTAAATGACTGTACATTGGAGGGGGTTGGAATGATTGGGTTAGGATATTTACAGGGGCCAGTGTTGAATTGCAGTCTCCCGTAGGTGTCCCTTGAGAGAGGTTTTGAAAGTGGGTAGTGATCCACATTCCTTTACAGCTTTGGGTAGGGCGTTCCACATTGATGTGGCATAATTGCGAATGTGGTGAGCACACGCATGCATGCACAACGAAGACAGAAGATTGCATTGTCTCAATCATTTTAACTATAAAATTTGCTCAAAGTATGAGCTCACTGACTGAGATTTCCAACAAAAAGCATCAATTGTCAAATAATATTGATCACATTAACTAGACTATATGTTTTTGAGGAAATTAGAAAGGTAACAACAACTTAACCCTTGTGTCTGATCAGATTCTTATTTTTTTGATAACTTTGCAGTGATTATGCATGTTTGTAGCCAATATATAATGTGGCAAAGGTGTGTAATCTTTGAATGATCTTGGAATTATTTTGACTTTCTCTTTCATAAATTGTTTATTCAACTTCAGCCCCGATCATAACCACTACATATTGTTTTTTGGAAATGTCAGATTTAACAACTCCTTTCAGAAAAGTGGGAGTATTTAATTTTTTATCTGAAGTTGAATAAAATATTTATGTAATAGAAAGTGGGAAATTATTTCAACATATAATGTTTTATGGCGTTTTTCCAATTTAGTCCCCTAATATGGTAAGAGTATAACACTTTAGTTTTCAGACACAAGGGTTAAATTATTTATTTGTTTCTTGGCAGATTTAACATTGGGCTTTTGACAGGGGAGATGATGCATTGCATGGTAACGTTAGCTAGCTAACATCCACATGTTTATTTTTATCACTGACTAACCTGCTGGTTCCTTGACCTTGGTGCAAGAAAACATTTGATAAATGTTGCCGGATTTAGCAGCATCTCCTGTAAGGGCTTTTCTTTTTCTTTGTTTTATCCACCCTTTCTCTTTCTTCCACTGTCCATCTTGACATCAACGTTAATTGACTTTACTGTATCTCTCCCGAGCAGTGGTGCAGTGGTGGTCCCACGCGGTACCACGCCGTCCCAGCAGTTTTCTAAGCAGAAGTATGCGCACGGATGTGCACGCGCGCACACACAAAAATGCGTTCACAACTTTCACGCCAAGTACTTATCTATCACCTAGACTTTGCATAATAATAGGTTACCAATAACATAACAAAGACAGAGAAGTGCAAAACCAAAATACAAGCCCTGTGGGGGTTTGCTTGATCTGTGGAGCTCTCACTATGTGACAAATGGTCCCGACTGGAAGGATGAGGCCTTAAGTTGTGCTCCCGGTGCTCCCGATGGCGGTCGGCCTCGACAGTGAAGGTATATGCCGCAGCTATATCTTCTTGTCATGTGGGCTTTGAGGGCAGAACACTGTTCAGCCACCCTCTCGTGGGACGCTTCTTGCTTGGCGCACGGCGTCTCAAGCCTGTGGAACGTTCTGTCTCCCTTCGTGCCAAAGAATATCCGGAGCTCTTGTCGCTCCTGGGATATTGTGTTTCAGGCGTTTCGCCCTCCTCCTCACGCTAGTGGGTTGAAGGTGAGCCTTCACCTGTCGTGTCCTGTCCGTGCACTGAAGGTTTACCTTAGTCGCACGCGGGATCTCAGGGCTTCCGATCAACTGTTTGTTTGTTACGGTGGCCCTCGCGCGGGTAAGGCGCCGTCCAAGCAGTGCCTGTCACATTGGTTGTGTGAGGGCATTGCCCTTTGCTACACGTTGGCTGGACAGGTTCCCCCCGGGGGCGTCAGGGCACACTCCACTCGTGGTGTGGCGGCCTCTGCTGCCCTGTTGGGGGGGGGCCTCGGTGGAGGACATCTGTGCTGCGGCCTCCTGGTCCTCCCGAGTCCTTTCGTTAGGTTTTACCTCATGGACATGACTGGGGGTTTTGTCTCCCAGGCAGTCGTGATGTCCGGGACCTCTCCTGCATCCCGCCATCAGGTTGGCTAGCAGGAGTGTGTGGGTGTGGACCGCGGAGTGCTGTGTCACACGTGGTCCCGCTTGCGCTGTGCGTTCGGGGGTGCCTGGTTCCCCTTTTTTCGCACTTTGGTTGTAGTTGACTGCCTGCCCCCCTTCGTTAGGACGGGCGGGTGGACGGGACCCCCCTCCTCCCTGGCTGGGGCTTACAGGCCCTCAGGGGGTGCATTTGTCGTGGCCACGCGTCTGCTCTGCCCTTTATCTCAGAAGGCAGAGCGAGACGCGATGCCAATAATGAAATATAACTTAAGGTTATCCTATAACCCTAGTTATATGAATACTGGCTGAGCGTCTTGCTCTTCAGCGCCCTGAGGTCCCTTGGATGTTTTCCACGTATGGATTCGAACTTGGAAGGGTGAGGGCGTGACCACTTCCTTCCACGCCACAGGGGAGTGGCGTGGTCACGTGCAAGTGGGTGCATGTGTTTGGTGACTGACTTTAACCTAGACTGTCTGATAACATGTCTATTAACCTGAACTGTCTGTTAACTGGCTGTTTGTTAACCTGGACTGTCTGTTAACTGTCTGTTAACTGTCTGTTAACCTGGACTGTCTGTTAACCTGGACTGTCTGTTAACTGTCTGTTAACTGTCTGTTAACCTGGACTGTCTGTTAATCTGTCTGTTAACATGGACTGTCTGTTAATCTGTCTGTTAACCTGGACTGTCTGTTAATCTGTCTGTTAACCTGGACTGTCTGTTAATCTGTCTGTTAACCTGGACTGTCTGTTAACTGTCTGTTAATCTGGACTGTCTGTTAATCTGGACTGTCTGTTAACTGTCTGTTAACCTGGACTGTCTGTTAACTGTCTGTTAACCTGGACTATCTGTTAACTGTCTGTTAATCAGGACTGTCTGTTAATCTGGACTGTCTGTTAACGGTCTGTTAACCTGGACTGTCTGTTAACTGTTTGTTAACCTGGAATATCTGTTAACTGTCTGTTAACTGTCTGTTAACCTGGACTGTCTGTTAATCTGTCTGTTAACCTGGACTGTCTGTTAACTGTCTGTTAATCTGGACTGTCTGTTAATCTGGACTGTCTGTTAACTGTCTGTTAACCTGGACTGTCTGTTAACTGTCTGTTAACCTTGACTATCTGTTAACTGTCTGTTAACCTGGACTGTCTGTTAACTGTCTGTTAACCTGGACTGTCTGTTAATCTGTCTGTTAACTGTCTGTTAACCTGGACTGTCTGTTAACCTGGACTGTCTGTTAACCTGGACTGTCTGTTAGTCTGTCTGTTAACTGTCTGTTAACCTGGACTGTCTGTTAACCTGGACTGTCTGTTAGTCTGTCTGTTAACTGTCTGTTAACCTGGACTGTCTGTTAACCTGGACTGTTTGTTAGTCTGTCTGTTAACTGTCTGTTAACCTGGACTGTCTGGTAACTGTCTGTTAACCTGGACTGTCTGTTAGTCTGTCTGTTAACCTGAACTGTTTGTTAACTGTCTGTTAACTGTCTGTTAACCTGGACTGTCTGTTAATCTGTCTGTTAACCTGGACTGTCTGTTCTGTTTCGTAATGGATCTCGCTCAGCATCACACTTGCACTGTACTTCACTTCGTGCACGTGCACTGAATAAAAAATTCCACCATGTACCTTTACATCCCAACATTTGTCTGGCCACACCCCCATCCGCTTACCTTCATAAGCAGGTGTGTGGTCACCTACTCGCCTCCTTCTTCGCTTTCACCACAAGGAAGTGCCTTCGGTAGATCCCCACTTGACGAGGTTGTTAGTAGAAGAAAGTTGGAAAACAAGAGATACGTTGACATCATATCTTTATTTTCTCTCTTACTATTTTCGAGAAAATACGGCGATATTGTCTTCGTTACTGGAGTGTCTGGAAGATGATGATCATTCTACACCTCCACCGTTTTTTTCGTATTAGGAGCTCACGCCGCTGACATGCTTCCCAACTACAATCCTGCTTGCTGCGGCTGGATGGGGTAAGACCCTCCAGCAACACAGCTGGACTGTAGGACGCACCGACTGTTGTGAGAAGCGGTGGGTTCCAGGTTGGGTATGTACTGTTTTGATTGCGAGCTCTGGTTGTTGTTGATGCTATGGGGGTTAGCTAACAATTTACGAAACGCCGACCCCAGGCTAAGGTCCTCTGCTCGGCTTAAAATGGTGGTCTGAGGATCTTGGCCTGATGCCCATGATGACTAATCTAGTGGCCCGCACTAGGTTCTGGTGATCCCAGGATTCTAGAGCGGATGCTTCTCTGTCCCGTGTAGGCCCCATCTTTCATATACAAATGAAAGTTTACCCTAACGAGGAAATGTGGGCATAAGATCTTCTTTGTCGGAAGTTCCATGCTCAAAGGGCCCTGTGTGTGTCTGGATCACCGTTGAAACTGTGTTCTGACATCTCTTTTCCTTTTCCCTGTTAGGGAAGGGATTGGGACAGCGGCCTGTCTGAAGTGTAGCTTGTTATGTCATTGTATACAGTTCAGGTGATGGCTGGTTAGCTTGCGTGCTAGTTATGGACTACTGCCAGTCAGCTGTTAGCCGCGCAGCTGTCAGCTGCGGCGTTAGCTCGCTGTGTTTACCAGGCTGGTATACGTTAGCTTGTTGCTATCAGCCGATACACTGTTGAACGTTCTGAGACTATAACATGCTTTAAACACTCTGACTACGACGTCATCTTTGACAGAGGATGTTAGTCGAACCTACCGGGAGCCCGGCCGGCGAGGACTGCGTCAACAAGGAGAACCGTAGCGGCGGGGTGGAGCAGCGACGCTGCCCGTGTCGTCAACACAGGAATGCTGTGTTTACTATCGGTGCCCTGTTAGCCAGACTGCAGTTCGCTTGGTCTGCGCTCACGGTAGGAAAGGTCCCGACCAGACCTTAAAACGCGTCTTCTTCCTTCCCTTCTAATGTTTTGTAATAACGATGTTTTCCAAAACGGGTGTTGCTGCAATACATTTAGGATACGACGCGAGTTGTGTGTGAATTGTCTTGTCACTGGTATTAGCTTCTCCATGCAAATCGGGTTTTTTGTTACATATGTAAAAATGATCTGGTTTGTTGTGTTGAGAAACATCATGTGTGTTCATGTACCGTGTACTCACAACTAAGGGGGTCAATTAACCTGTAAAGCTATGCTTAGTGACATATGAGTGAAGAATGAATTCTTTTCTCAGCCTGTAATGACAATGAACAGTGTGTTCACATATTAACAGGTTTACCTGTTCAACTGGCCGTATCAAGGGTAAGGTAGGAGGGGTGTTCCCCCCGGTTCCCTGGGGACTTCCCCACCCTCCTCTCAGACATGTTGTTTACAATATATTGTGTCACTGTGTTGTGGGATACGATGTAACCCTTAGCTTAGTTGCTGGGGTTGTACTAAAACCGCTTGAGAAACTATATTTTCCTAAAGAAAAGATTGTTTGGTCACTTTTCGTGTGTGCTTAGCAAGGCCTGTGGCCGATACTAATCGAGAATTGCGTATTCTCTCATTATGAAAAACGGCGTTCCTCTGTAGAGTGTATTTGCCATTTTTTGTGGTGATAAAGGGTTGTGTGTGTCTTGGATCTACAACTGGGTTAGGTTGGCCACAGAAGCACATGTGTAAGTCTGGTACCGGGGCTCTTAAGGGGGCCCTCTCTATTCTGTGTTTTTTCCTTAGTAAAAATCAGATAGCAGGTTAGCACATGAGCTGTGTGAAGCTGTTAGACACTTCATGTAGCTGACTGTGACTGTGTCATGCTCTTTTTTGTCATTACATCGTATCATGGGTGTGGGGTCGTAAAGGGGTGAACTGGTAATCCTTTCCTCCCCTTTTGATGGGCAGGGGTTACAACCTCCTGTCCTTCAAGGTTCCTGTCACGTTGCTGTTCGGCACGTTACAGGGTAAGAGGGGGGGGGGGGGGGGGGGGGAGGGAGTTTCCTGGTCCCATGCCCTGGAAGATTGGGCGTGTGCACCGCAGAAATTCCCCCGCCATAGAGTACGTCACTGTGCGCGTCTCTGTTGGTAAGACTTCCGTGAGCTGTTCAGGTCCATATGATGGATCTGTTTCAGGGAGTGGTCAGGGCTCCTCCTCACGAAGCTCCTACTCGGGCCTTCTGTGAGTTAGGACTCTCCTTCCCTGTGAGGGAGCCTCCTCAGAGTTCAGAGCCTCCTCCTCAGATTGGTATGGTGAGTAGAACTTCAAAAAGGAGTCCTGCTCTATTGTGTGTGTATTCGATTCAATTCGATTATTGAGTGTGTATTGGTTCAGTGCCTCCTCCTCGGAGAGCCCTAACCCAAAATATTACATGGCTCAATGTTGCAATATATTCTTTTCAATCTATACAGCTCGCGTGGGAAGTCTCTCTGGGGATTTCCGTCTCCTCCCTATGGGAGGGTGGTGGGATGTAAAAATGTAAACAATTTTTACCCTCAGCGTCATCATGAGGGATTCATGTCAGTCTGTGTTCTTTCTTTTTTGAATAAAAAGAGGAAGGTACATGAAGCACAGCGGCTCCGTGTCGTTCTCCCAGGCGACTTGGAGGAACAATGTTTGGTGTCTTGCTAGACTATCCATTGATGTGTTTGGGTCTCGACGCATACATAGTGCTGGCTCAGGTGTGTTTCTGTGACAGAATCACCAGGGGCTAAGTGCGCCTTGGTTGCTTGTTAAAACAGCGTTTTTATAGGGCAACTGGGATGGAGTTTTGTCTCTTCCGAGCGCCAGTTTACTAGGTTGTCTCGATGAATTCTCGTTCATATCTGGGGGATGTTAACGGAATAGATCTGAACATAGGTAGAGGGGTCTCACGCCCTTGGGGTGGGCCACTGAGCACGGTCTAAATGGGGACCGTCTGGGTGGCGCCCTCTTTTCATGTTTTAGATCGACACGCATACCTACCCCCTCTCCTGGAGTGGGCATGTCGGCGTGGTTAGGACACGGGACTGGTCTGGTCACGCTGGTCCAGGTCAGTTAACCCGTTGTCCGCCGGGGATGCAGATCTGCTGTTCTGGTACCCTGAGGGACTTGTGCTTTTTTCGGGGGGGAAAATGCCAGGTCAGTCCGGGTGTCGCAGGGTTAGGCGCTATGGAGACCCTTGTTGGGTACATGTTGTACTCTGCACTATCGTAATGGCTTACGGCCATACCAACCTGTACACGCCCGATCTCCTTCGATCTCGGACGCTACGCAGGTTCGGTCCTGGTTAGTACTTGGTTGGGAGACCGCCTGGGAATACCAAGTGCGGTGTGCTTAGGGATGGTTCTCCATCCTTCTCGCTCCTCTCTCACGCGTGGCGAAGAGGGGGCTGTTGGGGTGGTCTTGGACCTCCTCTGGTAACCCTGTGCTTCCCGTGGTATTAGCTTCTCCATGCAAATCGGGTTTTTTGTTACATATGTAAAAATGATCTGGTTTGTTGTGTTGAGAAACATCATGTGTGTTCATGTACCGTGTACTCACAACTAAGGGGGTCAATTAACCGGTAAAGCTATGCTTAGTGACATATGAGTGAAGAATGAATTCTTTTCTCAGCCTGTAATGACAATGAACAGTGTGTTCACATATTAACAGGTTTACCTGTTCAACTGGCCGTATCAAGGGTAAGGTAGGAGGGGTGTTCCCCCCGGTTCCCTGGGGACTTCCCCACCCTCCTCTCAGACATGTTGTTTACAATATATTGTGTCACTGTGTTGTGGGATACGATGTAACCCTTAGCTTAGTTGCTGGGGTTGTGCTAAAACCGCTTGAGAAACTATATTTTCCTAAAGAAAAGATTGTTTGGTCACTTTTCGTGTGTGCTTAGCAAGGCCTGTGGCCGATACTAATCGAGAATTGCGTATTCTCTCATTATGAAAAACGGCGTTCCTCTGTAGAGTGTATTTGCCATTTTTTGTGGTGATAAAGGGTTGTGTGTGTCTTGGATCTACAACTGGGTTAGGTTGGCCACAGAAGCACATGTGTAAGTCTGGTACCGGGGCTCTTAAGGGGGCCCTCTCTATTCTGTGTTTTTTCCTTAGTAAAAATCAGATAGCAGGTTAGCACATGAGCTGTGTGAAGCTGTTAGACACTTCATGTAGCTGACTGTGACTGTGTCATGCTCTTTTTTGTCATTACATCGTATCATGGGTGTGGGGTCGTAAAGGGGTGAACTGGTAATCCTTTCCTCCCCTTTTGATGGGCAGGGGTTACAACCTCCTGTCCTTCAAGGTTCCTGTCACGTTGCTGTTCGGCACGTTACAGGGTAAGAGGGGGGGGGGGGGGGGAGGGAGTTTCCTGGTCCCACGCCCTGGAAGATTGGGCGTGTGCACCGCAGAAATTCCCCCGCCATAGAGTACGTCACTGTGCGCGTCTCTGTTGGTAAGACTTCCGTGAGCTGTTCAGGTCCATATGATGGATCTGTTTCAGGGAGTGGTCAGGGCTCCTCCTCACGAAGCTCCTACTCGGGCCTTCTGTGAGTTAGGACTCTCCTTCCCTGTGAGGGAGCCTCCTCAGAGTTCAGAGCCTCCTCCTCAGATTGGTATGGTGAGTAGAACTTCAAAAAGGAGTCCTGCTCTATTGTGTGTGTATTCGATTCAATTCGATTATTGAGTGTGTATTGGTTCAGTGCCTCCTCCTCGGAGAGCCCTAACCCAAAATATTACATGGCTCAATGTTGCAATATATTCTTTTCAATCTATACAGCTCGCGTGGGAAGTCTCTCTGGGGATTTCCGTCTCCTCCCTATGGGAGGGTGGTGGGATGTAAAAATGTAAACAATTTTACCCTCAGCGTCATCATGAGGGATTCATGTCAGTCTGTGTTCTTTCTTTTTTGAATAAAAAGAGGATGGTACATGAAGCACAGCGGCTCCGTGTCGTTCTCCCAGGCGACTTGGAGGAACAATGTTTGGTGTCTTGCTAGACTATCCATTGATGTGTTTGGGTCTCGACGCATACATAGTGCTGGCTCAGGTGTGTTTCTGTGACAGAATCACCAGGGGCTAAGTGCGCCTTGGTTGCTTGTTAAAACAACGTTTTTATAGGGCAACTGGGATGGAGTTTTGTCTCTTCCGAGCGCCAGTTTACTAGGTTGTCTCGATGAATTCTCGTTCATATCTGGGGGATGTTAACGGAATAGATCTGAACATAGGTAGAGGGGTCTCACGCCCTTGGGGTGGGCCACTGAGCACGGTCTAAATGGGGACCGTCTGGGTGGCGCCCTCTTTTCATGTTTTAGATCGACACGCATACCTACCCCCTCTCCTGGAGTGGGCATGTCGGCGTGGTTAGGACACGGGACTGGTCTGGTCACGCTGGTCCAGGTCAGTTAACCCGTTGTCCGCCGGGGATGCAGATCTGCTGTTCTGGTACCCTGAGGGACTTGTGCTTTTTTCGGGGGGGAAAATGCCAGGTCGGTCCGGGTGTCGCAGGGTTAGGCGCTATGGAGACCCTTGTTGGGTACATGTTGTACTCTGCACTATCGTAATGGCTTACGGCCATACCAACCTGTACACGCCCGATCTCGTTCGATCTCGGACGCTACGCAGGTTCGGTCCTGGTTAGTACTTGGTTGGGAGACCGCCTGGGAATACCAAGTGCGGTGTGCTTAGGGATGGTTCTCCATTCTTCTCGCTCCTCTCTCACGTGTGGCGAAGAGGGGGCTGTTGGGGTGGTCTTGGACCTCCTCTGGTAACCCTGTGCTTCCCGTGCCGCCAGGCCCGGTCCGAAGTAAAGTTTCGTTGATACCGTAGGCCTGGGATAACCCTTTTTTGAAAACTGAAACACTTGTACTGCGGTATAGCCAGTGTATGCCCGCAGGTGTGTTTTGGATTTTTTTCTTGAGGGGTTATATGAACAACCACCGCATATGGTAACGACAGGGTGGTTGGTTCCCTGGTGTGTTGGAGCAGAGTCAACTCCCGGGTTACCCGGTTGAGTGTGCCCCTGCACGTTCATGACGTCTGCCACTCATGTCAGCCTTCTCTGCCTCAACCCCTCTGGGTGTGTTTTTTTTAATGGAGGCTTTGTCATGCAACAACGCCAGCATACGCCCCTTCCGCCGGGGGGGCTGTTTTAAGCTGACTCCTTTGGCGCCTGTCTCGTCCGCAGTGATCCAGGCTCAGGTTACAGCCTGTTGCCTGGTTTCCCCGGTGCGCTGCCTGCTTCCGTTGGTTAACCTTTTTTGTGTGCTTACGGCCATGCTGACTGCCTGTTCTGCAGGGTCAGTGTGCCAGGCGGTGTGCTATTGGGGGGAAAGGGCCCGCTCTTGGAGGGGCCTTATCCGAATACGCTGGCGATGTGGGGGGCGGTGTCACTAAGTGACCACCTGGTGGGGTCTTGATGCCTGGCGTCATTGACCTCTCCGGGCCCCCGTTTTTCAGGGGATCCAGTCCCTTCAGTGGGTCTGGGTCTTCCTTCGCGCTCCGCTGCTACGGCCTTGCCACAGGGTTGGGTTTGCTCTTGACCCCGTGATTTCTGGGGGCAGTAACGAGGTTGTTCCTTCCGTTCG